>NC_092876.1:305740372-306085372 GCF_028372415.1 Notamacropus eugenii
ACAGTAAGATCCTCTGATGTTCCTGTTTGTGGATAATACTGTACTGATGACATCAAGCCCCAGAACATTATGGAGCTTCCGTAGAGTGGGAAAAAGAGGGATGAAAAATGCCTATTGTCCAGAATCATGTGCCCTTCGATGGCCAGGCAACTGAGTCAGTACATCACTTCATACACCTGAAACAGACATTGTTGATGAACAACAAACTGGGCTGACAATAGCATAGATAGAAGAGATAGCCTGGAACTACATTTGTGAACCTCTGTAGGGCAATCATTTTACATTTTCACCATCAACAGTATCTGTTGAATAGGTCAGGTTGAAGCTTCTTCAAATTGTTTACCCTGGTGTGGGAAATTCCACGAGGTGTCAGCGCTGGCTGGCCTGGGGGTGGCCAGGGTCTAGGTAGGAGTGGAGGAGGTAGAAGGGCTGGAGCTGGTCCCTCCGGGTCTGCATGTCAGGGTTCCCTCGAGATGTTGCTCCATTTCGGGGTGGTGCCTCCCAGCGTGGCCTTGGCAAGTCCGTAGTTACTCATGGTGGGCTTCCAGCCTGACCTGGGGCTCTGAGAACTTCACAGGGCGATGCTCATGAATCAAGCTGGCAGTGGGAGGGGGCGAGGCTTGCCGAGGGTGCAACCTGGCTGCAGGAGCAAGACCTGAGGCTCTAGGATGTGGAGCTGGCAGGAGTGTTGCCCTCACTGCCGCTGCTGATGGAAGCCCAGCCATCTTGCCATTCTTAACCTGGAAGTCCATAAAGTTTAAAAAATATATATACACTTTGATAACTATTTCAATAATATTTGTTTTCTTTGCAATTCTTTATATTTTATTTTATGCACTTAAACACTATTTGTGACAGTGGTCTCATTAGACTGCCAAAGGGGTCCATGCCACAGATTCTACTAAGTAACAGAGAAATTGTAATTTTTTAAAAATTAAGAACAAAATTGTATCATATCATGTTAGGATTGGAAGCTCAATTCCGTGTGGATGATCTGGGGCGGGTAAAAGTGGGACTTCTAAATCTTAGAGTCTTACGAGGCCCTCCATGAACAGTGGGGGTTCGAGAAGGTCAGACTGAGCTAGCTCAGCTAGCTCGGGTATTTCCGCCTCTCCCCTGGAGATATGTGATGGGTGGAGTCTCCCTGCCCTCGAGGTCGTCCCGGATTGGAGCACACCTAGTTACCTAACAGCACGGTATTGAGATGCAAACTGTGTGGCTGAAGATTAAGTAGGATTGAGGAAGCCAGAAAGCTCTCTCTTAGCACGTGTGGAGCCAAAGAGAAAAGTAGGGCTCCGCTTCTTTTCTTTCCTCTCTCCCCTCCCCCTCTCTCCCCGCTTGTACTTCTACTTCCAATCCCTTAAGCTTAGCCTCCTTAGGAAATCTCCCCCTCTTCCTCCTAAGGAAGAGCTCCCTGCATTTGTAACCCGGACCCTGAAATAAAGCTCAACCCCTGTTTGACTCTGGAACGTCCTTTCTCTCATACGTTATCCGGTTTGGCCAACCGAAGACCTGGGACAGGTAAGAAAGACTCGGGTAGCCCAATACAGGCCTCTAGGCTTGGCAATATCATAGGCTTTTGAAGCTTTCTTTACATAAGTTATTTGAATCTTAACTTAGATTTGCTAAAGGGGTAAAAATAGATGCTCATATTTTAAAAGTACTTTGAAGCTTATTAAGCACTTTTGTCAAAATAGCCCCATGAGAAAAGTAATACAAATACTACAGTACCTATTTTAGAGGTGAGTAAACTGAGACTCAAAGAGGTTAAATGACTGAATTGTGATAATTTAGCTATAATTCTCATAACTCCAGATCCAGTAGTTTATTCGCTGTAGCATTCTGTTCATTAGACTAACTTGCAGCTTAAGCTATTCAGCTTATATTGTGTAGGTCCTAACACAGTTGTCACTAGTTGGCACAGTGGACAGGACGTCAGACCTGGGGTCAGGAAGACTTGTATTTTTATAAATTTGGCTCAATTCTCTATATACTTAGGAAAAGAAGTCTTTGTTAGATAAACTTGCTGCAAACATTTTTCCTTTAACTTCCTATTTTCCTTTTCATCATTTCTGCATTGGTTTTATTTTTGCAAAAAATATAATTTCATGTAATAGAATTATCCATTTACATCTTGTAATATTTCTATCTCGTCATAAATTCTTTCCTTATTCATAGATAAGACAGATAAAGCATTCCATGCTCCCATAAGTTACTTATATCTCCCTTTATGTACCCATGTTAACATTATCTTGGTATATAGTGTGAAGTATTAGTCTATCCTTAGTTTCTGTAAAAGCACTTTCCACTTTTCTCAGAAATATTTTTTTTGTCAGTTCTTTTCCCAAAAATGTGTATCATTGGCTTTGCTGAACATATGATTAATATCATTTATTAATGTGTATGTAATCTATTTCACGTATCCACAACTCTATATTTTTTAGACACAGTGCAAGATTGCATTGATGATTACTACTTAGTAATGCAGTTTAAGATCTAGTATTACTGACTACTTACCTTCACTTTTTCTCATTGACTTTTTTGATATTCTTTACCTTTTAGTCATCCAGATAAATTTTATTATTATTTTCTGAGCTCTCTAAAATATTTTTTTTGATAATTTGATGGTTCTGGTGCTGAATAAATAATTTACGCAGAATTGCTATTTTTATTTTATTGACTTATTCTACTCAGAAACAGTTGCTATTTCTCTAACTGTTTAGCTCCAACTTCATTTCCATAAAAAGTGTTTTGCATCTGTTTTCATATGATTATTGAGCTGATCTTGGCAGGTAGATTCCTGGGTTTTATGTTGTCTAGGGATTAGTTTTAATGGAATTTAGTTCTTCCTGATGGACTTTATTGGCAACATATAGATATGCTAATTCTTCTTGGGGATTTAGTTTATAACTTGCAAATTTGCTGTATTTTTCTCTGTCCTTTTTTTAACTTATCTCTTCTTTTCTTCTTCTTTTCTTCTTCTTCCCTCCATCCTCCTCCTGCCCTTTTCTTCCTATTCTCTCTCTCTCTCTCTCTCTCTCTCTCTCTCTCTCTCTCTCTCTCTCCCCATGTCCCTTGAAAAAAATGACTAACTTCTGACCATAGCCTTCTTTATAGCAGCCACTCCCCTTCCTTTTATCCTTTTCCCCTCTCCTACTTTGCAATAGGGCAAAATAAATTTCTATACCCAATTGAGTACATATATATGTGTGTATGTATATATATATATATACACATATATATGTATATATATACATATATATGTGTATATATATATATACATATATATATACATATATATAAAATTCCTTCTTTGAGCAAATTCTGCTCAGAGTAAGGCTGAAGAATTGTCCACATATCCCCATCTTCCCCTTCACTTTGAAAGCTTCTTATTGCATGTTTCTTTTATGTGAGATAATTTTTCCCATTTGTCCTCTCCCTTTCTCCCTTCTCCCAATGTATCTTTTTTCTGACCCCTTAAATATTTTTAATTATCTTATCATAGTAAGCTCATACCTGGGCCCTTTGTTTATGCATGCTCCTTCTAATTGCTCTAATAATTATAAATTTCTTAGGAATTACAAGTATCACCTTCCCATGTAAGAATGCAAACAATTTAACCTTATTCAATCATTTATGTTTTCTCTTCCATGTTTAATTTCTAATGCTTCATTTAAGTCTTGTGTGTGAAAGTCAAATTTTCTATTCATCTCTGGTCTTTTTAGCAGGATGCTTGACAGTCCTCTACTTCATAAAATATCCATTTTTTCAGAAGGTTTATATTCATTTTTGCTGAGAAAAGTATTCTTGATTATAATTCTAGCTCCTTTGTCTTGCAAGGGGTTATTATCTAAGCCCTCTGATGCTTTCATATGGAAGCTGAATATTCTTGTATAATTCTTTCTATGACTCTAAAACTTTGGAATTGTTTTCTATTTCTGTCTGTTTGCAATATTTACTGCTTGACCTGATGGCTCTGGAATTTGGCTATAAAATTTCTGGGAATTTTCCTTTTGGGACCTCTTTTGGGAAAAGATCAATGGATTCTTTCAATGTCTGTTGTACCCTCTGGTTCTGTGATATCAAGACTTTTTTTTTTTCTGGATAAGCATTTGAACTGTGCTGCTTACCTTCTTTTTTTGCCATAATTTTCAGGTAGTCCAATAACTCCTAAATTATCTCTCCTTGATCTATTTTCCTAGTCAATGGTTTTTCAGAAGAGATCTTTCATATTTTCCTTAATTTTTTTGTTCTTTTGATTTTATTTTATTGTACCTTGATGTCTCCTGGAGTCATTAGCTTCCATTTTCTCAATTCTAAAATTTAAATAATTATTTTATTTTTATTATCATTAATTTATTTGCTTTCAGTTTTCTACAATCACTTCCATAAATCTTAGACTTTCTCCCACTCCCTCTTCCCTTCCTTCCTGAGATGGCATGCAATCTTATATGCGTTCTACACGTACATTCTTATGAAACACATTTTCACATTAGTCATGATGCATAGAAGAATTAAAACAAATGGGAAAAACCATGAGAAAAACCAAAACAAAACATAACACAGGGACAAATAGTCTACTTCTTTCTGTGTTCCAATTCCATACTTCTTTCTCTGGATGTGGACAGGATTTTGCCTCAACAGTCCTTTAGGAATATTTTAGGTTCTTGCATTCCTGTGAAGGGCTAAGTCTATCAGAAACAAGCCTCAAAAGCTGTGGTTGTTACTGTGTATATTGTTCTCCTGGTTCTGCTCATTTCACTCAGCATCAGTTCACATAAGTTTTTCCAGGACTCTCTGAAATCTTCCTGTTTGTTATTTCTTACAGCACATTAGTATTTCATTATATTCATATACCACAACTTGTTCAATCATTCCCCAGGTGATAGTCATCCCCTTGATTTCCAGTTCTTGTCCACCACAAAGAGAGCTGCTACAAATATTTTTGTACATGTGGGACCCTTTCCTATTTTTATTATCTCTTTGGGATACAGTCTTAGAAGCAATATTGCTGAGTCAAAGGGCAGGTACATTTTTGTAGTCCTTTGTGCATAGTTCCAAATTGCTTTCCAGGATGAATGTTTAAAAGTATATAAATTGGCCAGATTAACAGAAGAGGAATATGAACACTTAAATAACCACTTCTCAGAAAAGAAACTGAGAGGAGTGGAGCCAAGATGATGGAGTAGAAAGATGGACCTACTGTAGCTCTCCTCCCATAGCCCATAAAATACCTGTGAAAAATTACTCTAAACAAATTCTAGAGTAGCAGAAGCCACTAAACAAAGGACAGAAAGAGATTTCTATCCCAAGCCAGCCTGGAAGGACAACAGGTCTATCTCACTGGTCTTTGAGGAGAGTATAGCCCATGGAGTGCAGCCCAGCCTTGGTGGGGCGTTGGAGAGAGACAGGACTGGTTCAGACTTCAAAATGCAGAATCACAGGCAGGATTTGTGGTTTCCAGATTTCTCAACCCAAAAATGCCTAAGACATCTTCAAAGGTCAGTGAGAAAGCTCTTTTACCTGGGTGAGAAGGGAATGTGGTCTGGCCCCTATTCCAGGTCACAGCGCTGCTACCGTAGTGTCCATTTTTTGAGTCCTCTGCTAAAGACCCAGGGAAATTGAGCAGCTGCTCTGGATATCAGCCCTGAATGACAGTCCTGGGGTGAGGAGGAGCACTGGATGGTGGAGCTGGTGGAGGCTCTAGAGATGGAATCCTACTCACAGACCCTGGGCAGAAAAGCTTGTGGTTGCTTCCAGACCAGAGTGCAGGCTAGGACAGAAGTAAACTCTTCCTTGATTATGCCACCTTAGAGGAACTGATAACTTATAGGTCCCCAGAGCATACCCTCCATTTGACAAAGGACTCAAAAAATCAAGTAACTGGCTGAAAAAATGCCCCAAGAAGGGAAAAAATAACACTATCGAAGGCTACTTTCTTGGTGATTAGGTATTTTCTTTTATCCTTTCAGATGAGGAAGAAAAAAACATAACATCAGAGGAAGACCTAAAAGTCAAGGTTTCTGCATCCAAAACCTCCAAAAAAATATGCAAGGGTCTGAGGCCATGGAAGATCTCAAAAAGAGTTTTCAAAATCAAGTAAAATAGGTGGAGGAAAAATTGGGAAGAAAAATGAGAATGATGCCAGAAAAATCAGAAAAAGGCAGTCAAGAGCCTGATAAAGTAGACTGAAAAAAATGCTGAAGAACATAACACCTTTAAAAATAGACCATCCAAAATGACAAAAGAGGTCCAAAAAGTCAATGAGGAGAAGAATGTTTTAAAAAGCAGAATTTGCCAAATGGAAAAGAAAGTTCAAAAGCTCACTGATGGAAATCATTCTTTAAAAATTAGAATGGAGCAGATGGAAGCTGATGACTTTTTGAGAAACCAAGAAATTACAAAACAAAGCCAAAAGAATGAAAAAAAAGGAGACAATGTGAAATATCTTATTAGAAAAACAACTGACTTGGAAAATAGATCCAGAAAAGATAATTTAAAATTATGGGACTACCTGAAAGTCATGATCAATAAAAAAGCCTAGACATCTTTCATGAAATTATCAAGGAAAACTGCCCTGGTATTCTAGAACCAGATGGTAAAATACATATTGGAAGAAGCCACTAATCACCTCCTCAAAGAACTCCCAAAAGAAAAATTCTAGGAATATTGTAGTCAAATTCCAGAGTTCCCAGGTCAAGGAGAAAATATTGCAGACAGCCAGAAAGGAACAATTCAAGTATTGTGGAAATACAGAAGGATAACACAAGATTTAACAACTTCTACATTAAGGGATTGAAGGGCTTGGAATATGATATTCCAGAAGTCAAAGAAACTAGGATTAAAGAATCAACTATCCAGAAAAATAAAATATGATACTCAAGGGAAAAAAAATGGTCATTCACTGAAATAGAGGACTTCCAAGCATTCTTGATGAAAAGATCAGAGCTGAATAGAAAATCTGACTTTCAAACACAAGATTCAAGAGAAGTATGAAGAGGTAAACAGGAAAGAAAAATCATAAGAGATTTACTAAAGTTGAACTATTTACATGCCTAAATGGAAAGATAATATTTGCAACTCTTGAAATTTTTCTCAGTTTTTGGGTAGGTGGAGGGATTATATATATAGAGATAGATAGATAGATAGATAGATAGATAGATAGATAGATAGATAGATATAGATATATATAGATATAGATAGATAGATATAGATAGATATAGATATAGATATAAATATATATAGATAGATAGATATAGATATATGATGTATGTATGCATGTATGTATGTATATACATAGACAGAGTAAGTTGAATAGGAAGGGATGATATCTAAAAAATAAAACCAAGAGGTGAAAGAGGAATATATTGGGAAGAAAAAGGGAGAAATGTAATGAGGCAAATTGTCTCTCACAAAAGAAGCAAGAAAAAGCTTTTCCAATGGAGGGGGAAAGGGGAGGAAGTGAGAAGGAAAAATCGAAGCTTACTCTCATCACATTTGGCTTAAGGAGGGAATAGCATGCACACTCAATTTGGTGTGAAAATCCACCTTACACTACAGGAAATTAGGAGAGAAGAGGATAAATAAGGTGTGGGGGGCATGATAGAAGGGAGGGCAAATGGGAGAAAGGAGTAATTAGAAATAAACATCTTTGGGGAGGGACAAAGACAAAAGAGAGAGTAAAATAAATGGGGGACAGGATAGGATGGAGGAAAATATAGTTACTCTTTCACAACATGACTATTCTGGAAATCTTTTGCATGACTACACGTATATGGCCTATACTGAATTGCTTGCTTCCTTAGTGGAAATAAGAGGGAGGAAGGGAAAGAAGTTGAAGCTCAAATTTTTTAGGAACAAATGTTGAGAATTGTTTTTCCATGCAACTAAAAATAAGAAGTACAGGTAATAGGGTTCAGAAATCTGTCTTGCCCTACAAGAAAAGAGAAAAGATGGGGATAAGAGAAAGGAGGGATGTGATAGAAGGCAGGGCAGATAGGGAGAAGTGGTAATCAGAATGCGTGGTGTCTTGGGGTGGGGGGAGGGGAGATATGTGGAGAAAATTTGGAATTCAACATCTTGTCAAAATATATGTTGTAAACTAAACATAAATTAATTAATTAAAGTTTCAATGAAAAATAAATTGAATGAGCCATCAATGAATGAATTCCATAGGAAATAATCTCCAGGGCTAGGTGGATTTACAAGTGAATTTTATCAAACATTTAAAGAACAGTTAATTCCAATACTGTATAGACTATTTGGAAAAGTTGGTGAAAGGAGTCCTACCAAATTCTTTTAATGATACAAATATGCTTTTGATATCTAAACCAGGAAGAGCTAAAACAGACAAAGAAAATTATAGACCAATTTTTCTAATGAATATAGATGCAAAAATTTTAAATAAGGTATTAGCACAAAGAAAATAGCAACTTATCACAAGAGCTATGATCAGGTACAATTTATACCAGGAATGCATGGCTAGTTCAATATTAAGCAAACTATCAGCATAACTGATCATATCAACAAAAAAAGAATGGAAACTATATGATTATCTCAATAGATACAGAAAATGCTTTTGACAAAATACAACACCCATTCCTATTGAAAACACTGGAGAATATAGGAACAAATGGAGCCTGCCATAAAATGATAAGCTGCACCTACCTAATATAATCAGCAAGCATTATATGAAGTGGTAATAAGCTAGATGTATTTCTAATACGAATAGAGATGAAACATGGATGTTCATTATCATTATTGTTATTCAATATGGTACTAGAAATGCTAGCTTTAGCAACAGAGAAGAAAAAGAAATTGAAAGAATTAGAATAGGTAAAGAAGAAACTAAGTTATCACTCTTTTAAAATGATATGATGATACATTTAGAGAATCAGGTAAAAACCTACTTGAAATAATAAATACTTTGACCTAGTTGCAGGTTACAAAGTAAACCCACATAAATCATTTGTATTTCTATATGTTACTAACAAAATTCAACAGTAAGAAATAGAAAGAGAAATTCCATTTAAAGCTGTGGTAGACAATATAAAATATCTCGTGATTTGCTTGCCAAAACAAATCGAGGGAATATGTGAACCAAATTACCAATCACTTTTAGTATAAATGAAGTTGGATATAAAAGAGTGGAAAAACATCAGTTGCTCATGGGTAGACCAAGTTAATATAATACAAATGACAATTCTACCTAAATTAATTTATTTATTCAATGCCATACCTATCAAACTATCAGGTAATTACTTTGCAGAGCTAGAAACAATAATATCAAAATTCATCTTAAAACAAAAAGGTCCAGAATATCAAGAGAATTAATGAAAAGAAATGCTAGGGAAGGTGACCTAGCCCTACCAGATCTCAAATTGTATTATAAAGTAGCAATCATCCAAACCAGTTGGTACTGGCTAAAAATTAGAGAGGTAGACCAGTGAAATAGGTTAGGTACTCAAGACACAGTAATTACTAAATACAGCGGTCTACTGTTTGATAAACCCAAGGACCCCAACTTCTGGGATAAGAACTTACTATTTGACAAAAATTGCTGGGAAATCTGTATAACAGTGTGGTGGAAACTGGACATAGACCAATGCCTGACACTGTATGCAAGAATAAAGTCCAAATAGATACATGATCTAGGTATAAAGACTGATACCACAAACAAATCACAGGAGCAGGGAACAAGTCCATTGCAACCAAGATTAGGAGGGAAACAGAAAACTGGGAAAGAATTTTTGCAACTAATGTCTGTGTTAACAGCCTCATTTCTAAAATTGGTATAGAACTGAGTCAAATGTGCAAGAATACAAGTCATTCTCCAAATGGTAAATGGTCAAAGGTTATGAACAGGCAGTTTTCAGAGAAGGAAATTAAAGTTATCCATATTCATGTGAAAAAAATGCTCTGAATCACTATTAATCAGAGAGGTACAAATCAAAACAACTCTGAGGTACCACATCACACCAGCAGATTGGTTAACATGACAAAATAGGAAGATGCTAAATGTTGAAGAAGATGGAGTTTGAATTCTACTTCATTGATGGTGGAGCTGTGAGTTAAATAATTGTTTTCTTCATAAGTTTTTATATTTCTTGTTCTATCAGGCCAATTCTAATTTTAAGGAATTCTTTTCTTCTTTCAATGAAGTTTTGTGCTTCTATTTCCAATTCGCACATTTTTCTTAGCATGTATTCCCTTCAGTGCCTCTTTTAATTTGACCAATTCTGTTTTTAAGGAATTATTTTCTTCAATATTTTTGTGCCTTTTTGCACAAGCTGTTGACTCTCTTTTCATAATTTTCTTGCATTTCTCTCATTTATTTTCCTGACTTTTCCTCTGCCTAACTTATTTGATCTTTAAAACCCTTTTTGAGCTTTTCCAGGAATCCTTGTTAAACTGTATCCAATTCATATTTTTTTTTTTTAAAGAAATGCCTTTGTTATTTGATATCATTATCTTTCACTGTTTGTTGCTTTTCCTTGCCAACACAGTAATTTGTTATGGTCAGGTTCTTTTTTCTTATTTTGTTTGCTCATTTCCTAGCCTATTTCTTGACTTTTAACATTGTTGAAGTTGAAAACTGCACCTCTGGAGGAGGTCCTGTCCCAACATTTCAGATTTTTCAATGATGCTCTTTTCAGAGCCAGTTCTGGTGATATATTTTTTGTGCTTTCAAGATAGTACACTCTAAAGAGAAGTGTGGTTACTGCTTTCCTTGTTTAAACTCTGATCTTTACCAAGGAAGGGCTTTACTCCCCTGTAGCTACAAATCTAAGTCCTACTATTCCTCTTGGTCCTGGAACTGATTAGACCCCCTGCTTTCCTGCAGCCACATGCATAAGTGTTTCATTCTGCTTTAGAATTGAGACCAGGGCACCAATTACCTTGTAAAAGACCAAAACCCCTTTTTTCCCCACTCTGGAACTATGAACAGGGTACCTGTTCCTCTGTGACTACAAGTGCCAGTACTCCTCTTCACTCTGGAGTTGTGTCTTAGAACTGCATATCGGTATTGCAAAAAGGTCCTGAACCCAACACCAGAAAAAGGTCTCTTTCAGGCTTTATAATGAGTTGTCCAACCCCTCTAACATGTGAGAGCTTTTAAAGCTATTACTGTCACTGATGCAATTGATGTAACCAAAGCCATTTTTCTGCTTACACTGTCTACCTTACAAGGGTTATTGAGAGGAAAATGATTTGGGAAACTGAAAGTGCCATATGAATGTGACTACTGATACAACTATTACTGCTACTATTGCTACTACTAATATTATTACTTATTAACTCACCTCCTCATAGCATCTAGCTTGGGATTATGCACATAATATTTATTTAAGAAGGACTCTTTTGAATTGAATGGATTTGGTTTTATAAGGATCACAGTATATTTGCTGGTGTTATCCTTGAAGAAGCCATAGTTAAATTCATTTTAGAATTCTTCCCACACTTGTATCATGTGTAGTTTAAAGAAAAGACTGATAACTTAGGGTTTAGGTATCTTTGTATTTTTTAGTTACTTCAATATTTCTAGATTCTGGTGTCTGGATCATTTGGGTACTATGCACATGATCACAATTGTGAAGTCCTATAGAAAGAGTTCTTTATCTTTTTGGGAGAGTGGGAATGTATCAGTAAGTACCCCAACATACACAAGGGGCCTGCTATCACAGGTTCTTTGATCTGCTAAAAGACAGCTTTTGAGAGGTTATCAGTCTCCTTTAATCAAGCACATGTATCATTCTCCTAGTTCAGGAAATAACAGAGAGCACTTCCAAACTGTCTGACATAAACAATGCATATATCACAAATCAACAGACAGGTCCAACTCTCTGACCATAGTTTCCAGAGAAGGAAGCACCAACATTTGGATTTTCAAATCCAGAGGACTCCTTAGTGGCTTCCCAGAGACTTGTCTGGCATACAAAGATACTTTCAAAAGTTAATCCCCAAAGTAAAACCTCACCCTCAGAGTATTTATACTTGTCAGAGCCAGAGACCATCCCAAACCTTGAGAACAAGTGCTTCATTAACAAAAGGTATGGACTTTCCTACACATCTTCCCTAATCAGACTCCTCTTAATGGGCAGGCCCATTAATGGGTAGGGAAGATCTTTAATCACATTAACAATACAGATACATATACTGTGTCTAGTTAAAGAAACTCAGGTTTCTATACTTTACTCTTAGTAAAGACTCTTGGTTGATAAAGGCAAGATTCAATCAGAGGCATTGATTATACTAAAAGAAAAACAGCAAAATATTCCACTTTGATTGCCATCACACTCCACCATCCCAGGACCCTTGACCTTATGATCTTGGATCCTGGAACAAATAGAGGCATTATACTTCTTGATTACACTAAAACAAAAACAGCAAAAGATCCCACTTTGCAGTCACAGGGGCATCATAGGCCCTCTTAGCAGTCTTGTGGTCTTCTTAGATTAATGCTTGTTACATATATCTATAATTGAAGGAAATGCAAACTTTCAGTTAGAGGTTAATGAAAATAAAAATATATTTTCCCCATCTAAGTCCAGAAGTACTGAAATCTTTGCATGAATTCTTGGGTTTCTATTGACCTGAATGGTTCCATTATTTTCCTTTCTCTGTCCAGTACAGTGCTAGGCACCAAACACAGAGTAGATGCTCAAGAAATTCTTCTTCACTTGATTTGTTGGATGGAAATTGATTGATAACTTAAAAAAAGTTTTTGACAGTTCTTATAGCCAAAAAACGGGTTTCTCTTCGATCAATTTGATGGTGAAACCTCTTTGAACTTAGCTAGGCTAGAACAAGTCAATGAACATTCAGAACATCAGTCAACCAATAATCAAAAAACTTTTCATCTTGATACAACCTTCCTGAGGTTTTGCTCAGCTGGCACAGCTTTTCAGAGGGATCAGTTACACTGCATGATGAGAAATTGGAACTGAAATTTAATGGATGCTCTTTCAACATCTGTCACTTAGGAATGAGGCACCTAACTAGTAAATGCAATTTACCATTTTATTCTTTAAGCTGTACTTAAAAACAACAAAGCCATAAAACAATACTCATGGCATTAAAAATAAGTATGCCATTTCCATAGCAGGGTCTTTCAGAGTTTATAAGCACATTTATCTAAACCATGGGATCGTCCCTAGCATTCCACACAAATGGACTCACAGCATTCACAGAATCTACCTTACCTCATCCTCAAGATTTGGCCCTCAGCTTAAAAGCTGCCATAAATCTTTGCCCTTCTTCATGCTGCTCATCACTTGCTTTGCTGAATCAGCAATTCTAGAATATTTTGATTATATTTTCAGAACTAATACTTTCCCAAAGTCATATTCCCAGAAATGCTGATTTAGCATACTGGAGGATAAGACATAAAGAGATGTTTTTAAGTGTTATCCCTGGCCCAAGGTCTGATTTAGTAGATTTGTCTGTTGTGTTGTATGCTCACATACAAACTCATACACACACAAACACATGCATGTAGGCAATTAAAGATATTTAAGGTAACATTGAATTATTGAGGTAAAAGATTCTAAGAAGCTCAAGAAAGTTCTATGTATAGCTAATTGAGGCAGCATGATTTAATAGTTTGAAAACAAGAGAGAGAGAGGATTCTGGGAAGACGGCAGAATAGGTTAGAAAATTCTAAGCTCTCAATATTTTCCCCTACAAAAGAGATAAAACAGCACTTCAGGGTGAATACTGACCAGTAAAAATAAATAAGAGTAGGTGAAGAACAAGGTTCCTCCTGGGACAATGGGAGAATATCTGAAGAAAAGTCCCAGAACAAGATTTCATCCATGTGAAGTGTAAAGACCTACAGACTAGGTCCTAGGTCTGCTTAAACAAAAAACAGCAAGTCCTACAGATAGCCAGGTTGAAAGATAGCCTTGGCCACACCTGCAGGAACTTTTACACCCCACACTCTTACCCACAAAGGTGAAGAGTGTTGGCTGTCTGATGCAGGGAATATCAAGGCAATCTCGGATGACAAAGAACACAAGATCCAGTGATGATGTCAAAAGGTGACCGTATGCAAGAAAGAAACAGCACCCATCAGTTAATGCAGAAACAATGGGATGGGGTCACCACTGGCTATGGCCACTTATATGAGGCTGGAGGTCTCAGTTTTAATTCCAAGCCAGAGGTCAGATCTGAAGGATGGATCTGAGGACAGAGGCATCATCCTTCATGCCCTAGCACTAGAAGTAAGTATAAAAACTGAGCTACTACAGATTTTAAAAACATGCATAGACAAAGGAGAAAAAAAAGTTCAACCACAGAGTTACTATTGAAAATTGAGAAGATGAGGGTTCATCTTCAGAGGAAGATACAGAAGCAAAGAACCCCCCTTCTAATACATATATACAATCTCTACTATTGATTTATTAAAGTTTTAATAAATCAGGTATATATTTTTATGCAACAGCAAAATTGCTTCTTGGTGAGGGGAAGCAACCTTGGGACCTCTAAATGAAGTAAAAGTAAGTTATGTCTATAAAGATAGATATTGAGTGGTTCTTCTATCTCAAATAATATTCTAACAGAAGAAAAGGGAACTTGAGAATATAATATGTGCAAAAGTAATGAGAGAGTGGCTGGAAAGAGGCAAGTAGAAAAGATATAAGAAATGTAAAAAGAGGGCAAGAGAAATAGTAAAGGGGAAAGAGAAGACAAAAAGACAGAAGACGTAAGGAAAGAGGTCTCCATAATCCATTAGCATTAAAAGCACATTTGCCGTTATGATTTATGGTGTGTTATAAATGGATAGATGTTCTATAATAGAGGTTATATGGCAAACACAGAACAGACACAAGATCTGTACTCAGCTTGCAAACAAGAAACCCAAATGTTGTAGCGCAAGGCAAATACAAGCTGGTTTAGTGAAAAAGAGTGCATCATCGCATACTGTTCTGAAGGTGAAATATGAGCTCATCTCCTCCTACCATTCATAATAATAAATTTTGAATTTGCCATAGTTTCTACGGCATTTATCTATGAGAACTTTTAGTAATGGGTTTTCAGTGCTTAATAGTGACATTTTTTAGAAATTCTTTGTTAAATTTATAATTTTTCCCTAAGGAAAGGAGGGAAAGAGAGATAATAAAAAAGGAAGCAAGAAAGGAAGAAAAAAGGATAGAAGTAAATGAATTACATATGATTGGTAAGACTGTGCAGTTGTGAGTTTCAAATTCTCTCCAACCTAACAACATGGAAAAAAATAAATATTCATCAAATCTAGAATACTTAAAACTGACTCTCTAAGCTGAGAAGACAAAAACACCATACCTGGAAATAACCTCAAGAAATAACATTAGGAAACATGAATTCTTAAAAACTCATTAATGTTTCTCAAACACCTGCAACCTCAGGCTTATGTTTTAGGTTCCAGTTTTGGTAGCTACTTCTCCATCCTCTCACAACAATAATTCTATCTGAAACCACATAGTTGAAAAATTTATGATTTTACCAATTTATATGAAGGAAAAAGAATGCAATGGGAAAAGATTGTAGGTTGGGCTGGCAGACGAAGTGACAGGCCACAGCTGGCTGGAGAAGGGCTTTCTGTGTCCAAAGAAAAGTGAATTTAAAACCTATTATAGTCAATTTCCCCCTGCCACAAAAAAGTTTATTCTTGATATGGAAACAGTTGAACTGCCTACCCCACCACCAATTAGAGAAGGCTTGAAATGTCTAGACTCACTGATCTATATAGGATAAAATATGCATATTGAAGTGATGAAGGTTAAAGGGGCCTACGACTGAAGTGTCATACCAGAGCCAAGCTACTAGAAATAAAAGGCAAAAGACTGAATGACACAATATTTAATAGAGAAAGACAAATACACCCATTTTACAAGCATATAAACCAACAGAGAAACCCACAGAGATGAAATTAAAAAAATAAATTTAACAAAAAATGTCATATTGAATAAGTATTACATCAAGAAGAAATCTGAGTCACAAAATCAAATAAAATGTAGAGTTGTGGGGCTTTTGTAGGGATAATGAAAGAACGGGAAGCTCTAGAATGGTTCAAAATAGAAAGAAAATCCTTTGAAAGGATTTATGAGGATAGAAATAACGTGGGATATCCAACATCTCAAAACACAAATAATGAAGGTAACAATAGAGTACATAACTGAAAATACAACAGATAAACTATCCAAAATAATTGAAGAACTGAAAAAGATAGCAAAGCAATTCAAAACTAAAGGAGGATAAAATTTGGCAGAAATAAAGCAAAAGACAACAACTGAAGAAACATGCAAGTTTTATAAAAGACAGAGTGAATTATCTTATAGACAAGTTGCACAGACATAGACATCATTGGTCTCTTCCTATCTATAGAAGAAAAATATTTCAAAATTAAAAACCATCTCTGAATAAAAACGCTGCAAGAAATAATATAAGAAAATTTCCCAAAACTTTTGAATACAAAAGACAAAGTACTGATTGAATTCAAAGGAAGAAAACATACTTGAAACTACAAAGCAAATAATGATTAAATTTAAGGATTTAAAATGCCAAACAATGAATTATGCAAACAGCCAGGAGAAAGACTTTTATCTATAAGAGAAGGTCAGTTTGAATAACCCAGGATTACTCTATACTCATAGTAAACCAGAGAAAATAATGGAACAGTATTTTTTTAAAAGCCAAGGAACTCAAGATGCAATGCAAAATAAATCCCTCCAAAAGAGTGCCTAAACATCAGTGTAAAAATAATAACTTTTTTTAAAGAAAGATTCAGTAGAAATATTACTATTCTGGAAAAGGAGACACAAAAATTACACAAAGGTTCTCAAAAATTAGGAAAATTAAATGGAAAATAAGTACCATAATCAAGGAAAAAAGCAATGAAATCCAATTTTCTCATATTTTGTGGACTATTGTTTAAAAATTGCATCAATGGGTAAAAACGAGAATAAAGAAGGATCATTATGGAACAAAAGTATCTAAGGGGCATTCTGACTGAGGGAATCTCAGGAAGGAAGACAGAAAAAGCTGAATTGATGTGATCTATATTTCATTTTCTTAGATAAGTTAAAAAAATCTGAAAAAGGAAGTGATACAGTGGATACACTAAGACAGCATAAAACATGTAGAATAGAACATATATGGAGCATTCATAGTGCATATGTAGATCATGCATGAGACATAAGTGAGGTCAAGACATAGTCTTCCAGAGATGGGAAGAAAAATGATAATCTCTCATTAGGGAACTATGACTGAAAAGTGTCAGATCAGTGGTGGAGAGTGATGAAATACTGATAATGAAAGATGAGGCTTTGAAGCAGCTAAGTGGTGCAGTGAGTAGAGTACCAGCCCTGGAGACAGTTCCAAATCCAGCCTCAGACATTTGACACATTTACTAGCTGTGTGACCTTGGGCAAGTCACTTAACCCCCATTGCCTTGACTTTCCCCCTCCAAAAAAAAAAAAAAGAAAGAAAGATAAGGTTTGCACTCGAAGTGAAAATTAAAGGATTACATCAAAGTATGTGCTTAAGGGGCATAGAAGGAGGTATATTTATGTGATGAGAAACTATGCCTTTTTATCTAGTAGGAATTAATTCAACAGATGAATTTTTTTCTTCTGAAAAAGAGTCATACTTCCCAAAATTGCATTTCACTGCCAGGAAAAGGGACTCATGGATGCTTAGGAACAGAACATATGCAGGTGGGTAGGAAATTGGGGCATGCGGGCTGGAGCAACTACCATTAGAAATGGAATGATTTGACCACAAATAATGAATTTCTTCTTTAATATTTGTAGGAGTTAAAAGCAACTAAAGAAGGGTCCACAAAATCATAATAATGCAATTTGGATTATGCAGCACATATAGACTCAGGGGTCCTTGTTCTAACTTCTACATGCACTGACAAATTAGGTCCTCAGAACAAGAATAACTACATTTTTTTCCGGGGCTCCAGGGTGATAGATCTGAGTGGTTGAGGATTGTTATTCTAATGTTATAGATTACAAGCCCTTGTTAGTGTTTTCATTATTGCTGATCAGTCCAGAGGATGTGGGGTGTGACTTCAGAGAAGACTAGTACCTCTGATATGAGGGCTGCCAAGTCAATTCAGAGCTGCTTTGCATCTTTGGTGCCTACCTGATCCGCCTCTCACCTCTGGCTCAAAGAAGCTGTGGCAACACTCTGGTAAACCATTTTTGTAGATGGGCTAAACCTGAATGAAAGTAACCAAAGAGTCTCAAGCTTATTGGCAGGTTAGGACCATGTGTTAGGTATGTGAAGACTTCCCCTGGTAGAATGGGTGTATGAGAACAATATGTTACATCAGGCATGAAGGCAACTAAATAAACCAGGCACTTTAGAGCTTGGCTAGATATTGAAAATACCAAGGTTATCCACTGCATTTTGAACATCCCCAGTCATCTTACTCTGTCAGACCACTGGACTGTGACAACTCTGGAAGAGAGAGTGAAACAGATGACTTTATGCAACTTTGCCTCACTTAAATCCAATTTATGTACAAATCAAAAGACATTACCCATACCCTTTTACTATTTTTATCTATTTCAAAGTCCTATTTTGAAGCAGTAGGTAGGGATACACTGAGAGCTGTAGTCACAACCCTGCAGATAGGAGTCCTCACTGGAAGTAGCAGTAGAATCCAGCAGTCCCCTGGGTCTCTGAGTAGCCTTTTAATGACCACACTGCTCTACTCCTCATATGAGAAAGGGGTCTAGAAAAGGTGCCCTATAAATTGTTTGCCTACCCAACCCTGGCTTGGTTATCATGGCAAGCAAGGATCCCACACTATGGTTGAAGCACACACACAAAATAATGTACAAAAGCTTCTGCAAGAATGATTCCACTCACCATCAGTACACGGAATGTGCAAGCACTTATTGACCACACAAAACTAATAAGAAAGATGAAGAGCTCTGGTTCCAAGGGAAGCCAGCATGTATCACATTTAAATGGCAGCCCTGAGTGAAAAAAGGGGAAATGAAGACCAGTTTACCAAAGTTGGAGCAGGAAACATATTTTCTGGAGTGACCATAGTGAAGGGGAGTATCATGAAGCTGAATCAGGTTTTACAATCAAAACTGATCTAGTCAATAAGTTTGTATGTCAACTAAAAGAAGAGAATGACAGGCTCATGATAATGCAGTTATCTCTTGCAGGAAAATTCCATGTCACCATCATCAGTGTCTATGCTCTCTTATGATGAAATTTGATGAGGTCAAAGAAAAATTTTATGAAGACTAAAAGAGGAAAAGCTTATAATTTTAAGTGACTTAAATTCTAGAGTACCAGACATGGCAGGGAGTCCTTGAGAGGAATGGAGTAGGAAACAATAATAGCAATGGTCACTTACTACTGGAGATTTGTGCATATCATGACTTTCTCATCACCAAAATTGTCTTCCATTTAACTAAATGCAAGAAAACTTCATGGATGCACCCTTGTAGTAAACATTGGTATTTAATAGACTATGTTATTGTAAGGAGAAGAGACAGGATGTGAAATTGACAAAGGCAATATGTGGTGCAGAGTGCTAGACTGATCAGAGACTTATTCTCTTCAAATTAAATATTCATGTTCAAGAAAAACTGTGACCCCAAGGCAAAATATCTAGCAAAAGACTTAATTTTAGCAGATTAGCACTTCTCTGAGTGGAGAACTAACTTGGAGGAAAAGATGATCCAACATATGGTTGGCAATAATGGAACAGAAAAATAGTGAGCAACTTTCATATATTTAGTGTTCAGTACTGGATTTGCTCATCTAGCTCAGAAAACTTGCAAACATGAAGAGTAGTTTGAAGAAAATTATGGAGAAATTCAGAAACTTCTAAATGAAAAACTAGAATTTCAAAGCATTTGCCAGGGGGATAGTTTCTGCATCTCTAAGCAGGCAACATCTAATTGCAGTAAAAGTAAAGCTTAGAGAGATACAGGATTCTTGGCTCAGTAAGAAGGCAGAAGAAATTCAGTTTTATACTTTTAATAACAATTTCAAGTGCTTTTAGATGCTTTGAAGGCTATTTATGGACTAAAGATATATAGTCCATCTCAATGACTCAGTGTTAATAGAGCCATATGCATTGGTGATAAGGCCATGATTCTTGAGATACAAGCTGAATACTTTCATAATGTTCTCAATGGACTAGTATCAAGGCTGAAGCCATTGACTGTTTACCTAGGGTTGAAGTCAATACCTCTCTAAATACTTTTCCAACTGAAGAATAGGTTTTAAATGCTAATAGGCTCCTCTCCTGCAGCCAAGCACCTGGTGCTGATTCTATTCCAAATGAAGTTTACTAGGGGAAAGGGTTTATTGCTCAAAAGCTAACTGAAATTTTCCAGATTATATAGCAAGAGGATGTTATCCCCCAGGAGTTCAAAGTTGCCTCCATTGTCCATCACTCTAAAAGTAAAGGATATAGAATATTCCATGACCATCACAGGGGGGTCTTGCTTTTATGTCCTCCTTAATAGACTGATTCTTCACCCGAAAGATGGTCATCTACATGAGACCCTGTGTTGCTGCAGAAAGGTCTAAGGAACAGTCATAATGGTGTTCACTGCTTGGTGACTCCAGGAAAAATCCCAAGGGCAGCTCAGAAGTCTGTACACAATGTTTGTAGATCTGACCAAGGCCTTTGATACTGTCAGTTGGGAAGGTTTATGGAAAAGTACATCAAAATTTGATTGTCTGAAGAAGTTCATTAGTATTGTACATCAATTTCATGTCAACACGCTTGCCTGAATTCTGGACAATGGATGATGTTCTTGTGCTTTCCCAGTAACCAATGGAATAAAGCAGGGCTATGTGCTTGCTCCCACACTTTTTACCACGATATTTTCAGGAATGTTTCTAACGACTTCAATGAGGATGAATGTAGCATCAAGGTCAGTTACTGCACTGGCACTAAATTTGAGTTGAAAATGATACAAGCCAAGACCAAAGTGGAGTCAGTATGGGTGCATCATTTTTTTGTTTGCAGATGATTGTACACTCAATGCAGCCTCTGAAGATGAGATACAACAGTTTGGATCAATTCTTTGCTGCTCATGCTAATTTTGGTCTAACAAATAACACCAAGAAAACACAAGTACGTCATCAGGTAGCACCACACCATCCATATGTGGAACCATTAATTACAGCAAATCAAGAAATTTTGAATGCTATGAATAAGTTCACTTTCCTTAGCACTATACTTTCCAGGGAAGTACACACTGATAATGAGGTTGATACATGCATTGCCAGAGCTAGTTCAGTGTTTGGGAGGTTCCAAAGGAAAGGATAGGAGAGAAGAGGTATTAGACTATCAAACTGAAGGTCTACAGAGCTGTTGTACTGAATTCATTATTGTATGCCTGTGAAACCTGGACAGTCTACCAGGGCCATGCCAGGAAATTGAATTGCTTCCATTTGAATTGTCTCAGGAAGATTCTGAAGATCATCTGCACAGGATATGATACCATACACAGATATCCTTTCTTAAATTAAACTATCAAACATTCAAGCTCTACTGCAGAAAGCTCAGCTCCCACTGGCTGGCCACATTGTTCAAATGTCAAATATATGCTTGCCTAACCCAGCACTTCATAAACTGAGGTGTGACCACATATGAAGTCATGTAATTGAATGTAGAAGTAACAAAAATGTGGCAACAGTAAAAGGTTTCTGAGCATGCAACAACCAAAAATTAATTCCAAATCAAATGTGTAATGGATCCGAAGTGTTTCTGGCAGCACTTATCTGTGTTGCATTGCATGACTTCACTCTGGTTTTGGTTCTGATCACACAACATTTGCATTTGACATGACATCATAGAATGCAATGCCAACAAATGCTTCCAGGAACACCTTGACTCAGATTCAAGACTATTGTATATTATGAATTCCAGTGTTTTTACTATATACACAAAGTTTTCTGCTCTTACAGAAACATAATAGTTGAATTATTTAAAATAAAGACTTTTAATATTTTCCTACTGATGAGGAGTGAAAGAGTGAGAGCACAGGAACTTCAAGACTGAAATTTCCTGCATGGGCTGTCTGGAGAAGAATTCATGGACTTAAGTACTGTTGAGGTCAAGGTAAAGATTTATTATGCTTTTTAGCAGGTAAGAGTTCTTAGGGAACCTGGAACCTTAGAGGGATTCAGTTAGAGTTTATATAGGATATTCTATCATGAAACATGTGCCAAATAAGCTAATTAGGTTATGGGAGGGGTTAAGGAGTGGTTAGTTCTTAATGGAACATATACTTTTGGTTTCTACTGAACAGGTATTTTACTCAGAGTTCAGTGGGAAATAGCCCAATGAGGGACTACATGGAGGTGTGATTTTTAGGCCTGAAACATCACTAAATCGACTAAAGGTTAGGGTTGACTGAGAAATACCACGTCGCTCTCATCGATGTTTTGTTAGACAAGATATGTAAGGGAGTATACATATATCTAAGTCTAGGATATATATGATTGGTCAATGAGTAGTAAATGTCAATATGACTCAGTACATAGCCTGTTGCACCAGTACACAGCTGATTCAGAGTAATAAATTCTTTAGGTGCAGCTAGTTGATATATTAGGAAGGAAGATAGTAGTTGTTACTGGGGCAGGCTGTGTCTTGGGACTGGGAAGATACCGCCTGGGATAGTATTTTGAGGCTAGGGAGAAATGTGATTTTAGAATTGGGGCTCAATCACATGCACCCAAGCACCCCATAACTACCATCATTCCTCAGCATGTATCATGAATTGCATTGTGTTAGAATGTTTGACTTTAAAAATCGCTAATATCTCCTTCTTTTACAGAAACGTGTTTAATTGCAGCAAGTAAAGACAAAAGGCCTTTAATAATATTTCTCCATCACTGCGGTATGTATATGTAACTCTGAGCATCTATTTTTTTTTAAATTAAGCACAAACAAATGTAATTTCATAAACTAAAGCTAGTGATTTTTCTTAGAAAATATTATGAATACTTGTTTATATTTTATGACAAAAATGTTTTTCTGGTTATAGTTAAGTGGCTAAATTTAGGCAGAAGTGATAAAAATACTGATGACAGGGCTGTAGAATCTTCATTACCAGATTATAGTACACCAAAATTGACAAGAAAAGGAAAAAAAATAATGTGGTTCTCAAGAGTGCAAGGTTTAAACAGATTATTCAAATTCAAAGATGAAGTTATATTTGTGACTGAGCAGAAATTCGATTTTATTAATCTTCTTCATAACGACTTGTGGCTTTCAAAACTTATTTGTCAGATATTTTCAAAAAACTCAATGATTTAAACATGCCACTTCGAGGAAAAAAATAACATTTATGCTAAAAGATAAAATGGAAAGTTTTAATAAAAGGTTGACGTATGGAAGCCTAGGATAAGAATGATTCTTACTAATGTTTCCTCACAGCTCCAGATGATTTTATAATGGAAAATAATCCTCCCAAAGATTTAATTGTAAGAGCCATAACTGATTATCTGAAGTGCTTGGAGACACAGTTTCAAAAATACTTCCCTTCAAATTTTGATTCTAACATTCTAAGTTGGGTTCATAAACCATACTCAGCTGAAATAAAAATTGTCACTTGTGTGCCATTTTAAAGTTCATGGAGTATTTTCCCAGAGATGAACTGGGAAGCTGAGTGCAATCAGGAGGTGCTATGGCAGAGACTGACCCTGAAACTGTACAGCACCTGACCTCTGTGGTTCAAACACTTCTCCAGCAGATGCAGGACAAGTTTCAGACCATGTCAGACCAGATAACTGGCTGAATTGATGATATGAGCAGTCACATTGATGATCTGGAGAAACATTGCTCACCTTATGACCCAAGGAAGGGTGGAAGACATAGAAGAAGAAAATAAATTACCTGCTACATGTTAAAGGTTTTAAAGGCTTTGCTAATCATTTAGAGTGAATTCTGGAAAAATTTTGTTTTTCTTTTTTTTTTTTTACAAGGCAAGAGATGAATGAGCAGCTTTTCTCAACTAACTACTGTGCACAAGCAATTTTTTTTTTTATTCTATAGCTTGTATTCCTGCAATACGCAGTTCAGTTAGGTTTCAAGGTCATTTCTTTTTTGATTTCTTGTTCGTGGTAACTTCATAATATATGAATAAATTGTGTAAATATTAGTTAGTAAACTGAAATTCTGACTACCCTTGTCTAAAATTTTAAAAAAATTGAGGGTACTTATTGTCAAGTCATTTGTTGTTCCTTTTGTGGTAGTTTCAATTTAATAACAAATTTCCATGAGTTTTTTTAAAGAAATGTATTAAATTTTTCAACTGTTAATAGTCTCTTTTTGTGAAGTAAAACAGGGTCTGTAGTTTGTAATTCTCAGCACAAATTACCTTTGTACAAATAACAACCAAATGATGAGGTGATGATATTTTAAAATAAGACAAAATAATTTCAAGCACTTTGTATTTAGATGTCTGTCATTACTATGTTTCTGTGATTGAGAACTATACCTAAGAATCTACTGTAAAAAGCCCTACAAAAGAGCTAAAATTGATGAACAGTAACTACAGCCACTTCTTAACACACTGGAGGATTTAGAGAGTGACTATCTCAATTCCTTCCAAATATTAGGGACAGAAAACCTTCTAAAAGATATTTTACATTCAGTAGTTACAATTTTGTGTCATAACACTTTAGTTATTAGTTATAAAATCAAAGGTCCTGTAAGAACCTGAGGGGGACTTAAAACACCATATTTACCTGTGGTGCTGATTTTAAAAAGCATTTGCTAATTAGAAGAAAAAGTAAGTGGCCATTATGAATCCTTGTTCATTTGCTGCTTACTAAGTGCCCTTAATATAAGTTTGGATTTTTTTAAAGAAAAATTGTGGGTTTTGTAATTTACCTTTTTTCATATCTAAATGCTTGTAGAACAGCACTTTTGTAAAAGATCATAAGTGGAATGGAAAATACCAAACATTTTCATTACAACACATTTTATGTTTTAATTAAGAGGTGAGGGTCAAAGATTGAACACACAGATGACTGATTTATGAAATTGCTCTTGTATTTAAAAAGAAAATTAAGGTCAAGATAAAGTTAAGTGATGATATGGAAGTAGAGGGTCACTTTTCCTGGAGAGGAACTTTTAAGTTTATATTTTGTAGAAGAAATTTTCTGTACCACCATACAGGTCATTGTATTGTTACAAATAGGGAATAAAGCTATGAAATAACAAAAAAGGAATTTACTGGGTTATCAATCAACGCAAGTTTAAAAGTTGAGTTTTCTTTAAAAAATGTTAAATTAATTTCAGTTTGGGATTAGGACAGAATTTTCCAACAATTTCCAAAATGTCTCTAAACATAATTCTGTCATTTTGTATTATATATTTTTGTGAAGCAGCATTCTCAAAATTATAAAATCAAAATATCAATCAACTGAAAAATGTTGAAGAAGCTCTGTATCCTGCAGGATCAAATATTCTGCAAAAATGGAATTTTTTACGGAAAAATTAACAATCTTATCCATCCCATTAGCATGCATTTTTGCTTTTTTCTTTAATAAATGATAAAATTATATGTATACCAAGCAATTGCTTAAAATATTTTTATGAATTATTATCAGTAAATGTTTGATTTGTATACCTATTTTATATATCTATCTATAATTATATTATATATGTTATATTATATTGCATTATATTATATATTATATTGCATTATATTATATATTATATTGCATTATATTATATATTATATTGCATTATATTATATTATATTATATTATATTATATTATATTATATACCTATACCTATACCTAAAAATTTATCTGGTAAAAAGGGGTTGCAAGTGGAAAATGTTTAAGAAACAGTGGTCTAAAAGACCATTTTATAGAGAACTCACACAAGGTAAGTAGTCACATCGTGGTCAGAATGAGTGATACAAGTATACTCTCATGGTCTCTCATAAGAACTTTGGAACTGATTACATGACATGGGAGACTTTATCACAGACATCCCAGCATGGCATACCCTCATCAAAGAATGTGCTATGCTCTATGAGCAAAGTAGGATTGAAGTAGCTCAAATGAAATATGCAAATTTAGAGAATCCACCCTAAATGTTAAATGAACTATTTGTGCCCAATCTGTGATAGAGAATTCTGAGTTCATAATGGTCTAATCAGTCAAGTCAGACACATTGTACTTTGACTCTAGCATAGTGATGTCATTTAAGTCTTAGAGAATAAAGGACAATAACCACCATCAGTCTAGACAGCCATATAATTAGATTTTAGAAAGGAGCATTTACTAAGGTAACAAAATAAAAACACTTAATACCAAAAACCCTCTGCATCTCCACCCTGCCCCCCAAAGAAACAGAAAACTGAACACTCTCTCACAAGAACAAAAGGGGTCTAGTGGAAAATGTACTCAGGCTTAGAGAATGTGTGGCAAAAGTAGTAGAACATCTTCAGGGATGCCTTTTTGTTCAAGGCCTCAAGATGTTTCCATCCAGGATGGTGGACCTTTTCTGTTGAACTCTTAATAGAGCCTAAGATTTACTTTTTTCATCACGTCCAGCTTTTCATTGGCAAATAATGCAGATACTTTCATTGGATTGCTAGCATATTCATTGGAATATGGAAAATACAAAATCTTCCTAATTCTTCAAAGTCCATGGGTTCTCTTCTGGTCAGGGAGTAAATGGAGGAATAGATCTAGCATAAAACTGAGACCATATACTCATCATGCCTATCTCATGTCTCATTCCACCTACACCCAGGGATTCATTATCATGAGTGTTTTTCCCTTCACTCTCCCCTAGGTAATGGAATCTTGAATTGCAACTAACATGATTATATAGGCACCAGAGGAAATACCCAGTCTCTCAGCCAATATGAAGAAATCTCCTACTGCACATAGGGAGGTGTCAAGGCCTGTTCATATAGAATGAATAACTGAGATATAGTACCATGGGATAAATGTTTTAGTGATTAATAGCTGAGATATGTTCTCATCTGATAAAGGAATGAGGGTTAAATGAGGTCATTTAATTTCAAGACTACTTTTAGATTAATTTCAAAATTAAATATATCAGAAAAGAGAAAATTGGCAAGAATTACAAAAAAAAAACACCATTTACTTTGGTATGGGATACAGAAGGAATTCAAATATGGTAATCCAAAAAAAATTATATCTTTTAACGACATAGAATACATAAAGAGGGACTGCTTAAGAATACTACCTATATATATGAGAGAATATAATTCAGAATAGATTAGAACAAAATAGGGAAGAAAAGGTCAAAGGAAATAAAAAGTTCTTGGAAAGGTGAACAATATCAGATTATTACTTAAGGTAAGAGGCTTAAAGAGTAGGAAAAGCATCAGACAGGATTGTGTACTCTCATCTTCTGTGGGCAAGAAAAAAGAGAGTTAAACACAACGGGAGAATAAAACAATTAACAAACAAAAAAAGAAAAAGAAAGAAAAATTGACAACTTAAAATGAATGTAAGAAATTTGGGATTAGTTAGGTAAATGAGATCAAGGAATGAAAGAGCTTTTTGGAAGACTACCATAAAAGTAGTTTAATCAATATTTGTAGGGACAAACCTGACACAAAAGACGGAAGTAGTAACAACCACTATTAAAAGAAAAATTGGAGGAAAACACAAACACAACCAACATAATTGTCAATGGAAATGGATTAAATGACCTAAAGAAACAAACAAGAACCTAAGAATGACCAAGAAAAAAAACTGAACAATGTATTGCATTCAATAAATATATCTATCAATAAAGAATAATTAAAGGAATAATCAGAAGGAAAGCAAGAAGCTGGAAAATTTATTGTGCATCAGGTGATTCTAAAATAGCTCAAGATGCAATAATGCTATAACAATACAAAATTTTAAAAATTATGACTATCATAAACCATTAAAATATTATTATTGAATTTATATTCAACTATATGTCATAATGGGTACAGTGCTCAGACTGAAGAAGAAAGACCTGAGTTCAAATCTAACCTCAAAATTACTAGCTGTATGATTCTGGGTGAGTCACTTAACCTGTATTTGCCTCAGTTTCTTCAGTTATAGACAGAGGCAATAATAACACCTACTTACAAGGGTTTTTGTGAGGATCAAATAGGATAAATTTTTCTAAAGTATTAGCACAGTTCCTGGCATATTAGGTACTTAATAAGAGCTTATTACACATACTTTGCCTTGTTCCCTTTCCAAATTCACAAAGGAAATGTTATTTTAAAATCAAAATGGCATTGATACTAATGCAGTAGGTGTAGAATACTTTATTTTTTTTCTTTCAGAGCTGTAAAAACAAAATAAAAATATACAAAAATGCAAATATAAAAATGCACAGATATCTTGAAGTAACTAGATTTGAAAGACATTTTTATTCTGAATGGGAACATTAAGGAATATACATATGCTCAGTATTGAAGGCACTTCTATCACTGATAGGCCACATGCTGCTAAAAATATAGATCAATATATAAAATACTAAAGATTTTTTTTAGAAACTGTTATACAGTGAAAGTGTGAAGAATGAGAACACAAGCAAAATAAGGAGACATAAATGCAGTTTTAATAATGTCATGCTGAATACTAATTGGTCAAATAAATCTTAGAAATGTCATGTGTGAGATCTAATCACAACATTGACATGACACATGACCAGTGTTAAAGTGGTAATAAAGCCACCTTTAGTGGAAAAACAGATATCTCTAAAAGTTAAATAAACAGCAAAAAAGAAAATAAATGAATTAAATATGCATTTAC
Source organism: Notamacropus eugenii (assembly GCF_028372415.1). Taxonomy (NCBI): domain Eukaryota; kingdom Metazoa; phylum Chordata; class Mammalia; order Diprotodontia; family Macropodidae; genus Notamacropus; species Notamacropus eugenii. The sequence goes on from NC_092876.1 coordinate 305,769,150, forward strand.
AAATAAATTCAAAAGTCAAATGAAAAATAAAATATAAGAAATGATAAATATAAATCTGATTATTTTAAAGATGAATAAATCAATAAAACTATACCTTATCTGATTTTTAAAAAGTGAAGAAAATCAAATTGCTTTTTTTTAGCAAAATTAAAAACAAAATAAATTAACATCAGAAAAAGAAAACCAAAATGGAGAAAAAAATAACTAAAATTCTAGGTGAGGAGTGGCAATCTCTTTTTCATAGTCCCTAAATATTTTTTTTCTTTTTCATCAGAGAAGTAGAGGCAGATGTCATATTAATATAGTTTGTGCATATGAGTTCAATAAATTTATCAACCCACACAGCTCATCAAATCTGAAAAGCAAATTAAATTTTCATTCTCTATTAGGTATCAAGAACACATTGTTGCTTTACTCAGTATGGGCTATTTACACAATGTGTTGTATCACCAATACTATATGCACAGTTCCTACAGAGGCCATGAATATGCTGGCACAGTTCTGAATCATGAAATACAACATATTCTCTACATGGAAGACAGAACAAAAACATTTATTCAAACACCAGAAAACCAAATCCATCATAGTAACAAACTAATCTATACACAATCCATACACAAGGGCAACCCCAACCCCAAACCTTCCCCATGTTAGAATTCACACAAGCCAGCTCTCTTAAACAAATCGCAAACAGGCTCCTTTAAACAAAATCACAAACTAGCTCTCCCACTCAGCCTGTTGTTTTTCTCTCCCTCAGTTCTGACCAATTTCCTCTCAGCTGTGCTCTAGATCCAACTCTTGTTGTTCCACCCTTCCTGTTCCACCCAAGCTCCTCCCACCACAGGCTTCATGTAACTCAAACTCATGTGACTTAGACTTCCATGTGGCTTAAGCGGGTCACATCGGCATTAATGTCATTGAAAATACAATAAAAATACAGGTGTTTCAATTATTAAAATGACCCTCTGAATTATGTCAAACTTAGGAGCATAGAATTTAGAGCTGAAAGGGATCTTAGCTATCATGAAGCCTAATCTTCTCCTTTTACAGATGAGGAAATTGAGTCCCAAAGAAGTTAAATGACTAGCCTAAGATCACAGAAGTAGTAAACAATAAATATTGGATGCCAAACCCAGGTTTACTTAACACAAATTCTTTATTCTTTCCACTACAGTTCTTTGCTTGGAAATATAGGAAATTCTGGGATTTGGGAGTCATATGATTTTGAAATATGATCCACAGTGTGGCATTCTCTACACAGCACTTCCTTATTTATTCAGCATTGATTGAGCTTCACTGCCTATAAGCCCCAGTGCTCAATTGTTATGTGTGGAGTAAACAAAAAAGAAAGATGAAATGGTCATTGGCCTTTAGGAGTTTGTGAACTTCGTGTGTCCTGAAGTGATTATTCTAAGAAAAAAGTAAGTTTGGAGTCCTGAGGCCAACACAATCAGTACATTTTCTAGGAGTGAAACAGCTTGGTGTAACAAGTGCCCTGTGCACAGTATTTGAAGGAGGAAAGTTGACTTGAAGATGAGAGATACCACCAATTTTGACTTAATACAGGTAGGGTCTGATTAATGCGAATAATGAATTTCCTGGTGGCTACATTATTCAAATTTTCACTGCTCATTTCCAATGCACTGAAACCAATTACTATATTTTACTTAAATATAAATTCAGATAATGTGAATTAAAATGCATGCAATGACTATGGGAGGATTCATTATTCACATTAATTGGGACCTAGATGAAGCCTGAAAAGGAGTGTACCAGAGGCAAACAAATATTCACAAGAATTAAAAGATACATCCCCAACATCTAGGTGTCCAGGGGCAAAACTTATTATTCTTCATTTTATTCAGTCCTCTGAACAATCTTTAAGTGGAGATTCCACATTCAGGAAATGTACCAGCCACACTTTCAGTCCCCCATAGTTTTTGTATGTTTTAATACCTGACTTTCTTCTTCAAAATGGTAAATAATCTTTGGTCCAGTGGTGTCTGTGTGTGTACTGGAATAGTGGAAATTTCATTTACTTTCCCATTAAATCTGTTGGTAGTTTAGAGCAATATAGTTTATTCTCAGTGATTCACATCTTTTGTTGGTAGGGGCTCCTTCCTACCCCTCATCTTCCTTTGTTACCACCTCTCCTCTCTACTGCTTTCATCTAGAATGCTTTCAGCTCTATTTCATGTTGTTTTAATGTTAACATTTGATTTATTTACATCTTTCCTAATTTGATTTAGTCTCTTTATAAACTGTCCATGGGTTCCATTATATTTGCTCTGCAGTTGGGTATGTTGCATTGGGTTTTATACATTATTATTTTCTTTAAAAGTTGATGAATTTGGCAGTTAAGATTTCCCCAATTGTGTCTACTTGAATTTCAATTCTGTGCTACAATATAAAAACAACCTGCCAGCAGATTGTTATTTGGTTTTGCTTTCAGAAAATAGTGAGTGAAATTCATTGTTTCTGAAATGACAGAAATACCTCTAGGAGTTGAGGCATTTCTAATAAACAACATTTAGTCGCAGAGTCATCATATCCAATCTCAGAAACATGATTCTTCAAACTGTGTCACTTATTTTTTTCATTTTTACATCTTCTAATGTCTTCTGAATGTCTTTTAATATCTTCTAAAAGGCAATAAGCTCAGTATGGGGGCAGAGCCAAGATGGTGGAGTAGAAAGATGGACATACACTAGCTCTTCTCCCACAACCCATAAAATACCTGTAAAAAATGACTCAACAAATTCCAGAGCAGCAGAAGCCCAGAATGACAGAGTAGAGATTTCTAGCCTAAGGTAATGTGGAAAGCTGACAGGAAAGGTCTGTTACATGGAGTGAAGAACAGAGTGAAGCCCAGCTGTGGCCCCATGGCACAAGCAGGAACAGGACCACAGCAGGCCTTGAGAGCAGAATCCCCAGCAGTAGAAAAGATTCTCAGATCCCTCAACCCACAAATGCTAAAGTCAACTTCAAAGGTTAGTGAGAGGGCTTTTTCAAAGGGCCAGAAGGAAGCAGGGTCCTCCCTTAGCCCTGGAGCAAGGCAGCAGCATCAAAGCAGCACCCATTTGTGGAGAACTACACTTAAAGCCTCAGGGGGAATCAAACAGCTAATCATAATCTCACACTGAATGGCAGCTCTTCTCTTTGCCTAAAGGCCCTGCATAAACAGAGCAGCTGATCTGAATCTCAATCCTGACCAGGGTCCTGGGGAGTGGCAGAGCTGTGGGGATTGTGGAGTGGGAATTCTACTACTTGGAGATTCTGGGTAGAAAAGTTTTTCCTTGCTCGAGAACCAGTGCAAATGCCATGAAAGGAATAAACTCCTCTCCCTTGATTGTACCACTTTGGAGGAACTGAGAAATTACAGGTCCCTAGAGTATACCCTCCTTTTGACAAAGGACTTAAAAGTAAAGTAATTGGCTGAAAAAATACTCAGAAGAGGGGAAAAAGAATAAGACAAAAAAAGTTACTTTTTTGGTGAGCAGGTATGTTCTTCCCTCCTATCGGGAGAGGCGGAGCAATGCATGTCATCAGAGGAAGACCTAGGGGTAAGGGACTCTGAATCCATAACCTCCAAAGTGGATGTGCAGTTGTCTCAGACCATGCTAGAGCTCAAACAGGATTTTGAAAATCAAGTAAGAGAGGTGGAGGAAAAATTGGGAAGAGAAATGAGAGTGATGCAAGAAAATCATAAAAAGTGAGTCAACAGCTTCCTAAAGGAGACCCAGAAAAATATTGAAGAAAAGAAGACCTTTAAGAATAGGCTAACTCAATTGGCAAAAGAGATCCAAAAAGCTAATGAGGAGAAGAATGCTTCAAAAAGCAGAATTAGACAAATAGAAAAGGAGGTTCAAAAGTTCACTGAAGAAAATAGTTCTTTAAAAATGAGAATAAAGCAGGTGGAAGCTAACGACTTTATGAGAAACCAAAAAATTACAGAACAAAACCAAAAGAATGAAAAAATGGAAGAAAATGTGAAATATCTCATTGGGAAAACAACTAATCTGGAAAATAGATACAGTAGAGACAATTTAAAAATTATGGGACTACCTGAAAGTCATGATCAAAAAAAGACCCCAGACATCATCTTTCATGAAATTATCAAGGAAAACTCTCCTAATATTCTAAAACCAGAGGGCAAAATAAATATTGAAAGACTCCACTGATCACCTCCTGAAAGAGACACAAAAAGAGAAACTCCTAGGAATATTGTAGTCAATTTCAGAGTTCCCAGGTCAAGGAGAAAACATTGCAAGCAGCTAGAAAGAAACAATTCAAGTATTGTGGAAATACAATCAGGATAACACAAGATTTGGCAACTTCTAAATTAAGGGACTGAAGGATTTGTAATAGGATATTCCAGAAGTGAAAGGAATTATGATTAAAACCAAGAATCACCTACCCAGCAAAACTGAATATAATATTTCAGGGGAAAAAAATCATCATTCAATGAAATAGAGGACTTTCAAGCATTCTTGATGGAAAGACAAGAGCTGAAGAGAAAATCTGACTTTCAAACACAAGAATCAAGAGAAGCATGAAAATGTAAACAGGAAAGAGAAACCACAAGGGTCTTACTAAAGTTGAACTGTTTACATTCCTACATGGAAAGATAATATTTGTAACTCTTGAGACTTTTTTCAGTATTTGGATAGTTGTAGGGATTACACACACACATACACACACACACATACACACACACACATAGACAGATAGCACAAGCTGAGTTGAATAAGAAGGAATATCTAAAAAAATTAAAATTAATGGGTAAGAGAGATATATATTAGGAGGAGAAAGGGAGAAATGGAATGGGGCAAATTATCAGTCATAAAAGAGGCAAGAAAAAACTTTTTCAATGGAGGAGAAAAGGGAGAAGGTGAGAGAGAAAAAGTGAAGCTTACTCTCTTCACATTTGGCTTAAGGAGGAAATAACATGCCCACTCAATTTGGTATGCAATCTATCTTACAGTACAGGAAAGTAGGGGAGAAGGGGGACAAGTGGGGTGAAGAGGATGCTAGAAGGGAGGAAAAATGGGAGAAGGGAATAATTAGAAGCAATCATTTTTGGGGATGGACAAGTTTAAATGAGAGAATAGAATAAATGGGGGCAGGATAGCATGATGGGAAATATAGTTACTCTTATCCAACATGATTATTATGGAAGTCTTTTGCAAAACTACAAATATATAGCTTATATTGAATTGCTTGTCTTCTCAGTGAGAATGGGTGGGGAGGGACAAAGGGAGAAAAGTTAGAATTCAAAGTATTAGAAACAAATGTTGAGAATTGTTTTTGCATACAACTGGGAAATAAGAAATACAGGTAATGAGGTATAGAAATATATCTTGCCCTACAAGATAAGAAATAAAATGAGGATAAGGGAAGGTTGAGGTGTGAAAGAAGGGAGTGCATATTGAGAGAAGGGGTAATCAGAATGCAAGGTCTTATGGGGTGGGGGAGGGGAGAGATGGGGAGAAAATTTGGAAATCCAAATTTTATGGAAATGAATGTCAAAAATTAAAAATAAATAAGCATCAGAAAATAAAAGAAAGAAATAAAATAGTATAACAGAGGAGAATAGAAAAAGGATTGCACAAGAAATTGTAAATATTTTATGTACAACTTCCTTTTCCTTTTAAATATATAAAAAAGTTAGCAGATAAAAAAAAAGCAATAAGTTCTCCAGTTTATTGAGCTCTATCCATGATTGAAAATCGCTATTATCGTACTGGGAGCTTGATTCTATGATATAATGAAAGGAGTGCTATATATGAAGTCAGAAATACCTGGGTTCAAATACTGTCAAATACTGCCCTTACTAATTTGTGTTTTTGGCAAGCCATTTACCTCTTGTCAACCTCAATTTCATTACCTATAACATGAAGACATTGGACTGGATGGTCTCTATGGTACACTACCACTTTAAATCCCAAGTTCAGATGCAAAGCCAAGGTGGTAGAGTAGCAAACAGCAAGAAGTACAGACAAGTTCCCCAATACAACTCCATAACGATCTAGAAAAAAAAATAGACTAGTTTTGATTAGAAAGGTCAAAAAAGAATCACAGTGAGTCCAATCAAGATCGGTAAAGGTAAAGACAGTATCACAATACAGAACACTTTAGCATTCAAGAACTGAAAGAAGATATATCAAAATGGTGACAAGATATCCTAGGCATTCAATTAGGCTTTAATCTTGTGTAACATATAGGTACTGGTGCCAGTTCTATTACTTACTTCCCAGTTTTGAGTCCTGCTTCTTTATGATGGTGGCTATTAAATCACATGTGATTATGACTGTGACTCCCAGGTACTGATTTATTTTTTTCTTTTTGTCTCTTTACAGTAATTCTTTTCTTTGACCTGGATAGTATAGTTTCTCAGAGTATTCCTTTTGAGAGTTTCTTTCAGGAGGAAAGAAATAATATATTATTTCTATTTTTACTATGTATTCTGTTTCTAAAAGATCTTGATACGATATGATCTCTAGATCATATCTAAAAGATATGATTTCTTAAAATATAACTAGGTTATATTTATGGATACAATTTTCAGATAGTGTAATAATTATCAAATTATTTAACCTTGATAATTTTTCTATTAAGTTATCTTTTTGCTATGTAATAAGTAATATTTTCTTTTATTTTTTCAGTTATTTAATCTTATTTTCATATGTCACTGCCTCATGGAGTCATCTTCACTTTTGTCTTTTCAATATTTTTTTCTTACGTGAGACTTTGTGCCTCCTGCTTTAAGCTGTTAAAACTTTTCTACTTAATACTTCTATAGCTATCATTTTTTATCCACCTCCCTTCTAGTACTCTCATTTGTTTTATTTCATTTTCTCAAACATATTTTATTTCATTAAGTACTTCTGAATGACATGGAAAATTTTAATTTGTTAACAAAACTGAGTTCCATATCATCTCTCCCTCCATCCTACTCCTCTCTCACCTATTGAGAAGGCAAGCAACATGAAATTAATTTTTATATGCAAAACATATTTCCATATTAGCCATCTTGCAAAAGAAAACTCACAAAATCCCCAAAAATAAAGATTTAAAAATTATGCTTCAATCTGCATTCAGAATTGACTTGAATAAACTTGAGCAGAGTAGGTATGTTTTTTACGAGCGACCATCCTTAGAAAATTGCTGTTACTGTGTGCATTGGTCTCCTGGTTCTGCTCATTTCAACTTGCATCAATTCACATAGGTCTTTCACTGTCTTTTTTTCTGAAACCATCTTTCTTGTCATTTCTTATAACACAATAATATTCCAACATAATCATTTATACCCCAATTTGTTCAGTCCATCCCTAATTGAGGAACATCACCTCTATTTCCAATTCTTTGTCAACACAAAAAGAGCTGCTATAATTTCTTAAAAGATCCTTTGCCCTTTTCTTTGATTTTTTTTGCATTTATGCGTGCATGCATGTTTAAATATAAATCCATATATTATTTTGCTTTTCTTACTTTCTCAGTGGGGGAGAAAAGGAAATGGAAGGGACATAATGTATTTTTTATGCAATTTTAAATAAATTCCTTGTCCACAAATCAATGTGGCAGAAAGTTTAAACCTTTAATTGTTAATCCTGGGGTGGGGGGTTCTAAATTAGTTTTTTCAACTGCATGTTAATGTTTAAAATTTCTCAGGAAATAAGTACAAATGGGTTCACATTTTTCCCATTTCTTTTATTTTTTAAAAATATATTTTTTCTTTTTTTCACATGAATATTTCCTATGTAATACCATTTGGCATATTTAAGCAAATAACTCCCTTTTGCCAATATGCCCATAGAAACAGTCCTACATGGGCATCAATTCCAAAAAAAATAAAATAAAATAAAATAAATGAAAGAAAGAGAGCATAGAAAAGAGTTTGAGCATAATAAACATATCAAATCAGCCAACAAGTTTTTATTTAGTCCCTGCTCTGTGTAAAATATTGTGCTAAGTATCATGAGGCATAGAAAAATAAGAAATTACCCTCCCAACTCTATCCTCTTAAGGATTTACATATTTCATTTCAGCCTCCTGCTAGATTCATATTAGGCATATTGCCCAATTTCTTTAAATCCATGAGCACAAGGGGTAAGATTTATGTTCAAAAGACTTCTGATCATTTTAAAATTTAGCATCTGACAGAGTTTTGCTTTGAATTGTTAGATGAAACATGCTTTTCCCCTTGAACATCTGGAAAAAGATTTGAATGGAAAAGTTCTTAAACATTTGCATTACATTACATTACATTACATTATACAACATTGTGTTATCACGATATTATAAAATTATATAATTTGCATGTTTCATTAGAGAGATAGAGTAGTTTTCCTATAAATCCATCATGTGCTGTACAGAAGCACCAAACAATGTATTCCCTATATGACCCATTAGAATTTCTCATATTGGCCTCTACTCCAATTTCCCCTAGGATAAGAGCTTGAAAGCTTATGACGTGCTATTACTAATATTGAGTATGACATGAACTGACTCTGTAGTTACAGAACTTGAGTTCAAATCCCACATTTAATGTTTTTCTACCTATGTTACAATTGGATCTCTCCCCAGTTATCAGTTTCCCCATTTATAAAATGAGAGGGATATATTAAGGCGATGTCTAAGTTCTTTGTCCCCCCAGTTCCAGTCCAGGTACAGATCTATGATCCAATGATCCTATGAATAAAGCTATGTATGAAAGAAATCCCCAGAAATGTCCACCTATCTTCTGGCTAGCAGTTCTTCAGGCAAGGAGGAAATATATGATTTTATAACATTCTAACTTAAAACTCTCAACAATGAGTTCTGCTTTCTAATTGCAACATCAAGGTTTCTCCTTATTCCAAAGCTCATTGTAAATTGTCCCAGTTCTGATAGATACATACCTTTACATGCCTCGTGCTCTATTCAAATAACTAGTAATTTTGTAAAGTGCTCAGAGACTTAGATTCATAAATTGCCAGAGAGTAGCAAGCATTTGTCTCAGGACCAAAGCTGTCTTGAATGGTAAAATTACCAATTTAACTCTCAAATAAACTCATTTAAGCTTAATGTTTTGTCAGACTTCCCCCTCTTTGTTCATAAATATTACCTGGGTCATGAATCATGTCTAGAAAGTAGTGATTAACTGACCAAATCAAGATATTTCGAATAGACTGCAGCAAAGAAGCACAGCCAGATATTGTGAAAGTTTCTTTGAAGTATAAAACTGGCTGGAGCTGCATTTCCACACGCTGTGCTCCCCAAATGTTACAGTTCCCAATTAGAATTTAAAATAGAATTCTCTCCAATTTATCCTTCCCATCATCACCTCACCCCTAAACAAATGAAAAGGTGTTTCTTTAGAAGCAGGCCCATTTGGATTTCAGCTGCAACAAATCTGTGATGAACATACATTTTTCCCTAGGATTGAACGTAGGAGAGTGATGCCAAATTGGCCTCATTTTAATGTCTCTGTAAGCCATGAATTCTTGGTCTCTTTATAGAGTAGCTTTGAGAGAAACCTAGTTGTTAGGCAGCTTCCTATTAACATGATCCCACAGCTGAGCATTGTGGCTTTCAAAGAGCCATCCTCAGCAACCTGCTAAGAGAAGAAATTCAGACTATTGAATTTCCAGACCAAAGTAGCCAAGCATGAATTAAAGCCATTTGACAAAATTATCAAAATATCTAAAAGTAATTAAAATTTAAATGTAAGCAAGGTAAATGTAGATATTCATATTAAGGGGGCAAAAATTAGTTGAACAATTAATAAACCTGAACATTCTGCCAGGCTTAAAATAACCGAATAATTCTAGGTCTATCTGGGCTTCATTCACCTTATTTTTCAAAGGACAATGTTGAATTGGATTATCTAAGTCCCTTCCAGTTCTAAATCTACGACTCTAGGGAAGAGTTTTGAAAGAAAGTTAATCGTTCATTAAAATTCAATGAGAAAGACACAGGGCCAAACTTTAATGAAACTGTAAAATATATTTGTCTCCTTTCAATGTCTTTCTTTCCAGGATGCCCAGGCATCTCATTTCATGTATACGATGCCCCCATATCCCCCCTTCTATGTAGATCCTGCTCTTATCTAGTAAACTCAGAATGACAGAGTTGTTAGAAATGATCCAATGGGAATCATCTCATTTCTAGAAGAGGAAATATGAGTTCATTGAAATAAAAGAAGTCACGTATGAGTATGGAGTTAGTGGTCCATGGAAGAGCTAGGTAACAGAGCTAGGATAAGGACTCAGAATTCCAAAGTCACAACGTAGTACATTGTCTGTGATAATACCAGTTCCTGAGAAGAGATTCGATATCAAATTTACAACTATGTATGAATGAGTGATAATATTTAGGGCTCCTTTTTTGGTGGTACAGAATTAGATTGCTGTTTGTGTAGGGAACTGCTAAGGAAGAAATTCCCTGTGTTGTCAGGGAAGTAGAATGTATAGTGCATAGATAGCTAGAGTTGAAGTTAGAAAGATGGAAGTTATAACAATACCTCAGACACTTACTAGCTGTATGTTCGTGAGCAAGTAGCTTAGCCTTTCTTACATTTAGCTTCTTCATCTGTAAAACAGGAACACAATTAGCATGTACATTAAAGGTTTTCATAAGGAATAAACAAGATAATATGCAAAGTATTTTTAAACTAGGAAAGTTCCATAAAAATGCTATTTACTTTTTATTATTGGTAATTGTTCTGCAATTTGTAATTTTACATAGTTGAGTGGGGCCCCAAAAAGTTCAAAGTCTTGCTGGGATTCACAGTCACAATGTGAAATAGGTGGGACTTGAATCAAGGTCTTTATGTCTCTGGCGCTTAGTCTCTAGTCACTGTTGTACATTGTATTTGAAGGTTTGTTAATGATTTAAAACTAAATGATTCAATTAAATAACCTACAAAATTTCTTCTGTCTTGAAAATGCTAATATTCTCTTTGGACTCCTGTAGCTGTTCTATGAATATCTTCCTTTCAGCAATTGCCTAAGTTAAAGAAATGACTATCTAATGGAATTCCAGACATCAACGAGTAGGCAGAGAATGCATTTCAAGGCAGGAATATTCCTGGCAGTTCTCAAATCACAGCACTAAAGGAATACCTTATTTTTATTTATTTTTTAAAAATTAATTTGATTTATTTCCAGTGTTGTAGTGTTTCACTACCATATAAGTAAGATTACTATTATTCCCCGCCCAACCTCTAATTCTCACTCACCCTCCCCGAGATGGCACACAATTTCATGTAGGTTCTATGCATACATTCTTATTAAATACATTTTCACTGTAGTCGAGTGGAAGAATTAAAATGAATGGGAGAAATCATCTAACAAACCAAAACACAATGCACACACACATACACATACACACACACAAGTGATCTGCTACATTCTGTGATTGAATTCCATAGATCTTTCTCTGGATGTGGAAGGCATTTTGCCTTACAAAACCACTGGGAACTTTTTTTTTCAAATCCTTGCATTGCTAGGAAGTTCCAAGTCTAACAGAAAAAACTCTCACACACTGGGGTCATTGCTGTGCACAAAGTTCTCCTGGTTCTGCCCTTTTCACTCAGTATCAGATCATATAAGTTTTTCCAGGTCTCTCTGAAGTCTTTCTGTTCATCATTTCGTATAATGCAGTGGTGTTCCATTACATTCATATACCATAATTTATTCAGCCATTCCCCAATTGATGGGCATCCCCTTGATTTCCAGTTTTTGGCCAATACAAAGAGTGCTGCTATAAACATTTTTGTACATGTGGGACCCTTTTACATTTTTATGATTTCTTGGGGATTCATTCCTAGAAGTGACATTGCTGGGTCAAAAGGTATGTATATTTTTATAGCCCTTTGGGCATAGTTTCAAATTGCTCTCCAGAATGGTTGGATCAGCTCACAGCTCCACTAACAATGTATTAGTGTTCCAACTCTCCCACACCCTCTCCAACATTTATCATCTTCCTATTCTGTCATGTTTGCCAATCTGATAGGTGTGACGTGGTACCTCAGAGTGGTTTTAATTTGCATCTCTCTAATCAAAAGTGATTTACAGCATTTTTTCATATGACTATAGATATCTTTAATTTGACTGTTCATATCCTTTGACCATTTATCAATTGGGGAATGATTTATATTGTTGTATATTTGACTCAGTTCTCTACCCATTCTAGAAACGAGGCCTTTACCACTGACATTAGCTGTAAAAATTCTTTCCCAGTTTTCTACATCCCTCCAAATTTTGGTTGCATTGGGTTTGGTGATGCAAAAACTTTTCAGTTTAATGTAGTCGAAATGATCCATCTTGCACTTTTTAATGTTTTCTGTCTCTTCTTTAGACAAAAATTCTTCCTTTCTCCATAAATTTGATAAATACACTATCCCTTGCTCCACCAATTTGTCCACAGTATCAATCTTACACCTAGATTGTGTACCCATTTGGATTTTAATCTTGTGTAAGGTGTCAGGCATTGCTCTATGCCTAATTTCTGCCATACTTTTATCCAGTTTTCCCAGCAATTTTTGTTGAACAGTGAGTTCTTATCCCAGAAGCTAGGGTCCTTGGGTTTATCAAACAGTAGATTGCTATATTTATTGTCTAGTCTATTGCTATTGCACTTGTCTATCCTTCTTCACCAGTACCAAGTGGTTTTGCTAATTGCTGCTTTATAATACAGTTTGAGATCTGGTAGAGTTAGACCTGAGATAGGGTTGTTTAAGTATTCAACTTCCTCTTCTGTTATTTTTAAAAGTACTCAGCCATCTCATTTAGATTGTCAAATTCATGGACACAAAGTTGGCTACATAATTTCTAATTATTGTTTTAGTTTCCTCATCATTGGAGCTGAGTTCACCCCTTCCATTTTTGATATTGTTAATTTGGTTTTCTTCTTTATTTCTTTTAATCAAATTGACCAAAAGTTTATCAATTTTATTAGTTTTTTCATAAAACAAATTATTAGTTTTATTTATCAGTTCAATAGTTTTAATTTCAATTTTATTGATCTCTCCTTGGGTTTTCAATATTTCTAATTTGGTCTTTACTTGAGGATTTTCAATTTGTTCTTTTTGTAGCTTTTTCAGTTGCAAGCCCAAGTCATTGATCCCCTCTTTCTCCATTTTATTCATGTAGGCACTCAAAGATATAAAACTTCCCCTAAGAACTGCTTTTGCAGTATCCCATAAGATTTGATAAGTTGTCTCATTATTTTCATTCTCTTGAATGATGTTGTTGATTGTTTCTATGATTTGTTATTTTACCTACTTCTTCTCTAGGATCAGATTATTTAGTTTCCAATTAATTTTTGATTTATCTTTCCATGGCCTTTTATTGCATATAATTTTTATTGCATTATGTTCTGAAAAAGATGCATTGACTATCCCTGCCTTTCTGCACTGGATTGTGAAGTTTATAGTTTAGAACATGATCAATCTTTGTATATATGCCATATAACACTGAGAAAAAGGTATATTCCTTTCCATCCCCATTAAACTTTCTCCAGAGATCTATCATACGTATCTTATCTAGAGTTTTATTCACCTTCTTAACTTCTTTCTTGTTTATTTATCAAGTTCAGAGAGGGGGAGGTTGAGGTCCCCCACTAGAATACTTTTGCTGTCTATTTCTTCTGCAACTCCCCCAACTTCTCTTCTAAGTATTTGGATGCTATACCAGTTGGAGCATACATGTTTAGTAATGATATTTATTCATGGTTTATGGTGCCTTTTAGCAGGATATAGTTTCCTTCCTTATCTTTTTTTATTAGATCTATTTCTGCTTTTGCTTTGTCTGAGATTAGGATTGCTACCTCTGCTTTTCTTACATCAGGTGAAGCACAGTATATTCTTCTCCAACCTTTTACCTTTACCTTGTGTTTTCCCCCGTTTCAAATGTGTTTCTTGTAAACAACATAGTGTTCTACTATGGCTTTTAATCCATTCTGCTAACTGGCTCTGTTTTATGAGAGTGTTCATTCCATTCACATTCACAGTTAACGATTACAATCTGTGTCTTTCCCTTCATCCTCTTTCCCACTGTTTGTGCTTTTTGTTCTGTCTCCCTTCCCCTGTTCAATAGAGTTTTCAGTTTTGACCACTGCCTTCTGCAGTCTTCCCTTCCTTCTTTCAGCCTCCCTCCCTTTTAATCCCCTTTACCCTTACTGCTTCTTCCCCCCTTTTAAACTTCCCTCCCCCTTCTTTTCCCTTCCCCTCCTACTGCCTGTAGAGCTAGACTTATGTACTTAATTAAGTTTATTGTTCCCTCCTTGAACCAAATCATATGAGGGTATCTCTACAATGCTCCTCTCCCTCCCCTCTTTCCCTCTACTATAATATAATATTGTACATTTACTGTGGTGTAATTTATCATTTTCTGCTTCTTCCTCTTTATTTCTCCTTTCACAATCCTTTCACATGCTTAAATCACATTTTCATCATCACATCATTTACTTTATGCCCTTTCCCTCTATCTGTCTATCTATCTATCTATCTATCTATCTATCTATCTATCTGTCTGTCGTCTATCTATCTATCTATATCCCTTTTATTCTTCATGATAGATATAAATTCTCAAGATTAACACATATCATCTTCCCTTACAGGGATGTAAACAGTTTTCCCAAATTGAGTTACAAGTTTTCCTTTTGCCCTGTTTAACTTTCTATGCCTCTCTTTAGACTTGCATTTAAAGATTAAATTTTCTATTGAGTTCTGGCCTTTTTGTCTGGAAGATCTGGAAATCCCTTATTTCATTGAATGTCCATCTCCTCGCCTGAAATGTTATGCTGAACTTTGCTGGGTAATTGATCTTTGGTTGTAGTCCCAGCTCCTTTGCCTTACAGAATATCAGATTTCAATTTCTTCGATATTTTAATGTAGAAGTTGCCAGGTCCTGAGTAATCCTGACTGTAGCTCCTTGATATTTGAATGGTTTCTTTCTGGCTCCTAGTAGTATTTTCTCACTTAATTGAAAGTTCTGGAATTTGGCAACAATATTTCTTGGTGTTTTTAGTTTGGGATCCCTTTTGGGAGGTGAAGGGTGGATTCTTTCGATGACCACTTTGCCCTCTGGATCCAGCACTTCTTGGCAGTTTTCCTTGATGATTTATTGGAAGATATTGTCCAGACTTTTTTTCATCATGGCTTTCTGGTAGGCCAATGATGCTTAAATTTTCTCTCCTGCATCTATTTTCCTGGTCAGTTTTCTTTTTCCAATTAGATATTTTATATTTTCTTCTATCCTTTCATTCTTTAGAATTTGTTTGACTGATTCTTGATGTCTGCTAGAGTCATTAGTTTCTACTTGTCCAATTCTAATTTTCATGAAATTGTTTTCTTCAGTTAACTTTAGCATCTCTTCTTCCATCTATCCAATTATTAATTTTAAGGAACTATTTTCTCCACTAAATTTTTGTACCTCCTTTTTCATTTGTCTAATTTTCCCAGTTAGGTTTTGTGCTTCCTTTTCCATTTGTTCAATTTTCATTTTTAAAGAGGTGTTCTCTTCAAAGAATTCTTTTTTCATACTTTTAAAATCATTGGCCAGTTTTTCCTCTATTTTCTTCTTCAACTGTTCCAGGAGAGTTCTTTGTGCATGTTAGCAGTTCATAGTCTCTTCTGAAGTTTCAGATGGGAATACAGTCTCAATGCTGACCCCTTTGGTAATCATGTTTTGGTCCTTGTCCCCATAGAAAGATTCTATGGTCTTTTCCCCCCTCCTTTGCTTCTTGCTCATGATGATGAGACTTTGTGTGTTGTGGCCTCTGGTTCTTTCAGGTACAAGCTGGAGAATCTGTTGCTGAACTGCTGGTGTGGGAAATCTAAGGGCAGGTGCCTTTGTTTTTCCTTTTGTTTTGTTTCCTGCCTTAGCCCTGGGGCTACCTTGTTAAGTATGGGGGAGCATTAGTCTGGCCATGGGAGATCTCCTCAGCTGAGCTAGAGGAAAGGCAGGATCAACTCATGCCTGGGTCCCAGTGTGAGTTTCCAGCACACCTGGGTCCTAGTGGGAATTTCTTCCCTCTCTGTAGGTCTTCTCCTTCTGGTAAGCCTCCACCACAGTAAGAGGAATCCTCCTTGGCTATTTTCCTAGCTTCAGGTTCTATGAGACTGTTTGCCCCTTCAGTTGTTCCCACTGATCCAGGATTTTTCTGGGGAAATATTTTATGGTTCTTTTGAGGTCAATAAGGGGAGGGTGAGAGAGCATTTACTGATCACTATGCCATTTTGGCTCCTGGAAGATCAAGTAGATGACTTACAGACATTTAATCTGTCCCCTGAAAGTCTCCAGAGCAGCTGCAGCTAGTACCTGGGGCTCAGCGGCTGTCATTCACTGGGCTTCACTGGTCTCTTGCCCTGGGCTGCCCCTCTGCCTTTCCACCATGCTCCTGCTCCTGCCTGGGGCTGCCCTGGGATTTTCTTGATTAGCCACGCTGCTAAAGGAAGCTCTGTGCTGTGTTCTGTGGGTTCACCCTGGAGGAACAGATTCTTCCTGTCAATCTTCCAGTCTGTCCTGGGCTGTGAATCTGCCACAGTCTATCTCTTATTGAATTCTGCACCTCCAAAATTTGGTCAGATTCTCTTTTTTAGAGGTGACTGAAGGAGTTTTTCTAAGAGCTTAGGTGAGTAGTTGCTCTCACTCCATCATCTTGGCTCCCTCCCTTATTTTTAACAATGGTAAAATTATTTTATGTTCATACACACAATGGTATCAATGCCCATAATGATCAAGGATGATTAATTCTCGTGGCTTCTTGGAATGAAAGCAGTTCACTTCCAAGACAGAATTATTCAAGTGTCCCTGAGTTTTGAAAATACCCATAAGAATAAATGATATGCAATTACAATATTAATGACATCCATAAATCATGACATTTTTGTATGGATACTAGACAAAATATAATATAAATGAGCACTTTTTAAAGACTGGATTCATATGTAATAAAATGTCTAAGCTAGAAGAAACTTGGAAGTCATCTGGTCCAACATTTTCAGTTTACAAATGAGGAAACCGAGCTCCAGAGTAAGAAAGGAAGTTAGCCACAGTCACACAGAGAGCTTAGTTTAGATAGCATATTGACTAAAAGAAGAAAAATCAACATTAAAGAAGCCACCCAGCTCTTGCATGTGGCCCTCCAGTCTGTCTGCTAATTAGTTAGCTTCAATCCAAAAATATTTCATCCAAAAACATTTAGGAAGCTGAGTGTTCCAATCTTTAGATTTTTAAATATCAGAGGTAAAAATAGCCTTTACCCACACATCATGTGAGAGCAAACAAAAACTCCAAATCTGGCACCTTTCCAGGAAATGATCATCCCCACTCTGAAGAATTTCAAGTCTTCACAGTAGCAGAGAAAAATATCACGATCCATCATAATGACTGTTCCTAAAGCCTACAATACATTTGTTCCATAATGTGAGGGAAGATTAGCATCACTGAGTTCGTAATGTATTTAGCTTGGACCCAGTTGTTGGGTTTGGAAAGCAAAGTATTTGAAATCATATTTTGTCAATTCTCTGATGGTACATAAGAGTTTGTTGACTAGGTATCTGGCAAATACTTCAGATCATTGCTATTGGCACACAGATCTAACAGATGTTAGAAATGAAAGTCTGACAGTTTTTATGGTATAATTAAATCTTTCTTTACTTGACAAGTACATTTTAATTTAATTTTAATCAAAAGTAATAACTGTCCATAATTACTATGATGATGTTTCAGATTTGACGTAAAGCCTTAAGTAAAAATCATGCTTAAGCAATATTAGGAAGTTGCATTCTGGTAGGAGGATAATCTAGTACATCAGAAGTATCAGTTCTAAGTACTTAGAGGCAATGAATAAGGACATAAGGTTCTATGACAAATGAATAGATAAACCACTTAGTCAATGACCCAGCACAGGATATCTTATCAATTCTAATTCCTTATATAAGCATGTAAAATAGTATTGAAGAACATGTACAATGCAAAGGCATAGGCTGATAATTTGCTATCATCTAGACTAAGGAAGGTGAGCAGTGCAAGAGATATTCCAAAATAGTAGTTAATTTTGAAGTCATTTGGCTTTTATTATTAACCCATTTCTTCTTGGCCTCAAGTTCATCTCTTTATTCAATTTTCCATGCTTGCTCTAGTATTTTCCTGTTCATTCTGTGTATATTCCATGTCACTTTCCCTTAAACACATTGAATAATTTTCTGTCTCCACTTATTTTTTTCCTCATTCCAAAAGAAAGCATGGTCTTGTGTCTAAAATATACTACTCCATCGTCCATACCTGTCGCAATTCTATGTGTCATTCTCTTTTAAAATTTTCTTTATTTTATTCTGAACTTAAGAAACTTTCCATAACAAAGCACAATAGAAAAAATATATGTCTATATGAAACTACAATAGAATTATCATATAACTTCTTTTCTCTTATTTTTTCTTCTCTCACTGCAATGGTAACTATCTCCAGGGCTTTTAAAAATATATATATATATATGTCTTCTTATTTGATCCTCACAATAGTCCTATAAGAAAGGTGCTATTATCAATCCCATTTTACAGATAGGAAATCTGAGGCTGAGAGCATAAGTGATTTTGCTGTTACACAACTAAGGTGTGTCTGATGGAGGATTTAAAACTGGGATTTCTTCACTCTACCTCCAGTGCTCTTATCCACTGAACCACCCAACTGAAGCATAGTTGCCAAGAGTAAAGGTAATGGTCCTGCTGTGCTCCACCCTAGTCAGACAACATATGAAGTTCTATGCTTAGTTCATTTTAGGAAAGCCATTGATAAACTAATTAATATTCAGAGGACAGAATTTGGAAAAGTAAAGGTTGAGTTTATTCCACGCAGGAATTATTTGAAGGAATTTGGGATACAGAAGACTTAAAGGGTGATGATAGCTGATTTCAAGGACTCCCATATGAAAAGTGGAAAAGACTCTTTTGGTTTGGATCACAAAGAGGAGAACCAACAGTAATGAACCAAAACTGCAAAGAAGAAAACTTACTTTTGATGTCAGGAAAATTTTCCTAATTAGAACTATCTAAAATTGGAACAAGCTACTTGAGGAGATATTAGATTTCCCTTCCTTGTACTTGTTAAGTAAATGTGGATGACCACTTGTCTCTTATATGCTGGAAATGACTAGGACTTTATAAGTATGGAGAGCACTCCCAACTCAGAAATACTTTAATCCTATTCACAACACAAAGATAAATAAGACTTGTCAATTTATTTTTCCATAATAACACTTTATTTTTTACAATTTTGTGTAAAGATTGTTTTCAGTATTCATTTTTGTAAAATTGTGAGTTCCAAATTTTTCTCCCTCCATCCCCTCCACCTTCCCTTTCCTTCTCCCCAAGACAGCAAGAAACCTGATATAAGTGATACATGTATGATCATATTAAATATATTTTCATATTAGTCATGTTGTGAAAGAAAAATTAGAACAAGAAGGAAAAAACACAAGAAAGAAAAAAGAAGTGAATATAGTAAGCTTTGATCTGCATTCAGATTCCATAGTTCTTTCTCTGCATGTGGATAGTATTTTCCATCATATGTCTTTTGGAATTGTCTTTGATCATTGTATTGCTGAAAAGACAGCTAAGCCTATCATAATTAATCACTGCATAATGTTGCTGTTGCTGTCTACAGTGTTCTCCTGACTCTGCTCACTTTACTCAGCATCAGTTCACGTTAAGTCTTTCCAGGTTTTTTTTTTCTTTTTTCTGAAATCATCCTACTTGTCTTTTCTTATAGCACAATAGTATTCCATTACATTCATATGCCACAACTTGTTCAGCCATTCCCCTTGAATTGAAAGGCAACCTTTCAATATCTAATTCTTTGCCACCAAAAAAAAGAGTGGCTATAAATATTTTTGTACTTGTGAATACTTGTTCCTTTTATATGATATCTTTTTGATGCTGACTTAGTAGTAGTAGTAGAAGCATTGTTGGATCAAAAGGTATGTGCAGTTTGGTTGCTTGGTGTCAATTCTTTAAGAGCTTATAGTCTAGTAGATCTCAGTTGATCTAATGTTCTCAAAATTCATGATATTTCCAACAAAATGCTAAGAGTTTTAGCAATATAAAGGGAAACTAATGTTTTTCTCATGAGAAAGTTAATAGTAGCCTTGCTCAAAGCTTATTGCAGAAGTACTGAGTCTAGGATACAGGTTTCCTGATTTCAGGTATAGGAAGTTTTCCACTCTCACCTTGAATCTCCAGAAACCAAAGGATCTCTGATGATTTAAATCCTTGCTCACTCCTATTCCCATGCAACTGAAGTCCTGTTTAGGACAAACATTACGCTAAACTCTTAAATTTTACCCTAAATAGATATTCATTCTTTTCTTCATATTTATTTCCAATACAGTTCACATCTTCCTAGAATCTGGGGAACAATCAAATGATTTAGCTTGAAGAAGTTCACTCAACCCATTATTTCAAAGACTTCCCATCCTGGCAGCACATTTTTTCCCTCTTCCTAGCATTGGCTCTATACAATTACAGAGCCCTATAGAGCTCTATACAATTCCATTGTCACACTATCAGCAACTTTTGGATCCTTTGAACCTTTGACTTATATTTTACCAAAGCCTAAACCTGGATTACCCCAAAATTTCACTTTCTCTGCTCCTGATCTTGTGTTGGAGAACACCGCGGGAGGAAATCATACAATCATGTTGCCCACATTTATTTTGCCAGTTTATATGGTCAGTTTCAATTTATATTGCCAATCTCAAAACTCCTTAACTTACACATGGCAATCATTTTATTTTTACCAAAATGGTGTTCTAGTGTTCACAGCAGCGCTTCTACATCATCTATCTTTTCTATTATCCCAAACCAACTCCTCCACCCTACCTAAATCCCTTCTCCATCCTCCCATCATGCAGTATAAGGTCTTGTCTCCTACTTTACTGAGAAAATGGAGGCCTTTTTTCAGAGTTTTCTCTTTTCCCCTACTTTAGATGTCAAAACTCTTACTCATCTCTCCTTTCTTCTTTCAATCAGCTCTATGGCAAAGGGGCATCAAAGGCCAATAATCCCATTTTTTTATCCACTGCCTTGCTCTTTCCTGGGAGATTTTACACCTTAAATGATTTTTTTTGTTTTATATTTAGTCTCTCCTTATTTACTAAATATTTTCTCTTTTAAATGTTATATATGGAAAAAAATAAGAAGAAATTTCATCTGGCGAATAGAGTATTCACAGGTGAGAAATGTGGAATTGAATTGAAAATTAACCTAAAAAAAACTTTTAGGGAATCTTTTGTTTGAGATTGGAAAAAATGGTACACTTACAAGTCCCTAAAACATGTTAAATAAAAATCATAAACAAGGTTTGGCAACTGGAGTTGGAAAAGTGTATAGCAAAGCTAGGAATAGGCCAACATCTCATACCATATGCCAACATAAGGTCAAAATGAGTACATGATTTAGACATAAAGGGTGATGCCATACAAATTAGGAGAACATAGAATGGTTTGCCTACCATATCTATAGAGAAGGGGATAGAGAACATTATGAAATGCAAAAATCATTTTGATTACATTAAATTAAAAAGATTTTGTAGAAATAAAGCCAATACAACCAAGATAAAAAGGAAAGCAGACAGATGGGAAACAATTTTTCACTGTTTCTAATAAAGACCTCATTTCTCAAATACATGGGGAACTGAGTCAAATTTATAAGAATATAAGTCATTGCCCAATTGACAAATGGTCAAAGGATATGACTGTAGTTTTCAGATGAAGAAATGAAAGTCATCTATAACCATATGGGAAAAAATTGCTCTAAATCACTATTGATTAGAGAAATGCAAATTAAAACAAGCCTGCAGTACCATCTCACTCCTATAAGATTAGCTAATATGACAGAAAAGGGAAATGAAAAATAGTGGAGACGGTATAGGAAAACTGGGACAATAATGCATTGTGGGTGCACTTGTTAACTGATCCAAACATTCTGAAGAGTAATTTAGAACTATGTCCAAAGGGGAACCAAACTGTATATACCCTTTGTTCCAGCAATACCACTAGTAGATTTGATCCCAAAGAGATCACAAAAAAGAGAAAAGAATGTATATGTACAAAAATATTTATTGCAACTGTCCTTTGTGATGACAAAAAGTGAAAACTGAAGGAATATCCATCAATTGGGGAAGGGCTGAACAAGTTGTGGTATATGAATACAATGATATATTGTGCAATAACAAATGATGAGCAGACAGATCTCAGAAAAAAAAAAAACACTGGAAAGACTTACATGAACTGAGGCTGAGTAAAGTAAGCAGAACCAGGAGAAAACTGCATAATGGAAACATTATGTGATGATCAACTTAGATTGATCTTACTCTTCATAGCAATACAATGATCCAAGAAAATTCCAAAAAAAATTCCAAAAATTTCCAAAAGATGAAAAAATGCTATGTATGTTCAGAGAAAGAACAATAAAATCTGAATGCAGAAGAAAGCATACTATTTTCATTTTCTTCTTTTTTGTTTTCATGGCTTTTCCCTTTTATTCTGTGTCTATCTTCTCAATATGACTAATGTGGAAATATGTTTAACCCGATTGTACATGTATAATGTATATCAGATTGCTTGACATCTTAGGGAGGAGAGATGGGAGGAAAAAATGAGAGAAATTTGGAATCAGTGAAAAAATGTGAAGGAAGGCAGCCTAGCAGTACCATATTTTAAGGTATATTACAAAGCAATCATCATGAAAACAATCTGGTACTAGTTAAGAAATAGAGTGGTGGATCAGTGGACTAGATTTGGTTAATAATCTACAGTAGTAAATGTGTAGAGCAATTTAGTGTTGGGGAAACCAAAAGATCTAAGTTTTTAAGGAATAAAAACTCATAATTGAACAGAAGTTGCTGGGAAAACTCAAAAGTACTTTTGAACAAATTAGGCATAGAACAACATCTCATACCTTCATTAAGATAAGGTCCAAAGAGATAAATGATTTAGACATAAAGGACAATATAAATAAAGTAGGAAAGAATGAGAAAATATACTTGTCATATCTACAGGATGTAAAAAACAAAGTTTGTGGTCAAATAAAAGAAAGAGAGTATCACAGGAAGTAAAACAGATAATTTTGATTACATGCAATTAAAAGACTTGCAGAAACAAAACTAATGCAGTTAAAATTAGGGGGAGGAGAGGAACTGGAGAAAAAATTTCAGCATATTTCTCTAATAAAAGTCTCGTATCTCAAATATATAGAGAACTGAGTCAAATGTATTTGAAAAAACATACAAGCCATTGCTCAATTGATAATGGTCAAGTGGTATGAATAGGCAGTTTTCAGAACAAGAAATCAAAGATATCAATAGGTATTAGAAAAAAAAATCTCTGTCACTATTTTTAGAAAAATGCAAATAAAAACAACTCTGAGATTCTACCTCACATCTATAACAATGGCTTAATGAAGAAAAATAAAATGACAAATACTGTGGAGGATGTGGAAAAATTGAGACTTTAACACACTATTGGTAAAATTGTAGACTGTTCCAACCATTCTAGACAATGATTTAGAACTACAGTCAAAGAGCTATTAATCTGTGCATACTCTTTGATCAAGCAATAACACTACTGAATACATATCTCAAAGAGATCAAAGAAAAGGGAAAAGGATAGCTTTTTTTGTGGTGGCAAATAATTGGAAATTAAGAGGATGTTCATCAACTGAGGAATGACTGAACAAATTATGGTATGTGATTGTGATGGAATACTCTTGTGCTATGGGAAATGACAAGCAGGATGCTTTCAGAAAAAAAGAGGGAATTCTTACAGGAACCAATGCAGAATCAAGGGAGCAGTACCAGAACCTTGTACACAATTACATCAGTACTGCTAATGATGATCAAGTTTTGGAAGATTTAACTATTAGGATAATACAATGATCTAGGGCAATTACAAATGGCCCATGATTAAAAATGCTATCCATCTCCAAAAAGAGAATTGATGAACTCTGAGTACAGCTTACAGTATACTTTTTCCACTGTCTTTATTTCCCTGGGTTTTCTCCATGTGCGTGTGTGTGTGTGTGTGTGTGTGTGTGTATGTGTGTGTTTGTGCTTTCTTTTGCAATATGGCTAATATGAAAATACATTTCACATGACTTCACATACATAGTATACATTGTATTGACTTCTCAATGAGTAGGAGAGAGTCAGGGTGGAGGGAGAGAATTTGTAACTTAAATTTTTTTAAATGAATGTTAAAAATTTTGCATGTAATATGGAAATATTTAACAAAATAAATGAATTTGTAAAAAAAATTCTGGTGTCCTCAGACAAAATTGGCAATTTGGGAGCAGGTAAGTTTTTAGGAAGCATGTTGAGTTTGAGATATCTATTAGATTTCCATGTCCCATGGAAAACTATGTATCTTTCCTAAAATGCAGTATGCAGAACTAAATACAATTCTCCAGATGTGATCTGACCAGAGAAAAGTATGCATTCTTTAATCATCTGACTCAGGAAGAGCTACAAAGCTTTCCAATTCCATTCTCTTGCTTTTTAAATGAAAACTAAGGAAATAATTCTGCAGCATTTCTCCTATTCTCTACAGTATTTCAAAAATCAGTTCTAGTACAAAAATCTTGTCAACGATAGAGCATCAGCGGTAAAAATCTGCCATGTTTTGTCAGGCATGGCTAATGGGATGCTTAGTTTTACTTGACAGTAAGTCTGTTACAAAAGAAGGTTCTATAGTATTTAGAATAGGGCTACGGAGTCACTTAAAAGTGACAAAAAATTTTTTAAAGATCATCAATAAAATACTTCTTTAAAAAATAAGTGAATAATACCTAGAATTTATATAGTACTTTGATGTTTCCAAAGTATTTTACAAATTTTATTTCAATTTGTTTTCACAATATTCTTGCCAGAGTAGGTGACATTTTTATCCCCTTTAATAAAAGAGGAATTTGAGGTAGGAAGAGATTAGGTAATGTCTCAGGCAAATTTGCATCCAAGTCTTCTTGATAATGTACCTATATTTGAGTTTATTATTCTATCCATTTTATCACTTAACTGCATACACATATGTGCATTTATATGTACACACACATATATAAAAAATTATGCACACATACATATACATAGTGTGTGGGGTATTCAGTAGGAATAACACTTCTTGCATAAGGGCTTGCCAAGTCCTTTTCAGGGCTGCTCATCCACCTTTGGTGTCTACCTTTCAACCAGATATGTGACTCCAAGAAGCTGTAGCATGCACAGCAGCCACACCATGGTAAAACCAACTTGGCAAATGGGTTAAACCACATTTAGGGTAACCAACAAGTCCTAAATATGTTGGTGAGGTAGGGGGATGTTTATCCCAAGCATGTGAAGGCAGAATGGACTGATGAGATAAATTTGTTCCAAATATTATGAATTTGGCTGAAGCAGGCTCTATGGAGTACTAAGAGCTAAGTCAGACATGGAAAATACTAGGGTCATCCACTGCATACTGTGCCATCACCAGACATCTTAACTTTTGTCTTGCCACTGAACTTCAAAGACTCTGGAAGAGGGAGTGAGGCTGAAGAATTTTTTGCAATTTTAAATCTAATTCACATTCAAGTGACACCCTGTGTTGTCATTGAGCATCTTTGAAAGAGAGCATTAACATCAGTATATACGTATACATATACACATATATGCATTTATGTATTTTGTGTGCATATACATATATGTGTTTATGCCTGTGTATGTATCAGTGCAGGTTGGCACTTCCTCCACAACTTGTTCTCTTATGGATATTCCTAGTACATGAGAGTCTAAGTGACTTGAGTAGAGTTAAACGGCCAGTGAGTAACCAAAGTAAGACTTGAACTCAGGTCTTCTTTGGCTCCCAAAGCAGCTTTCCACTCATTATGGTGCATTGCTTCTCATGGAGGTTGCACAGAGTAGGCACTTTTATGTGTTTATTGATATAACTTATTTTCGATGGATGATTATGGCAAGGACTTTATTCAGTTGCAGTCAACTTGTATTTATTAAGTGTCAACTATGTGCCATGCACAATGCTAAGCTCTTGGCACAAGAACAGTGTCTTTGCTCTCAAGGAGTTCACATTGTAATGAGAGAGATAACATGCAACAAACTAAGCATAAGTAAGATATATAAAGACAAATTTGAAAGAGCCGAAGAGGAAAGAACTAAGGTGGAAGAGGAAAAATGATTGTTCTAATTTTTTTTTGTATCTCTTTCTGCTTGTCTTTTGGTCAGAACTTTGAGCAGGAGCCAGAAAAGGCAGAACACTAGTCACTATGTTGTCTATTTCCTGAGCAACTGAAGTTAGTTTCCTGTAATAGAAAACTCAAATAGCCACTCAAAAGTCGAATTCTCACCATTACTCAAAATCCTAGTTCAAAACACTTTTTTATCCATGTTATCTTCCAGAAAGTCATAGGTGACCTTTCTTTTCTTTGAAAGTTTGGACCTCTGTGGTACAATTTTTAGCTGTACCACACATCTGGTTCTAACGTGTTACTTCATATTTTTCCTCTTCACATGTACATTCCATATATGTAATGGTAGAAATAATACTGGATTTGACTTCAGGAATACCTGGGTGTAAATCCCACCTCTGACACTTTTTAGTTGTGTGACCATAGGCCAATATCCAAAGGTCTATCTGTGTCTTAATTTCCACACCTGTAAAATGATTATATAAATACTTATTTCATAGTGTTTTCATATGTATTAGTCAGTCAATCAACAATCTTTTATTATTTATGGTGAGCCAGGCACTGTGTTGTACAATGAGGATACAAAGAAAGGTAAAATAAGATCAAATAACATAATTCAAGAAAAGTTCTTTGTGACCCGTAAAACACTAAGCAAATGTTAACTATTGTAGCTATCTTCCCAGTTAGACTGTAAATCTTTCGATAGAAACAATGAGGTCATCCTTTTTGAGTTCTGATACTCCCACAGTATTTGGCAGAATGCTCTGCACATAGTAGATATTCCATAAAGGTTTGTTTCTGTTGTTTTGACAATTATGATTGAGGTGAAGATGAGGGGATAATCCATCTGTTTAGTCCATTCCTTCACATTATCCCTGGCCTCCATCATTACCATGGATCATTGACAGCTGATAAGCCTCTAATATACCCCAAAAGGTCAGTCCCCCAATTCCCACACCCATCTTTATAATGTTTCCATTCGAAGTTTCAAACTCAGGGAAAATAGACTGCAAGGACTCCTGGGATTCTTCTAATCCAATTTGACTCATTGTGTGCTTATCAACTCCAATTGCCTGCTGAAATTGACTGAAATCAACTGATCTTTCCCCAGGGAGTTAAAGGAACACCTTCAAGCATGCATATTCTAGCACTTCAGACAAAGAACAGTGAATTCTTGAACAGTGTTAAGCCTGATTATGACAGGACTGTGCTCCCAGATTCATACAATGGAGATGGAAATGAAAAAGGATGAAGTCTGTCATTGAATAGATGCATTCAGCTTTGGTCTCATTCTGGTTGGCAGGTTCTATCACTGGAAGTCCAATGTACCTTTCTGTGAAGAAGTACACCAGTAGGAAAGTACTGGAACAGAATTCTGGTTGAATGCTGGGATGGTTTCTTCAGGAATAAACTGTGCCAAATAAACTTCACCTCTAACTAAAATTTGTACTCACCAGGGTCTAGTCTATATTCTAAACTATAATGTTCATTGGCAGTGTGGTCTGCAAGTAAATCAGTTTCCTCATCTACAAAAGGGGTTGGATTACATGGATGACTAAGGCCCCTTCCAGCTCCAAATGTCCAGGACTCTATTTTGTTCCTAATTGTTTCCTCTGCCACACTCAGGCAGATGTTCAGTGCCCTTTGATTTAAGGATTCTATGCCTATTCTCCATCCCCTCTTCCCACATACATTTTATTTCTTAATTCTTCTCTATTATTTCAGAGCTCTGGCAGGCAGAGCGAATGGACCACAGTACTACAGTAAGGCAAAACCATATGACTATGACTAATTACTAATAATAATACTAGAGGTAGGTGCAAAGAATCACATTTAAGTCACATTAATTTTTTTTAACAAAAGTTAAATAAACACCATTTGTAAAAGTTTAATCTGTTTTTAGTCTGCAAGAGTAAAAATGCCTTCTTTAGGAGCCTCATTTATTTCAGGGAACAATACAGACTGAGAACCAATGAGCATTCTATAAGGGAATAAACAGTTTCATATGTAGCATTTTGCTTTCCTGGATTTTGGTGGGTTCTAAAATCATACACACTCCCACCAAAAAAGGAAAGCAGAAATTCTTTGTATTTTATGTGACATGCAATGTAATATTTTATCTATATTTCTCTAATATATATGAAGCAAATGAGTATATGCACATATATGTATATGCACATCAATTAAATTTCTGTAATCATAGGCAAAATTATGAACAATTTCTGAACAAGAGCCTACAAATCAAGTCTGTGGAGTAGTATAGAGAATATTAGATTTAACACCAGAATACCTGGATTTCTGGTTTACTCTTCTACTTACTGTATGATGCTTGGCAAGTCAATTCACCTGTCTGTGAATTAATTTCTTCACCTACAAAATATGGAGGTAGAGTAGATGACCTCTAAGTTCCCTTTCAGTTCTATACTGTATGAAATAATAAAATGGATCTATAAAATACTGGGAGTTCGAAAAGTCTTAGTGCAGTTTTAAGTTTTAATGACTTAAAACTGCACTAAGACTTTTGGAATGCCCTGTACTTAAAACTGCACTAATACATTTTAAGTTTTAGTGGCTTAAAATAACCTTAAGACTTTTGGAACATACTGCACTTAAAACAGAATAATGAGAGGAATTAGACATAATTACACAACATACCTCAGAGTCTCATGAGCCTCAGAGTCAGGAAGACCTAGGTGTAAGTCCTATCTCTAATGTGTACTAGCTATGTGCCCCTTGGCAAGTCACTTAAATTCTCATCACCCTCATGAAAATCTATAGGATAATAAGTAAATCTCAGAGCAAGTGTCAATCTGCATTGGTAGAAGGGAATTCAATTTCAAGGAGCTCCCTACAGTGGTGAAATCACAGGACCCATAAAAACTTTAAAAAAAGTCCTTTTTCCGCATTCAAGCTCTCTGATCCTTTCTATATTAACCAGTTCAACTAGTCTTTTAAAACCATAATGGTTTTAAGGAATATGTTGCAATCTAAAGGTGTCAAGTCTCTTTAGGAGGTAAGCAGAGGACCAATTTTACTTTAGGCAACCAACCTTTTTGCCTAAGAAACAGGAAGGATATTTTTGTTTGGTAACAACTAGTGGGAGAGAAAAATATACCTGGCACCTAAAGGATATTAA
Source organism: Notamacropus eugenii (assembly GCF_028372415.1). Taxonomy (NCBI): domain Eukaryota; kingdom Metazoa; phylum Chordata; class Mammalia; order Diprotodontia; family Macropodidae; genus Notamacropus; species Notamacropus eugenii. The sequence goes on from NC_092876.1 coordinate 305,798,501, forward strand.
GTAAGCCACATATCAATCAATCAATCAGTATTTATTATGTACACTCTATGTGCCAAGCACTGTGCTATGTGCTGGGGATACAAAAAGGGGTAAAAGACAACCCCTGCCCTCAAGGAGCATATGAATAAATTGGGGTAGATATGCAAATACATATATACAAAGCAAGCTATAGAGATGCCAATTAGGAAATAATTAATGGGAAGAAAGCACTAGAATTGAGATGAACTGGGGAAGGTTTCCAGTAAAAGATGAGACATGGCCATCTCTAAAATGGAATCAATTTCCATCACCACTCTATTTTCTGCATTCTTCCCAATTATTTTGAGCAGTGAGGGAGGGGATTTTCTCAGACCAAAATCTCCTGATATTCTGTTTTTCCTTCAGGCTTCTCTTCTGGAACCCTATAACAAGAGAAAGTCATAGAAAAAATGGAGGGGGGGACTTAACTGCTTTATGTTGGAGACACAGATGGTGGGAAAATTCTGTCTTAAAATATATGAATATTTGTGAATTTGTCATTATTTAATCAGATCATTAAACTAAATAAAATTAAATGCAATGAGAACTGCCTCTTCCAAATTAATGCTCCCCTTAGCAAGATTTAAAACCATATCAAATTCTGAGATCGAAGATACTGCTCATGGCTTTCCATAATGATGTACAGTATCTCAGCAAGGGATCACCAAGGCCGTGTTTCTCTGATGCAATGTGGTACAATGCCACATGATTGATGTTCTAGGAAGAATGTGAATTTTTGGTGCATGTCATGTTTCATGTTTTATTTTTGAAGATAATTTTAACAAAAATCAATGCAGGAATCAGACATCATAGCAATAAATTAATCAAAAAAAAAAAGAACAATGACAGAGGAAATGAATGGAGCATTACTCAGGCTTAAAGAAAAGAATCATGTAAAAACCTGTTAGACTTGAAAAGAATTGAGCTGCTAAAGTTGTATATAAAACTGAAATCATATTTTCCCATTTTTAAATCCATGAATAGAATATCCTAGAATTCTAAGAAAGAATAAAATTCTTCTTTTCATCCTCAGCATGTCTGCTTCTACCTGTGGTTCCTCCTAAAAAAAATGAGGATGATGTTTTTAACCTTAGTTCTCATTTGAGAACAGTCTTAAAGCAGAGCAAATTCAAGTTTGGGCCAAATTCTACATTGAGATAGAAAGACATGATGGAGTAGACAGAAATACAAAATTGTTATCAAGATTTCCATCAAATTATGTATGCAACTCCATCAAAGATGTATTATAAGTATAAGTTTCTTCACTGAGGTTCAGGAAATCAATTGCACAAATAAAGAATGGAGAAGAACCTGACCCAACATGAGGTTACCTGGGTAATATCTAAAGGTTTTATTTTTCTTTGGGAGTTGTGGAGATAAAGTAATTATGGTGAGGGCATTAGAAGGATCAGTGAAAGGATAAAGTGACTGTTTGCAGTGAGTAAGAAGGCAATAACACATTTTAATCAGAAGAGTAAATTACTCATCTCTTAATTTGTCTTTGTCCTTTCTTCCAAGAATATCTTTTAGGACCTAGATGAGTAGAATCAGATTAAATAGCAAATAGTAGAAATACAGGATAAGCGCCTTATACACTCAGGTTGCAGCTAGCTCTCTTCAGTGAGTCAATTTGGTTTACCCTGATAAACTGAATCTTAAGGTAGCAAAGTAGTTAAAATATAGGATTTTTGAAGAACTGTTAGTGACTTTTGAAAATACGTTGGTGCATGAGTAGGTTATAGTTGAAATTCCTGTGATGACCCCTAAATTCTTTCAGTCTGTGCTTTGATATCTGCTTTCATTTTGCTTTTGTGATTAAAAAAATAGAGAGGCTTTTTGTTTGCTCATAATTTCCACAGATTCTTATGATTTTTCAAATGAAAGGTATCAAACTCAAATAGAAACAAGTCTCTGTGGCTATATATTGACTTAGAGAATTGCAAATAAATATTGTCAATATGGTATTTTTAAAATTAATTTTAATAAGCCTTCTTGAATTACCCTTTAATCTGCTTCAGGATTTTTGTGGGTTAGAGGTTGATATCTCTGCTTTGGATCATCTGATTATACCATCTTCTAGGTCGGATGTATTTATAGTAACCACTGGGCATAGAGTCAGAAAATCCTGAGTTCAAATGCTGCCTCAGATACTTATTAGCCATGAGTCTTAGCAAGTCACTTAATTCCTTTCTCCTTCAGTCTGCTTAACTGCAAAATAGGAATAATAACAGCGCCTATCTCCCAAGCTTGTTGTAAGGATGAAAGGAGATATAATTTGTAAAGAATTTAACATAGTGCCTGGAATGTAATAGGTGCTTGATGAATGTTCCTTTTCTTATACAGTTCGTATACTCTTGCAATCTGGAGATATTCTGATTTCGAGAATTTTTGGGGGGCAGTGGTAATATTAACAAATGTTTTAGTTTCTTTTCCTCTAATACTAAAAACAAATCAAAAACAGTTTGTTGCGTAATCTAAATTTTTCGGCTTCTATTCTAAACATTTTGAATTTCTTGCTAAGAAATCTAAATTTGTTCCTTAACATTTCTTTTAGTGTTTCAGGTATTTTTATTAGTCCTTCCATTTATCTGAAGTAGTGACAGTGGTTTTCATTCCATGTTCTTTTCTGAGGTTTTAGTTAATTCTGCCACTCCCTGCCAGAATAAAAAATAATTTTACCTCCCAGGTTCTCTGTTTATTGATAGGAATGAACTAATTGACCTGTAAAACCCTTTTCAGCTCTCTTATTCTACAGTTCTTTTAAGCTATTAAAACTTATAATTGCAGTCAGACTTTTGGGACACTGCATATTAGAGGTGTTTCTTTTTTAACTTGTTTGTTATGGGGAGCCAGGAAAAATAGTTTCCTAGTGATGAATAATGATAAATGCGGAGAAAATATTCCAAAATATTTAACATACTGACACAAAGAACTAGTTGAAAATAAACCTTCTTTTGGTTGTGTTCAGTTTTGTTTTCCTCTAAAAACAAGTGATGTGGCCATGGATGAATATATACAGCAGTAGTGGGCAGCCCTACCCCTTCCTGGATATAGAAGACCATACATATATGAATTAAAGTTATTTTCATCTTCCACTTTTAACTAACTTTCACTTTTCCTGCCATGGAGCTGTCAGGTTCAGAAAGCCCTGAATCAATAATCAGTCACCCTGAGGACAGTCGGCTCTAAGCAGTCTGCCCAGCTCATCATGGCCCAGTAGTTGCAGGTGAAGGCTTTGCTCTACAGAAACTCCATAACCGAATGATAAGACATTGTCCAACAGTCAGGAGGTACCAATTGACATATCACTTGCTGAAGAAGCTTCAGGCTTTGGCAGGACTTTATATAACTAGCTTCAAGTGATAGTTCATCTTACCTGATATTGTAACCTTTCCAGTTCTGAGTGCCTTGTTTGGGAAGAATTTTCTCCAATACAAGAAGCCTATTGAGTTCTGGTAGTGACCAAGCTTCAAAACTGCAAGTGGAGTAAGGATGATTTTTGGAGACCCAGCTCTCTTTCTCATATATGTCTGTCTGTCTGTATATGTGTATATATGTATATATGCATGTATGTGCATATATGTATATATGTGTGCAATGTGCATATATGTATGTGTGTGTACATGTGTATATATGTACATGTATACACACCTATATATGTGTGTATATGTTTGTGTATGTATACCTATATATATTTGTATGTATGCATATATGTATATATGTTTGAAATTATTCATATATAGGTATATATACACACATATACTTATCTATTTATTGAAATTGTAGTACCATGGATTGTTAGAGATGGAAGGGATATTCAAGATCATCTACTCCAACCCCTACATTTTACCAATGAGAAAAAATAGGCTTAGAGAAAGGAAATGAGTTGTTCAAAGTAATGTAGGTGGTTAGTAGCAAATTTCAAATCAGAGTCAAATTTCCATAGCTTTTTCCTCTCTATATACAACAGCTGCTTTTAAAACTGTGATCAGCTTCTTAAATGATTTAGATAGAAAGCTAACCAGTTTTGATATCTGTTTAGAGTGTTCAGAGGACACAGCATGCTTACCATCTCAAAATCCTTTTTCATTTAGTATCAGTTTAAGCAACTGAGGTAAAATACTAAATTACCATTAGATGTGTTCAAAATATTAATACACTGATGCCTTATTCTAGTTTTTGTACTCCTTATGTCCCTAAGAGCCTCTATAATCTAAAGCTTCAAAGACATTGGTCTCTTTGCTAATCTTCATATAAGACACTCCGTTTTCCAACTCTGCATCTTCACTGGCTACGTGCCATGTCTTGATTTTGTCCTGTTTTCTCTCTACTCTCTGCCTTCATTGGCTTCCTCCAAGTCTCAGTTAAAATCCTATTTCTACAAGAAAAATACTGATAATGATGACAACAATAATAATTTATTGTTCAGTTTCTTCGGTCATGTCTGACACTTCATGACCCCATTTGAGGTTTTCCTGCAATGATTGTGGAATGGTTTGCCATTTCTTTCTTCAGCTGATTTTACAGATAAGAAAACTGAGCAAACAGAATGAAGTGACTTGCTGAGGATCACATAGCCAGCAAATGTCTGAGAACTCAGGCCTTCCTGACTCCAGGTCTGGCACTCCATCTACTACACCACGTAACTGCAAATAACAATATTAAATATTACCATTTATATGGCACTTTAATAAGATATTAAAGATTTTTCCAACAGTTTTGTTTGTTTTATTCATGAATTTAACATATTCTTCATAATTGCTGAATGTTCTATTTGGCATTCAAACTTTCACAGCCTGGACCTCTCCAGACTTTAGCATCTTCTTACACCTTACTCTCCAACATGTACTTTTTGACCTAGTAACACTGGTTTCTTGGCTGCTCCATGACCATGACACTTCATCTCTCAACTCTCTCTCTGATTGTCTCCAGTGCCTGTAATTCTACCTTTTCTGATCTGACAACTAACCTCCTTGGCTCCCTTTAAGTCCCAACTAAATTCCACCTTTTAGAGGAAGCCTTTCTCACCCCCTCTCAATTCTATTCCCAGCTCCTCTGTTATTTTCTATTTATCTTGTATATCGCTTGCTTTGTTTATATTTGTTTGTATGTCGATTGTATTACAATGTAAGCCCCTGAAGAACTAGACCTGTCTTTTGCCCTTTTTGTATCCCCAGGGTTTAGCACAATATTTTGCACTTAATAATTAATTACTTAATTAATACTCAATTAAGGTACTTAATAGTTGTTAATTGATTGATTGATTGGATTGATTCAAGATGTTGCAAATGTAAACTTCAGATCAGCCTCACTAGAATTACTATTAATTCTAAATCAGTGTTATCTAAGGGGATAAGGATTTACAGTAGCTTCTTGATCTAATTGATTTTGACTTCTTAATTACAGTTGTGACTGAATGAATGAGTGATGAAAGGATAAGCATTTATGAAACTTTGTGTTATGTCCTAGGGATACAAATGGAAAAGAAAAGTCTCAAGGAGTTTATATTCTAATGCAAAAACAGAACAAGGAAAACAAAGAAACAAACAAAAAACAGACATGGGAGTTTTAGTGGCAAGCCAGATGAAAAGTTTCCACGGTACTTAGGACACTTTAGCAAAGGATATAATAACTCTCCTTCTCTGTTGTCATTTCCACTGATTAAATCATCATTTTCTTATATGTTGGCAGGAAATTTATTTTCTGAGTCTTCAGTAGCTGTGGCTATAGTACCTTTAGGAACAACTGACAGGCTTCATTTCCAGAGAGGCAGTTTCCCAGGATGGTGGCTGTGGTCACTCTTATTAAAAGGATTGATATTCCCAAGGGTCTTGGGTTCAGAGTCCTGGACTGTCTCCATTATTGTCTTTGGCTTCCTATCAATCTTTTCCATTAAGAAAGTCTCCTATTATATGACCCCCTAACTTGCAACTTCATTATTACTAATTAATAGAAAGGCTATAACTCCTTGGATCATCTGACTGCAATGAATTAATAATTGGTTCAGGGACAATTAAGTGTAGTTCTTTAGTAAGGTACTATCATTTTAAAGTATTATCCATTGAGTGAAACAGTTTGGTGGAAAAAGAAAAGAAAAATAACTTTTATGAAAAGGAAAAGATCTAAATCACCTGGTAAAAGTACTGATTCTTTGTTTCTTTTTCTTCTTCTTTTTAAACTATTGAATGACATCTTTAATCATAATGCATATCATCTTAGGGCGGAAAAAATAATAATGACTATTCCTGAGTATCTACTGTTCTAATCAGATAGGCAAAGTCTAATGGGATAAAATTTGATAGGTTCACATCAGAGTTGCACTCTCTGAAGCATAGTTTGAATGCTTGGCAGTTTAGTTCAAGAAAGGACCTCCTTATCCTGTCAGGTGATCTTCAGAATCTTCCTAAGACAGTTCAAATGGAAGCGATTCAGTTCTTGGCATGGCGTTGGTAGACTGATCTATACTTTGTTGCATCTCAGCTTCAGAGGCTGCATTGAAAGCACAATCATCTGCAACAGAAAATCATGCACCAGTACTCCCTCCACTTTGGTCTTGGCTTGTAGTCTTTTCCAATTGAAGAACTTAACCATCAGTACAGTAGTTGACCTTGATGCCATGTTCATCCTCATTGAAAGCATTTGACAACATGGCTGAAAACATCATGCTAAAAAGCATGGGAGCAAGCTCACAGCCCTGTTTCACTCCACTGGTGACTGAGAAGGCACAAGAGCATTGTCCATTATCTAGAACACGGGCAAACATGAAATTGACGTATGATGCTGATGAACTTCTCTGGGTAACTAAATTCTGACATGATTTTCCATAGGCCCTTATGACTAACAGTGTCAAAGGCCTTCGTCAGATCTACAAACATTATGTACAGACCTCTGTTCTGCTCCTGGCATTTCTCCTGGAGTTGTCAGGCAGCAAACACCATATTGACTGTTCCTTGGGCCTTTCTGAAGCCACAATGGTTCTCAGGTATATGACCATCTTCCAGGTAAAGGATCAGCCTATTAAAGAGGACTCTAGCAAGAGTCTTGCCAGCAATGACTAAGAGAGAGAGAAAGAGATCCCCCTGTGATTGTCACAGTACAATCTATTCCCTTTACCCTTATAGAGATGGACAATGGAGGCTTCCTTGAACTCCTGGGGGTTAATCTCCTCTTTCCATATAACCTGGAAAATTTCATTCAGCTTTTGTATAAGCAATGGCCCTTCTGCCTTGTAAATCTCAGCTGGAATAGAATCAATACCAGTTTCTTTGCCATATGAAAGGAATCTAATGGCCCTCAAAACCTCTTCTTCAGTTGGAAGTTCAGCTAAGGAGAGATTAACTTCAACCTGAGGTCAATGGCCTCAGCATTGATTGATGATGATCTGTTGAGAACATTATGCTTTTGGTCCATAAATAGATTTCAGGGAATCATAAAAGCACTTTGGATTTTTACTATCAATATAAAACTGAATTTCATCTGCCTTCTTACTGAGCCAGGAATATTGCATCTCTCTAAACTTTGCTTGTACTTTACTTTTGATGGAATTAAATGCTGCCTTTTTAGAGATGGATGAATTATGCTGGTAAATCCTGTGGAGTTTTCCTTTTTCATTTATCAACTTCTGGATTTCCCCATCATTTTCATCAAATCAGTCTTGGTGTCAGCAAGTGTTCTGACTCAGATGAACAAATGGAGTGCTGTATTCCAAATCTCTGAAAGCATCCCACTCTTTTTCTGCTCCACTGTTGCAAACTGTGTTGGTTCAACTTTCCCTCCAACTTAGCTCATGCTCAGAAAAGAGCTCTAATTTGTTGACATTAATTCTTCTGATAGTCATTTTGCTTTGGGGGCAGCACTTTAGATGAATATGAAAATTTAGCTTGGAAAGGATAAATCTGTGATCACTCCAGCACTCTGCACCACACATTGCTTTTGTCACTCTCACACCTTGTCTGCCTCTTCTCCTTAAAATCACACAGTCTATCAGATGTTGGTGTTTGCTGGAAGGGTGCATCCATGAAGTTTATTGCATTTAGGTAAAGGGAAAACAGTGCTGGTGATGAGAAGGTCATGTGATGCACAAATCTCCAGCAGTAAATGACCATTGCTGTTGCTGTTTCCAATTCCATTCCTCCCTAGGACTCCCTGCCAAGTCTGGTAGTACCTGAGCTTACTCTAGTGTTAAAGCCACCCAGAATTACAAGCTTGTCCTCTTTTGGCACATTGATGATAAGGGTCTCTAGGTCTTCATAAAACTTTTCTTCGACTTCATCAGGGTTTTTCATCATGGGAGCATAGACACTGATAATGGTGGTATGGCATTTTCCTGAAAGTGGCAATCACATTGTCATGGGTCTGTCATTCACTCCTTTTGACAGGCATACCACCTTGCTAACTAGATTAGTTTTGATTGTAACACCTACATCAGCTTTAAGGCACTCCCCATCACTGTGGTCACTGCAGAAAAATGTGTATTCAGCTCCAACTTCAGTAAACTGGCCTTCATTTGCCAGCCTTGTTTCAATCAGGGCTGCTATTTGGATGCAATACCTGTTGAGTTCTCTTGCACCAAGAGCAGTTTGTCTTTCAGGTCTACTGGATTTGTGTTGTCTATAAGTGTGTAGACATTCCATGTGCCAATGGTGAATGGAATTAGCTGTTTAGATGTTTTTGTACCTTTTGTACATTTTTTTGCGTGTGTTTTGACCTCAAAGTGGGATTTTCTGCTAGCTATGGTAATCAGTCCAGGGTTGGGTAATGTTTAAGGCACCTTTTGTAGCCCCCTTCCTCACACCAGGAGGTGAGCAGTGCAATCCTTAAAAGGTTGCTCAGAAACCCAGGGTGCTGATGAGTCCCACTGCTGCTTCCAGTGATAAACGACCCTATGGCCTGGGATCCCTGTGTTCAGGGTTGTAACTACAGCTTCCAGTGTATCTGCACCTGCTGCTTCATCACTTGCCTGTCGCCACAGGACTTTGAGGTATAATAGTAAAATGGTATGGGTGATCTATTTTGATTCATGCATAAATTGAATTTAAGTGTGGCAGAGTTGCACGAAGTTGTTGGCCTCACTCTCTCCTCCAGAGTCATCATAGTCCAGTGTCAGGACAGAGTGAAGACAACTGACGATGGCTCAGGATGCAATGGAAGACCTTGGCATCTTCAGTGTCTAACCAAACTCTAAGCGCTCCACATTGCCTTCTTCAGTTGCCTTCATTGCCACTAGAACAAATTGTTCTCATCCATTCATTCCACCAGCAGAAGTTTTCTGATGCTTGGGATAGATACTCCCTAAGTCATGGTTTGGCTGCAAAAAATGGTTTCCCAGGGTGTGGCTGCTGCACATGCTGCAGCTTCTTGGAGTCACAGTTGACAGTTGGGTGAAACAGGTGGACACCAAAGGTAGAAAGAGCTCTGGAAAGGGCTTAGCAGCCATCACACCAAAGGTACTGGTCCTCCCTGAGCACACTCCACACTCATCAAGGTCAGGAATGCCCAATGAGGAAATTCCCTCTGCTAATTCTGATCAGCAACTGTTCTGTAACTTACTGTCTTGGAGAATGGCCTGGGGCAATGAGAGGTTATAACTAGCCTAGGAGGATTGCAAGGCTAGTATATGTGAGAGGCAAGCCTTTATCAATATCTTTCTGACCTCTTTTCCTGACTGGGTTTCTTTTTCAAATTTTTATATACTTTAATTTTAAATTTTATTTTAGATTTAAGGATTAAAATAAGCATTATCATAATATAGTATAACAAAAAGGTGATTACACATGAAATTGCAAATCTCTTATGTGCAACTTGATATTTCTTTTACATATAGAACAAATATGCAAATTTCTTTTTTTTCCTTTTTCTCCTTCCCCCTCCCCCACATAAAGATGGGCAGTTGTTTGTAGTACTTGGTTCTCAAAGGGGACCAAAATAATATTACTAGGCTGGAGTCATTTCTTGTATTCTAAATTATGTTCGCATATAACATGGCATAATGTGTTCTGATTGCTCTCTTAATTGCTTTTCATTTCTATTTGTTCATTTAGCATTTTGCTGTCTTAATTTTCTGCCCTCCTCTTTTTAAACTGTTTGGTTAAGTGTTTATTGGTTTCATTATTCTTTTTATAAAAGGAGATTTTTAGTTTTGCTTAGCATTTCTATAGTTATTTCATGATCAATTTAGTTATTTCTCCTTTAACTTTCAATATTTCTGCATTTATTTCACTTCATTATTTTTTGTATTTTTTGGAACAGATTCAATTCATTCATCCTTTCCCTTTCTTTTGACTTATTATGCAATTTGAGGAATATAAACTCCCCCCCCATTTTTGGTATGTTGTTGTTATTGTTGCTTTGTCATAATATTTCACAGAATGTTTGCTTCTGTGGCATGTTCTTTTACCGACTCATTATTTAGGATTTCATTACTAAAATTTCTTTTAGATTATGTGTGTATGTATCACTGAATGAAATATCATTTTTGCTAATTATGAAATTGTTTGTTATAATTTTATTTATTATGTTCTGTAAAGAATGTGCTTAGTATTTATGTCTATTTACATCTATTCACACTATTTGCTTTGTAATGGAACCTATTTTTGGTACTGAAAAGTATGAATATTCTTTAGCAAGCTCATTTATAAAATGTATTGTATCTCTTAATTCACCTTTCTCTAGAAATTTGTCTTTTTACACATGCTTTTTGAAATAAGAAACATATTTCAATGAAAATGTATTTCTTTTCCAATTTGTTAGCTTCTTTAATTTATTGGATAATTTAAACATTCACATTTAATGTATGAGTTTTATTTATATTCCTCTCAAATTGTGTCTCTAGTATTGCTTTTATTTTTATTTTACTTTTTAAAATAGAATTTTGGCAATCTTCAATTATTTTTGTTTACTTTAAAACTGATATCAGGGGGAAGGAAGGGGAGAAAATGTAAGACTTATGAAAATGATGGTAGAAAACTGAAAACAAATAAATTAATAATAAAAATATTTCAGTAATAAAATTAAACCTGAAAAAAAAACTATCTTCCCCTCACCTCTAATGTAACTTCCTGTTTTTTAATCTTTTCAATTTTTTAACATCTACTAACTTATTCTTTTTTCCTTTTTATTTATTTATATAACTTTTCTATCTTTCCCCTTTTGTTTAATTAAAAATTCATATCTTTTTTAACTTTAATTTCTTTTTTATTAGATTTCTTTTCCCTTTCATTTTGTTTTTTCTTAAAAAAAGGTTTTTTTCCTTTTACTCCTTATTGTCTTGCAGTATTGTTCATTTTAAAATTTTATTCTTTGATTCACAGTGTGTAAACTTATTTATTCCCTCATTAGTTTCTTCCTGTTTTTCATGGAATTAAGACTTCCAAAGAACCAAGTTTGAGGCCTCTCTTCTAAACTATTTCCATGTTATAGATTGTTGATTCCCTTTGTCTTTTTTCTCCATTTTTTTCCTATTGTGCTTCATTATTAGATATATCAGTTACTGCTGGTAGTAGTGAGAAGAGAAGCATTGTCCCATGGTAGACACTCACCTGTCTCTCATAAGATAGTCAGAAAATACTCCTTATGTTCTCTATAATCATTTTGCTTCCTATTTTTTTTTCAGGGAATCTTCTCTCTGTCCCTTTTGTCTTACTCAGTCACCCCAGTAGCTCTGATTTCTCCTTTTCTATTCCCATGGATCACAAAACCCTTTTAGATGTAGTAGACTCCCTGAGCAAAAATTCTTACAGATTGTATGCAATTATGATCCTCATCTCCCATAATAAAATATACCTCTTATTCCCCATCACTAGGGCACTCTTCTATGTGTCCTCCAGTACTGTTTGAGAACTTTTCCTTTATCCAGGTTAAAGTCTCTCATCTTTCCAACTTATCTGTTCTCCTGTGTTTCTTATTCTTTCTTGGATACTATAGGAGATATCTTGCTATTTTTGTAAACCTTTGACTGGATTAGGTTACATCATATATTTTCTTTTATCTTCTTCCTCTCTTCTCCCCTTGTATATACCCTCCTGCTGGGTAATTTAGTCCTACAAAAAATTAAAAAGAAAATGTTGATTAACCTGTGGAGAAAAGGGAAGGATATAGTCACCATTGTTTCATGCTTCATGTCTCATGTCTGTCATCACTTCTCATATTCATTTCAGTTCTAGATTGAACAATATCCACTTATATCTTTAGAAATGTATCACTTAATGGTCTAATATTACTTTTTTCAATGAAATTTTATCTTTTTATTTCTATTTCTTAAAGTCCTTTTAGCTAAAGCAATTGATTATTTTTTTATTTTTAAATTGCTGCATTTATTTACATTCTTTGTGTTTTTATAGTTTAAGATGTATACAAGTATATTAGCAAGTATGCCAGTATAGAGAGAAGGACCTGCTGTAGGGATTCTTAGATCTGCTTTTCTGAAAGGAAAGCAACTTTTGAGGTATCCACAATCTACTTTAATTACTTTCATCAAAGGAGAAAATACAAGCATAGAAATAAACATGAACAGACAGGGATTCTAACTGCCTGACCATAAGCAATACATACATCACAGAACAACAGACAGATCCAACTGTCAGACCATTATACACATATGTAGTTATCAGAGATAGGCACCAACATCTTTTTTATTTTTCAAAGTTGGGGGACTAGGAGGAGACCTGTGAGGGCTGAGGGAGGAAACCTCTGAGGGTTGAGAGAAGAGACCTCTGAAAGCAGAGACTTGTTGAAAGAGACTCAGAACTTTGAAAGTAAATAGAGTTACAGGGCAGAAACACACCCATGAGAAGGCTTAGCTCCTTTCAAGAGTTATTAAAGCAAACCAAAATGTTATCACAGAGTCTCTGGTCTTGAGATGAATTGAGATGAAAGTGCTGGTGGTGTGTGGCAGTATTGTTGTTAGCCTGTTTACCTTTGTTTTCCCAGTGGCAGAAACTGGGTAATGGAACCGTCCCCCTCAGCTGAGACAAGGGGCAAGAGTGGTGAGCTGCCTATATGTGAATTCAGATGAGAGTCGGGAGTGGTCAGCCCACAGAGGAAGAGACATGGGACTTGAAAGTCAACCATGAGTTAAGATGAAAGAGAACTTTATTTGGACACTTGTTATTAATTAAGGAGATTGTTCTTACTGTGACCTACGGGTGGATGATGTGGTATTTCTAAAAAGGACTTTACTTGGACACTCGATATTGATTACGGATGTTGCTATGAATGTTATGCTTTGCTTTATGGAGCAATGTTTAACTTGTTCCTGGATAAATAGTGATTTATACTTGCTATTAATTATATATCCATTATACTATATGATTAGACCCTTAAAATTATTCATAACAACAGTCCTCAAGTGTGCTGCCATAATTGGCTTTATAGCAAGTAGAAAAATCAGCTCACATGATGTTTTTTCTTCTTTTAATGAATGTTTCTGTCTCTCTTTCATTGAATGTTCATAATTTTCATTGATGATTACTTTCATTTTTAGAGTGAGTGATTTTTGAATTGCATTTTAACGTCCTTGGACGTTAGAATTGGATTATTCCATTCATTTCTGCATAGTCTTCTGATGTTCAAATTAACTTTTCCTTATATAGGAAGGTCTTTCTCCTACTCACTTTGAGAATTTGTTCTTTATTGTTATATTTGTTGATTTTAATCACTGTCTAGGAATTTACAATACGGATTTGTTTTTCTGGGTTGTTGTTGGATTTTTTTGGAGGCCTTCGACAGATTCTTTCAAGTCATGCTTTGTTTTTGAATATAGAAGTCTGGGATAATTTTTTATACTATTTGTTGTTTATGGTTTTTAGGTTTATTAGACATGATGTTCTTCTAGCAAGTATATTATTCTGATTTCCAGGGATGGCAACAAGATGGCAGAGTAAAAGAAACAGCTGAGTTCTCTCAATATTCCTTTCCAAACAACTCTTAAATAACATTTGAAATTGAATTCTGGAAGCACAGAGCCAACAAAATATTTGGGTGAGAAAATGGCTTTGGTTTTTCTAAACCAAGATAACTTAGGAGGTTGGAAGGAGAGGTCTGTAACACTGTGGAAGTGGCTGACTCAAAACACACCTGGCAGCAACATCAATGGCTGGCCTTGGAGGTGGTAACAGCCATAGTGGCAGCTTCATATGCTCTCAAGCTAGAGACACTAATGGAATCTTGCAATCAGAAAGAGATCACAGGACAGTCCTGTCCTAGTACTGGGTGCAGGACAGGGTGTTGTTTCATAATATAATTGCCTATACCCACTTCTTGGTCAAATTCCCAGGTCAGAGAGGAATGGTTGCAGTCACAAGCAATGAGTAGTCATGATGAAGAGTGATCACACTTGGTCACAAGAAATCAGAGGTTCTGAGGAAGATTACCACTTGCTGTCCCAGGAAAAGCAGAAACCTTGATGGGAAGAACTAACAGTAGTTACAAGGAAAGAGTGACAACATCTCTCTCTGGATCATGCCATCTTGAAAGGATTGAAAACTTGCAAACTTCAAGAACTAGCTCTGGAAACTGCAGGCTGAAAAATCCTGAAGTTTGGGAAAGCATTTCCCCAAATTCATCTGTGAACATAGCTCAACTTTAACATAAAGTTCAGAGTCAAGAAATAGGCTGGAAAATGAGCAAAGAATAACAACAAAAAAGGAACTGAACAATAGAAAAGATATTAGTGTGACAAGAAGATCAAGAATCAAACTCAGAAGAAGACAGTGGTGTCAAAACTGCTACAAGCAAAACCCAACAGTGGGGAAAAGCATATTGGACACAATTATAACAAGGAATTTTGGAAAAACTAAGAAAATATTTAAAAATCTAGTAAGAGTAAAGGAAAGAGAGGAAAATAAATGAGAGTGATGCAAAACATTATGAAAAGACATTGAACAGTTTGGCACCAAAGAAATTTTACAGAGGTACAAAAAATACTTAAGAAAATAACACATTAAAAATAGAATCAGCCAAATAGAAAGAGAGATAGAAGACATCATTAGTAAAAATAACTCCTTAAAAATTAGCATTGGCTTCCTCCTGCTGCCTGCCAGAGCTTATTCATGTTGACTGACCAGAGTCCATGAATCTTCTTCTCCAGGGCCCTTCTGCACCTTCCCCATCCCAGCTTTTTTTCCCCTTTTTGAAAAAGCTAAGAATAATGTCCTTACATCAATTTTTCCTAGAGCCAATCACCTGCAATGCTCTGAACAGAGACTGCACTTAGATTGCACTTAGCTCTAATAATCATGAAGTCCACATTTACAAGGAGAACAGGAACCAATGGGTTAAAGCCCATAAACTGAAACAACACAATGGACATAGCATAAGTATTGACTGGGCTCCCAAGAGTGATCCAATTGTAACTTATGGTGAAGACCATAATGCCTATGTTGAGTCAGAAAGATAGCATCTAGAAACCAACCCTGGTGATCCTGAGGATTAACCATGCAGTCACCTTTGTGAAATTATATAAATTTACCATAGGTAATGTAGTTAGACTGATTTTCATACACTCTTTTCAGTCTGAAAATGAGGGATGAGTGAGCAAACATTTGTAAAAGGCATTTGTTCTACTGTCCTTATTTTTGACTGGCACCCCAACAATGTTTGCTGGCTGCTGGATCTTGTGACTTCAAATGTAGAGTATTTTCTGCCTACATTAAAGAATCTGAAGAAAAGCCAGATGGTACTCCATGGGGTACCAGGATCCTTTTTTGTCAACTGATGTCACAGTTTGTTAGTACCAGAAGGGATGTTTGGGTCCATGGATTTAGCTTCTCTGTCAGTGGGAACTACCTCACCTGAGTAAGCAATGATAGTACTGTATCAGTTGCTGATACCCCCAAAACCATGATAGTTTCACAATTGAAAACAGAGTTTCTCTGACTCCTGAGTGTGTTATTTGTCTGAGAATAGCATAGTGGCTACTGGCCATGACAGCTGTCCAATACTATTTAATTATGATGATCATGGCTCCTTGACCTTTTTCTACAAACCTGACATCACCCAGCACATATTTGCCATGGTACACTTCCACAAAATGGACAAGAGAACCACGACTGATGACTGCAACATTGTTCTAGACATACTATACCAAAACAGTACCACCCAAATGTCTGTTTATGAAGTGGACAAGCAAGACTGCCACAAACTTTGCACCACTGGTACTGATAAATCAATGACAATTTGGGATTTCCAGACTTTGAAGTCTTCAAAAGAGGGACAACAAATCATGTGAAGAAATATTTCCATTCTCTAGCATAACAGACACTTGATAGAATGCAGCTGTAGCCTTTGCATGAAGACAGGAAAGACCCTACCACAAGTCAAAACTGAGAATATTTCCCTTGAAGATATTTTTGTTTTGTTTTCTTTTAAAATATAATTGGGGAAAGTATTGGTTTAAAAAATCAGCAGTGATATCTTTCAGATTGATTATTTCATCCATTCTTCACTTTATTTCACTTTAAATAGTTTATCATGGGGAGGTGTCACATTAATTAATGGATGACTTTACGTAAATTGTCTGCTAGGAAAAAATCTTTTTAAATACAGGAAAAAAATTAGAATTGGCCAAATGAAAAAAGAGGTACAGAAACTCAATGAAGAAAAGAATTGCTTAAAAATTAGGACTGGGCAAATGAACCAAAAGAATTCATGAAACATAAAGAAGAATTAAAACAAAATCAAAAGAATGAAAAAAAAATAGAAGAAAATGTGAAATATATATCAAGATATATTTATACATGTAATATAAGAACCACTGAGAGATAAAATAAATTATCTCAAGGAGAGCTTTTTCTTAAGAATTATTGAACTGCATGAAAATTATAATCAAAGATTCTAGAGAATGTGTATTTCAAGAAATTGTAAAGGACAACTGCCTTAATATCCTAGAATTAGAAGGTAAAATGAACTTAAAAGAATCAATTAATCACCACCACCCCCAGAAACAGATCCCACAATAGAAATTCATAAGTATATTACTGTTAAACTCGAGACCTCCCAGGACAAAGAGAAAAACTTCAAGCTACTTGAAAGTAACCATTCAGATACCATAGAGCCATAGTCAGGATCACACAGGATTTAGCAGTTGCCATGTTAAAGAAACAGAAGGCATAGAGTACTATATTTTGAAAGTCAAGAGGGGAGGAGCCAAGATGGAGGAGTAGAATGATACATATATGCTAGCTCCGAACCCACAGCCCATAAAATACCTGTAAAGAAGAACTCCCAACAAATTCTAGAGCAGCAGAAGCCACAGAACAATGGACTGGAGGAGATTTCTGTTCCAGAGAAACCTGAAAAACTGACCTGAAAGGTCCATTGCGCACTGGACCCAGAGCAGAGCCCAGCCCTGCCTTGGCCAGGGCACCAAGAGGAGCAGATCTGAGCAGGCTTCAGGGACAGAATCTCCAGCCACAGTGCAGGTCCCTCCACCCACAGGAGCAAAGGTCAGTAAGAGAGTCTTTTTGGCTCGCCAAGAGGAGAGCAGGGTGTCCTCATAACCCAGGCCCCCTCAGGAGGCAATAGCTGAGGCAGCAGAGGACAAGGGCTCCCAAAGCAGGCAGGAGCTCTGATCCATTGTTGAAGGGCTCTGCACAAACCCCCTGAGGTGTGGCGACCCTGCCCCAACCTGAGCAGCTGAACTTAACCTCACACTGAATAGCAGCCCCGCCCCCATCCAAAGCCCTGAGGCTGGGAAGTAGCATTTGAATCTCAGACCCCAAGCACTGGCTGGGAGGATCTGGAGGAATGGTGGGTGTGGAGAGGACACTCAGAAGTCAAGTCACTGGTTGGGAAAATGCCCAGAAAAGTGAAAAAAAAAAATAAAACTATAGAAGGCTACTTTCTTGGTGAACAGATATCTCCTCCCATCCTTTTTTGATAAGGAAGAACAATGCTTACCATCAGGGAAAGACATAAACATCAAGGCTTCTGTATCCCAAACATCCATAATTAATATTCAATGGGCTCAGGCCATGGAAGAGCTCAAAAAGGATTTTGAAAATCAAGTTAGAGAGGTGGAGGAAAAACTGGGAAGAGAATTGAGAGAGATGCAAGAAAAGCATGAAAAGCAGGTCAACACCATGCTAAAGGAGACCCAAAAAAATGCTGAAGAAAATAGCACCTTGAAAAATAGGCTAACTCAATTGGCAAAAGAGGTTCAAACAGCCAATGAGGAGAAGAATGCTTTCAAAAGCAGAATTAGCCAAATGGAAAAAGAGGTTCAAAAGCTCACTGAAGAAAACAGTTCTTTCAAAATTAGAATGGAACAGATGGAGGCTAATGACTTTATGAGAAACCAAGAAATCATAAAACAAAACCAAAAGAATGACCAAATGGAAGATAATGTGAAATATCTCATGGGAAAAACAACTGACCTAGAAAATAGATCCAGGAGAGACAATTTAAAAATTATGGGACTACCTGAAAGCCATGATCAAAAAAAGAGCCTAGACATTATCTTTCATGAAATTATCAAGGAAAACTGCCCTGAGATTCTAGAACCAGAGGGCAAAATAAGTATTCAGGGAATCCACCAATCACTGCCTGAAAGAGATCCAAAAAGAGAAACTCCTAGGAACATTGTGACCAAATTCCAGAGTTCCCAGGTCAAGGAGAAAATATTGCAAGCAGCTAGAAAGAAACAATTCAAGTACTGTGGAAATGCAATCAGGATAACACAAGATCTAGCAGCTTCTACGTTAAGGGACTGAAGGGTGTGGAACAGGATATTCCAGAAGTCAAAGGAACTAGCACTAAAACCAAGAATCACCTACCCAACAAAACTGAGTATAATACTTCATTGGAAAAAAATGGTCTTTCAATGAAATTGAGGACTTTCAAGAATTCTTGATGAAAAGCCCAGGACTGAAAAGAAAATTTGACTTTCAAACACAAGAGTGAAGAGAAGCATGAAAAGGTAAACAGCAAAGAGACATCATAAGAGACTTTACTAAAGTTGAACTGTTTACATTCCTACATGGAAAGACAATATTTGTAGCTCTTGAAACTTTTTAGTATCTGGGTAGTTGGTGGGATTACATACACACACACACACACACACACAGAGCACAGAGTGAATGGAATAGGATGGGATCATATCTTAAAAAAATGAAATTAAGCAGTGAGAGAGAAATATATTGGGAGGAAAAAGGGAGAAATGGAATGGGGCAAATTTTCTCTCATGAAAGAGGCAGGCAAAAGACTTTTTAGTGGAGGGATAAAGAGGGGAGGTGAGAGAAAAACATGAAGTTTACTCTTATCACATTCGACTGAAGTAAGGAATAAAATGCACGCTCATTTTGGTATGCAAACATATCTTACAATACAGGAAAGTGGGGGAGAAGGGGATAAGCAGGTTGGGAGGATGATGGAAGAGAGGGAAATGGGGGGAGGGAGCAATTTGAAGTCAACACTCTTGGGGAGGGACAGGATCAAAAGAGAGAATAGAAGCTATGGGGGGCAGGATAGGATGGAGGGAAATATAGTTAGTCTTACACAACATGCCTATCATGGAAGTCATTTGCAAAATTACACAGATATGGCCTATATTGAATTTCTTGCCTTCCCAAAGGGAATGGGTGGGGAGGGACGGATGAAGAGAAGTTGGAACTTAAAGTTTTAGGAACAACTGTAGAGTACTGTTCTTGCTACTAGGAAATAAGAAATACAGGTAATAGGGTAAAGAAAGTCATCTGGCCCTACAAGAGAAAAGAGAAGATGGGGACAAGGGAAGGGAGGGATGATAGAAGAGAGGGCAGATTGGTGATAGCGGCAATCAGAATGTTCGGTGTTTTGAGGTGGGGGGAAGGGACAAATGGGGAGAAAATTTGGAACCCAAAATTTTGTGAAAATGAATGTTTAAAGTTAAATAAATTAATTTTTAAAAAGGTCAAAGCAGCAATGATTGCAAAAAAAATTAAAAAGCACTACTCTACCCAGAAAAACTGAGTATAATCATTGGTGGGAAGGAGGAGTGGAAAGATATTTAAATAAATAGAGGATTTTCAAACATTCTTGATGATAAAACTAGAAATAAATATGAAATTTAACTTTCAAATATAAAACACAAGAGAGTTATAAAAAAATAAACATGACAAAAAAATCATAAGGAACTCAGTAAGGTTAAACTACTCACGTTTCTGAATGGGAAGATGATAAATGTAACCCCCATGAACTTTACCAACATTAGGGGCATTTCGAAAGAAGCAACATAGAAGGGCATAAGAATGAGTCATTTATATTGGCAGAATCTAAAAAAATAGTAGAAAAGTGAGATGAACTTGAAGAAGGAAAGAATGGGAAATTTTCTCATAAAAGTGCACAGCATAGGCAAAAATGGTGAGGAAGGGGCAGCAATATTTGAAACTTTTATCTGTATTTGTTCAAAGAAGGAAAAACATGCACACATACACACACACACACACACACACACACACACACACACACTCAGTTGTGTATAGAAATCTGGCTTGTCCAGTAGGGAAGTAGGAGGGGAAAGGTGATTAGAGGAAGAAAGACAATAAAAGGAAGCCCAGATAAAATGAGGCAGTGGTCCAAAGCCAACAAGACTTTTGAGGAGAGACAGGGTAAAAAGAAAAAAAGAGGATAAACTGAAGAGAATAGGATGAAAGGAAATGCACAGTTGGTAATCATAACTATGATGGTGAATGGTAGGAATTCATGCACAAAACAGAATTGAATAGTAAAATGGATTAGAAACCAGAATGTAGCATTTTTGTTTGTTTGTAAGAAACACAATTAAAAGAGAGAGAGAGAGTTAAAATAACAAGCTGGAGCAGAATTTATTATGAATCAGCTAAAGTAACAAAGGCATGGGTATCAACCACGATCTCAGGGAAAGGAAAAACATAAGTAGACCTAATTAAAAGAAAAGCAAGAAAACCAATGAAATAATGACAATGAAATAATATCAATACTAAACATATGCACCAAATGGTATACATTTCAAATTCTTTTTTCTAATAATTTTTATTTATTTATTTTTTAAAGTTTCATTTCCAAATTCTTTTTCTCTAGTCTCTTACCCACTCATTAAGTAAGTAAATGAATATGATATAAATTATATATATGAAATCACATAAAATACACATATTGGGAAATATATATGTATATATATATTGGGAAAAATATGAAGGAAGAAAAATAAAGACAGTGAAAAATGTGTGCTTTTATCTGCACTCAGAATCCATCAGTTCTCTCTTTCTGGCAGTTGATCACATTTTTCATCATGGGTGCCTTGGAATTACCTTGGATCACTGTCATAATCAGAGTAGCTAAGTTTTTCACAAATAATCATTCTTACAATATTGCTCTTATTACGACGTACTGTTGACCTAGTTCTGTTCATTTATTTTTATCACTTCATAGAATTCTTCCCACATTTTCTGAAGCCATCTCATAAGCATTATATAAATAATAATAACAACAATAATACTAACATTTTTGTAAAACTTTGGAGATTGTAAAATGATTTGCCTATAGCAACATAGACATGAGGCAGCTAGGTGACTCAGTAGATCAAGCCCTGGATCTAGAATCAGGAATACTTGAGTACAAATCTGGCCTCAGATACTTATTAGCTCTGTGACCCTGAACAAGTCCCAGCCTCTGTTTGCCTTAATCTACTGAAGAAGGAAATAGCAAACTATTCCAGTATCATTACCAAAAAACCCTATGAACTAAATGATCCATGAGGTCATAAAGAATCAGACATAACTGAACAACAACAAAATCATGGATAGAGCTGGAAGGGACCTCAGGGATTATAGACTCTAACCCCTCATTTTAAAGATTAAAACAACAAGAACAACAAAACTGAGACCTAGAAATATAAGTATGTTTCCCAAGTTTATATAAGTAGTAAGTGTAAGAGTCAAGATTTGAACTCAAGTTCTGACTCCAGTGCCAGTGCATGTCATGCCTGGTTTCATCATATTATTTTATGATATGGTGCACATTGACAAGGACCATCTTTTCTAGTGCAGGTCATATACAGTGCAGATAGGTTACACAGTGCTTTATACATTATATTATTCATTCATAAATTCAAGCCCAGATATTCTTCATCTAACTCAAATGTTTTACTCAATATGAAACTGCCTCTTTTCAACATTTGTAATTTCCTTTTACATATGGATTAAGAACTTAGAGATCCATCCCATGAAATAAGGAGAATTGGGGATTAGTCTAATGATCGATCAAATAATAAACATTTATTAAATGCATACAAGCCATTAAAGGCTGGAGAAAAAAAAGGCAAAAAAATAGTTCCCACCCTCTAGGAGCTTACAATCCAATGGAAGAGAAACGATAAGAAACATCTAAAAAGTGCACTATATATAAGATAAACAGGAAATAAACAAAAGAGAAGGCATTGGAATTAAGAGGGGTTTGGGAAAGTTTGCTGTAGAAAGTGAGATTTACACTAGGATTTAAAGAAGCCAAGAAAGTTAGTAGTAAGGTCAGAGAAGATAAAAGCATTCTAGGAATGCTGTATAGCCAGAAAAAATGCCCAGTCAAGAGGAGTGTCTTGTTCATAGAACAGTCAGGAGGTCAGTGTCATTAGATCAAAGACTACATTTGGGAAGTAAGTTGTAAGAAGTAGGCCTTGAATGGCAACGGGAGGATTTTATATTTGTTCCTAGAGTTAAAAGAGGAAGCCACTGGAGTTTATTGAGTGGGTGGAGTGACACTATCAAACCTGCATTTTAGGAAAATCACTTCAGTGGCTGAATGGAGAATAGATAAGAGTGGAGAGAGACTTGAGGCAGACAAATTCAGCAACAGCAATTTCAGTAATCAAAGCACAAGGCTTGTGAGAGAGTGGTGGCAACGTCAAGGGACAGAAGGGAGTGTATTGAAGAGATGTTGCAAAGATGAAATTGAAGAGCTTTAGCAACATCTTGGATATAGGTGGGAGGAGAAAGGGCAAGAGATAGTGAGGAACCCGAATGAGTCCTAGTTTGTGAGGTAAAGAGACTGGGAGAATGATATCGCCTTCTATGGTACTAGCAAAGGGGTTGAGGAGGATTTAAGTGGAAAGACAATGACTTCTGCTTTAGACATATTGAGGTTAAGATGTCTGCTGGACATCTTGTTCGAGATGTCTGAAAGGAATTTGGAGTTGTGAGATTAAATGTGAGGAGAGAGATTAGGGTAGGAAAGGTACATTTGAGATGCATAGAGCATAGAGATTGTAATTAAATCTATAGGACTTGAATTCACCAAATGAAGTACGATAGAAGAGAAGAGGGCCAGGGACATATGCGGTTAGAAAAAGTGATTTGTAGGAGGATCCAGCAAAGGAGGCAGTGAAGTAACAGTCAGATAAGTAGGAGAACCAGAAGAGAGTGGTATCCCTAAAGTCTAGATAGAGAGAAATTGTCCCAGTTTGAGAGCCTCTTTTTGCTTTAGTGTCCCCTTGTCTTTGCCCCCTCCTGATGCTACCAGTTTGTCCAGTTAAGAAACCTTGCCTTCTCTAAAATGAGCCAAATAAAGTTAAATCACTATCAATACTGAATGACTTCTGATTCTTCTCAAAGACTCAAAATACTTGAGAATAAAAAACAGAAAATAAATATTGACTATTGCTTGGGATCATAGGAATTAGAGCTTGAATGAGCTAATACATTCCCCTCATTTTATAGATGAAGAAACTGAGGCCCTGAATGGATATATTGCTTAGAGAAATTCATATTTCCAGAGGTTTGGGGATTTGTTTTATGTTTTTTGATCAACAGAATGCTATCTAATTAATTTCATAGCAAAAAAAAAGAAGCACAGAACAAAATCCATACATACTGAGGAATTACACAGCTTTGAAATGGAAGGAACCTTAGAAATCATCCAATCTCTATTCGTTATTTATCTTTGAAAAAACTCAGTGCCAACAGGTTAAAACTACATATTCAGGTAAACACAGGTGAAAACTAGCAGAACTGGTATCTGATACAATGTTCTCTGACTTATTTCACAATTTTTTTTTAATTCTAAAGCTTCAAGGAATAAAAGCCCCAGAATATAGCACATCATCAATCATTGATCTGGAATTATGGAAATCAGAGTCAGAAGTAACTACTATGCCTAAGTCTTTTTCTCTTTAGTTCCATGTTAAATTTATACTTCAGTTTAATCAAGAATCTAGGGTGACCAGCCCTGGTACTTGCTAAGAAGCAAGGTCTAGAGGTGAGAGCCATAGCTCACTAGCTGGATAATCATCTTGAAGTCATTTCACTTTCCTGGGGCAGCTAGGTGGTGCAGTGGATAGAGCACCAGTGCAGGAGTCAGGAGGAACTGAGTTCAAATCTCACCTTAGATACTTGACACTCACTAGCTGTATGACCTTGGGCTAGTCACTTAACCCCAATTGTCTCATCCTGGGTCATCTCCAATCATCCTGATGAATATCTGGTCACTGGATTCAGATGGCTCTGGAGGAGAAGTGAGGCAGGTGACCTGCACAGCCCTCCCTTACTCAAAACCAAGTCAAGTGCAAGTCATGTTATTATTTCTCTGATGGCATGATCTTCTTCAGCAACAAAGGATAAATACACGCTTTTCTGAAGACCATCTTCATCTGTAACACAAATATTATTTTATTCCCATTCCCTAATTCATGAGATTGTAAGTAAAGAACTTTGAAAACCATAAAGTGACATATAAATGAATTATTATTTCCTATATTGTAGTATGAAAAGCATTGGACTTGAAGTAAGAAGACCGGGTTTTGAGTCTCAGCTCTGCTCCTTCCTAACAATATGAGTTCAAGTAGGTTATTGTATCTCTTTAAGCCTAAATTTCTTTACCTGAAAAATAAGGATATGATACTTATGGGTTGAAAAGAAATAATGTATATAAAGTTCTATGTAAACTCCAAAGAACTATGTAAACATCAGCCTTTATTATTATTTTCTAGACCTTCTTCCTAGAGTTTTCAGCAAATATAATCAGTCTAACATTTTATGGTTAGTGTGGATGCTACTGAAGTGGTCTAGTAGAGAAGAAGTTAGTCATCATTTTAACAAGAAAGGCTTTCTGTATTTTTAAGCCATGAGTAAAGCTGTTAAAAGCCACCTGGTAACTTTATTCTTCCTTCTCTTTCAATTTCTTAGACGTTTCTTCTGAAACTAATAGCTGATTTGTGCCTTAAACAGGGACCAGTCTATATATTTGATCATAATTCACTGGATCATTTTAATTCTTTTTGCTTTATATGAGCAATGGTTTTCTTTATCCTTAGCTACTATAATCAGAAATATTGGCAAATATTGAATCTTTTGAAGGTTGAACATGGAAGTGCATCTTCCTAATAGCTGTAAAGTCAAAAATTCCCCAAGATTAGTAATATGTTTAAGTGGCTTGCTGCCTGCCATGCTAAACATAATATTTCTGGAAATAAAATGGTGGAATGAGTTACAGAAAAAGTAGGAAAAGAGAAATAGAGGAAAACACTTGGAGATTCATGTTCAATTGTGACATATAATCATAGATATAGAATTGGGGGGACTCTCAGATGATCATAATTCAAATTTGCAAACTTGATCTCACAGGTAACACTGAGATTTGGAGTGATAGAACTTGACTGAAATTTGGCTTTCGGAAAGGTCTAAATTATTCAGACCAGATAAAGTGGATGGGTTAAGGTAGAGTAATATATTTTAAGAATATGTGCTCATATAAAGAAATCATAAGTGTGAGGAGAGAAAAATGATAGAGAACATTTGGACAGAGATCAATAGAAGGGGAAAAACAGACAGTATTGTTATAAAGGTAAAGTACAGATGACATAAGCAGTTATTAGGTGAATTCTTTGGAAAATAGGTCATAAACCTGGCATGGAAGAATTATATTGTAGTGATCTGTGACTTCAGCTAGACAGAAATCTGCACTCTCACACCCCTCCCCTCTCTTACACACACACACAAAACCAAGCATAAATAATAATTTCATTCTTTAGAAGGTAGAAAAAGCAGAAAAGGAAAAAACAATTTAGCCTTGAGTCTGACCAATAAGCAGGAACTGGTTGCTGTAGCAAAAATAATGATAATCTTGGGGATGAGTGACAGTTTTCCAAAAATTTCCTTTTGAAGAATTAAAGGAAAACAAGGGATGATCTGGTATGCATGTTAAGTTTTGGAAAAGAGGTAACAAATAGTTCAGAGAGAGGACTGATAGTTTCAAATAATGGCTTAATATTTTATAGAAGTTCAACCATAATATATAGGTGACGCTCAAGGAAATTCTGAAGATAAATCTAAGGTTTTTGGTAGTGATTGTAGAACATTAAAAAAATAAATAAGTTAATTTTAAAAAACCCTTTAAAAAACATATAGAAGATGTAAATAAAGAATAAAAAAAGTGCAGCATAGTTGTGAGAGGCTACTTGGTGTAGTGGATATTATCGAACATGGAATAAAGAAGACTAGGGTTCAGATCATGCTTCTGATATCTTACTAGCTGTGTAATCCTGGCAAACCATTCCTGAATTTCTTCATTTGCAAAATGGGACATGATAACAATGATCATTTCTGCCTCATAAGCTTTATAGGGTTGATGTCAATTTAAAAGAGGTAACACATATTACGTGAACTATACACATGCTAGCTATTTTTATTAAAGTTCAGAAAGATATTAGTTTAGACAATAAAGGAGGAATTTTTTTCTTGCTTATTTGGTTTTAAGCTATGTCAGGGGTAAGAGGATAAAAGTATCAATAAGTCTGCAGGTGATGATAGATCTTACTGTCTCAGGACATGTGAGAAGACAAGATGGCAGGATGATTGATTTAGAACAGAAAGGGATCTCACAAACAATCTAGTCTTTGGCCCTCATTTCATAGATGAGAAAACAGAAAGGCAAAGAGCCCTGATTTGCCCAGGTAACATGTTACATACAGAGGTAGAATTAGAACCCATATCATCTGATTACAACACCAGTAATGATATGAGGCTTAACTCTTATTTTCCTTTTTTTTTTCTTTAAGGAGAACAATCTGTGGATTGGCAAGAATAAAACAAAAATGCTTAGCAGGGACTAGAAATCTCAGCAAATTGAGGATATGGTTAAGTAATATTTCTTTTTTTTAAAAAAATTATTGTTAATTTATGGAATAAATGAGCATTTCCATAACTAATACAATAAAGAGGTGATTCCACATGAAACTGCATATCTATTATGCACAACATGCTACTCATTTCAAATATACAACAAAATTATCATGTAAATTTCTTATTCTTTTTTTCTTCCCTCCCCCACCATACCCTAGAGACAGTTACTATTAGACAAAAATAAGTGTGTGTGTGTGTGTGTATGTGTGTGTGTGTGTGTGTATACATATGTAAAATTATTCTATAAATGGTTCAATTGATCAGTTCTTTCTCCGGGTGGAGATAGCAACTTTCTTCATATATTCTTTAAAGTTCATTTGGGCATTTATAATAGACAAAATAAAGTATTTGCTCAAAGTCATTCTTAAAATAATATTATTTTTAATGTATACAATGTTCTCATTTTGCTCTTCATTATTTAGTGCAAGTCTTTCCACGTTTTTTTTCTAAAATCATTGAACTCACAATTTCTTATAGCACAGTAAGTGTCTCATCACAATCATATACCACAACTTATTCAGCCATTTCCCAACTGATGGGCATCCCTACAATTTCTAGTTCTTTGCCACAACAAAGAAAGTTGTTACAAACATTTTACAACATATATGTCCTTTTTCTCTTTCCCTGACTAATAAGTTATTATTCTTAAAGGAACATTTCTGTTATGGTCTTCATCTTTCTAAGTGGAAAATGTAAGGAGAAAGATGTAACCTCTTCATTAATACAACAAAATATGTGCAATAAGCAGAGCAAATAATATGTGAATAATCTGTATTGACTTTTTTCTTTTGATAATGTTTTTACTTCTTCCAAGAAATTTTATAAATGTAGATTGTGTATTGTTAATTTACACATCACTCTTAGCTTCCTACAGGCATTTGGTTGTCTAGAGATGTCAAGCCCCTTAGCTATAAAATACACTAAGCAGATTGCGTTGAAATGTTTTTACTTTGCAGGTCTCTTTTTTTGACTGTTATAAATCTGTTATGAGCTGCTTTCTTAATGTGGGTAACTTGGCTTGTATATCTTTACATGCCAATGTTCTTCAGAGAGTTCACTTCAGGTTTTTCAGAAAATCAGTTTCATTTCTTAAATATGCTTCCTTCAGTTCCTAAACCCAAGTCCCTACACACACACACACACACACACACACACACACACACACACACACACACACACACACACATACACACACACATACACACATACACACACACACTTCTACACATATTTTATGCTCTGTCGATTTGCAAACATGAATAACCAACAGTATTGACAATCTGCGTATTCCCACTTGAGCACCTCAGTATTTGCTATATGACATCAAAAGTTATATTTTAAGTTAAGAAAGGTAACTATTGATTTACATTAGATGTTTTATGATTCTGAAAATCATTTCCCTGATATGCAGAATTATTATAAAAATATGTATTTTTGAGAATAGACATATAAGAGAATTATCTACATACTAATTGAAGACAGTCATGAGGAAGGTAAGAGAAAGAAACAGGAAGGTTTTTAAAATAATATTATATATCAAATATTCTTGCCATTACCTAATTCTCTGAAGGGTATAGAGAATACAGAATTCTACTGTGATTCTTCTTATTGACTTTAAAAAAAACATTTGATTGTGTGGAACTAAATGATGCCTTTAAAGCATTTCTCCATATTATATCCCTTATGTCTCTTAGACTTGTGTAATAATCCTTAAAAGATTCAACAACAAACATAACTTCATTCCATCAAAGCTGGATTATTTATATTAAGCAAAGCATAAAATGAGAAGACATCATCTCATCCAAAGTTTTTGCTTTGTTCATGGAGCCTTTTTAGCACAAAGTCCAAATCAAAGAGAGATTTCCAGTAAATGATGAGATCTTCTATATATTTTTGTTTATTGAGAAGTTCATGCTGATTGCCTCAAGGCACAGGATATTTTAGGTCACTATTAATGAAACCTATGGTCACAAACATACACACACACAACCAATGTAATTAACTCGCTAGGAAAAGCCAAGTGCATGGTGACTACCTCTTATTCACAAATAAGTATTTGGATAGACAATCTATATGGCTGGTTCATCAATTTATGTTTGGAATCAGTGAAAGAGCTTCACAATTTCCCCAAAACAGTCCCAACTACTGTCCTTCTTTTCAATTATGGACCCAGGTTCTTGTCCATTTGTATTGCCTGTCTCAGATATAAATAAATATAGTCACAGATATAGATATAGGTACTGTTGGTCAAGCTCTCGAGGGTGTCCATTCACACACATGTTGAAATCCAAGTAACTGACATTATTGATCTTTTTGGTCTTTCCTACATAGATGAATGAGTGAAATTCCTTTCATTGATTATAAATCTCCTACAAAACACCCTGTAATATCTTGGTGTTTGATAGCAATAACACAATATCATCTAGAAATAACAATATCTAGAGTATCCACCAGCTTCCTGGAGTTATGTCTTTGAGCTGAATCTTCTCCATGACAACAATAAATACTTTTGGTAAGCATACACATGTTTCTTTTATACATTGCCTCATGTTGATCATTGAAAGGTCACTGAACAGGGGTATTTCTTTTATTATATCTTCCAAGGTTCAATGATGTGAATGAGACAGAGAGACAGAGACAGAGAGAGTCAGAGCTTGTTGTGGAACACCATATAAGGAGGTCTGTTTCTTTTTAGTCAAATGCTTCTTCATACTCAACAACTAATGAACACAATGGGATCAAGTGTTATCTTTTCCGTTCAAACAATTTTGAGGCAAAAAACATGGACAATTTTCTAATATATTGTGGAAACATACTGGTTCCCTGTTAACACTTTTATTTTGGATGTCTTCAATTAGTATATAGATTACCCTCCTAAAGATTTTTAATAAATGAGAAAGTAGGCAAGTAGGTGGTAGTAGTAGTAGTAGTAGTAGTAGTAGTAGTAGTAGTAGTAGTAGTAGTAGTAGTAGCAGTAGTAGTAGTAGTAGTAGTAGTAGTAGTAGTAGCAGTAATAGTAATAGTAGCAGCAGCAGCAGCAACAGTAGTTGTTGTTATCAATATTCTCTCAGTGTTCTGGGGCATGCCTTACTCAGGCCAGATCACTGGTACTTTACATTCAATACTGGAACAAAATGAGATATTAGTGGGTCATAAAACAGTTAAACAATTATTTAACCACAACAGGGGGATAATCAGCATGAACAGATATTAAAGACACCTCAAATTGATTCAACTGAGGGAAGTTCCCTTCCTTAAACCTCCTATGTTGATTGACCAGCTAAATATAGAGAAGACTTGGAGATCCTTGTCACTGTTTTATAAGAAATAAACTCCACAGCTTGAGTCTTTAATCTTTCAAACCAATCAAGTCTTGAAGATAGATTCAATACCTTTTAAGGAAAGACTATTCAAACTTAACATTGGAACAAGAGTTATGATATTGTTTCTGAACACAGTCACTTTTTTGTGTTGATATAAATCAGGTTCAATATTTTACCATTACTTTTGGACATTCTACTCCTTTAATGACCTTGTAAATAATCCTCTAAATGCCTTCAAAACACAACACTATCATTATTTTCACGTTCAAATTATCTCCTCCACATTAGCCCTCCCTTATCCATTGAAAAGGCAGACATATAATAGCTATTATTCTTATGAATTAATGCAAAACTTATTTCTGCATTAGCTTTGTTCTTAAGGAAAAAATAAGAAAAAAAATTAGTGTCAATCTGCACTGAGTTCATCAGTTCTCTACCTGGAAATGGATAGCATTTTCCACCAGCAGTCCTTTGGAATTGTTGTCAATCATTGGATTGATCTTTCACAGTTTATTACAGTTAAATTATTGCTATTGCTGTGAAAAATTTTGTCCTGGTTCTGCTGACTTCACTTTGCATCAGTTCTCTCTTGTAAATGTTACCAGGTTTTTCTGGTCATACCTATCATCATTTTTTAAAGCACAATAATAATTTAAATATGATAGTCATTCACTTATGTCTCAATTAATGGATTTGCTCTTAATTTATAATTCTTTGTCATCACAAAAAGGAACATATAAATATTTTTTGTATATATGGGGGACGTGACTTGCCATAGAAGAAGCAGGCCAAATATATTTACACCACAAAGCTATCCTTCAAGGATGTCTGATTTGCTGTCCAAAAACTTCTGGCCTCTTAATTTTGGCCTTCCATGTACACCCCATCAATGAACATTTCTTAGTCTCAAGAGAAAGGGAGGCGGCTGTTGCTAGCCACTCATTATAAACTTTCAACCAATCATATTATTTCTCTTGACTCATGTTTCCTTCAACCCAATGATTTCAACTACTCAGTTCTGTTCTTTGTTCTGCACTCCACAAAATCTATTAAAGGGGAATTGTCATTTTCCCCAGGGTATTTGTCTGGAAACTGTGGCATCTATTGATCCCTTTATTCTCAAGTTACTGACCTTCATAAAAAAAATACTACCTTGCTCAGACAAACGTCTTAGTTTAACGTTTTGTTAAGTTTCACTCATGACAGTCTTTTCATTTTTTTTATCTCACTGGAATCTGGGTCTGGGAGTATATGAACAGCTTTATAGCTTTTATTATCATAGTTCTAATTTGCTTTCTAGGTTATTGGACTATGGTACAAATTAGCAAAATGTAGCATTTCTAAAATCAGATTTATTTTTGTTTTTTGCTTTGTATAAGGTCATAGCTAATAACTTCAGCTGAAAAATAACAGATTCTATTCCAGCCTCTTTTTTTAACTCATTGTGTACCTTTTTGTTTTAAGTATACCTCTTGTATACAACATATTGTTGGATTCTACTGTCTAATCCATTCTCCTATCTTCTTCTCTTTTATGAGTGAGTTCAACCCATTCACATTCGCAGTTCTGAATCTTAATTGTGCATTTCCGTAGTGCCAATGTAATATTCACAGTGCCTATGGGGGCTATGAATATGCCAGCACAGTTCTAAATCACAAAGTATAACAGATTTTCCACATGGAAGACAGAACCAAAACATTTATTCAGACACCAGAAAGTCAATTCCAGCTTCAGAAAACCAAATCCATCAAAGCAACAAAGAAATTCATGATAGTAACTACAAAGTCAATAAACATTATCAGGCTTTCCCACAAACAGGCTCCCTTGAGCAAAATGGCCTTCTCTCATTCACAGCCATTTGCCTGCTTTCTCTGTCCTTCCCTGCTCTGACTAGTCTGACAAACTTCCTCTCAGCTGTGTTCTCACAGTGCAGCTTCCTGTTCCACCCTTTCTGCTCTACCTCTTCCTGTTTCACTTGTTCAGCAAGCTCCTCCCACCTTAGACTCATGTGACTCAGGCTTCCATGTGACTCAAGCATGTCATATGGGCCTATTAATGGATGGGAAAGATGTTCCCATTCCATTAAAAATACACTAATTCAGCTTTTCAATTGTGGGAGCCAAGATGGTGGAGTGATAGGTAATTGATATCTCCCCCTCCTTGTTGACCTTGATGAGCCCAGAAAATATCTCCCAGGGAAAAAACCAGGAAGAATGGGAGCAACTGAAGGGGTAAACAGACTCTTAACCCATGAGGCTAGGAAGATCCCTAAGGAGGGTCCCTCTTGCTGTAGTTGAAGGGAACCAGTCCAGGATCAGAGATGTCCCAGACAATCCCACCTGAACAAACCAGGAGAAGATCCTGAGCCCCAGGGGGGTGAAGCCAACAGCTGCCAACACCAGGACCCCAGGCATGCCTCAGCACCCCAGGGAAATCTGGAAAACACTAGTGCAGATGGGATCACCAACCATTGAGCTTGCCTATGCTCTAGTTCAACAGAGGAAACCTCTTGTGGCCAGACCACCCCTCCCCCACAATTAATGAGCTAGCCCCAAGGTAACTGTGGGGAAATCCCAAAATACCTCACCTGGCCTCTGCTTTCCAACACTAGCCAGTTCAGTACCAAGTAAGCTGCAATATTTTAGCTTCTGACTGAAAGAACCAGAGGTTCTTTCAAAGGCTTAAGTTTTAGGCAAAAGAACCATGAGACAGAGCTCCCCTCACCATGCTCCAGACACAGAGATCTACTTTAAAAGCCAGAAAAAGGGTGATTATCATGAGGATTAAGCAAAGCAGAAAAGAAAAGACCATAGAATCTTTCTATGGGGAAAAGGACCAAAATACAAATGCCAAAGTGGTCAGCATTGAGACTTCACTCCCATCAGAAACTTCAGAAGGGAATATGAACTGGTGTGAAGCTCAAAGAGCATTTTTTGAAGAGCTGATAAAGGATTTTAAAAGCCAAATTAGAGAAATAGAAGAAAAACTGAGCAATGACTTCAGAAATATAAAAAAGAAATCACATAAGAATTTTAAAGGACAATTGGGCAAATGGAAAAGGAAGCACAAAACCTAACAGGAGAAAATAACTGCTTAAAAGGAATAACTGAACAAATGGAAAAGGAGATGCAAAAGTTAACAGAAGAAAACAATTTGATAAAAATGAGAATCAGACAAGTAGAAACATGAAACTATGAGACATCAAGAATCAGTCAAACAAAATCTAAAGAAAGAAAAGATAGAAGAAAATGTAAACTATCTAACTGAAAAAAACAAAAAACAAAAAACAACTGACTTGGAAAAAAAATCCAGGAGAGAAAATGTAAGGATTATTGGTCTACCAGAAAGCCATGATGAAAAAAAAAAGGCTGGACAATATCATCCAAGAAATCATCAAGGAAAATTGCCCAGAAATCCTAGATACAGAGGGCAAAATCATCAAAAGAATTCACTGTTTATCTCCTGAAAGGGACCCCAAACTAAAATCACCAAGGAATATCATTGCCAAATTCCAGAACTATCAAGTGAAAGAGAAAATATTGCAGACAGCCAGAAAGAAACCATTCAAATATCGAGGAGTTACAGTCAGGATCACACAGGACCTTGCAGCTTCTACATTAAAAGATAGAAGGAAGTGGAATATGATATTCTGTAGGGCAAAGGAGCTGGGACTACAATCAGGGATTAATTACCCAGCCAAGTTGAGCATCATATTTCAGGCAAGGAGATGAACATTCAATGAAATAAAGGATTTCCAGAGTTTTCTGATGAAAAGGCCAGACCTCAATAGAAAATGTGATCTTCAAACGCAGGTCTCAAGAGAAGCATAAAAGGTAAAGAGGGGAAAAATAAATGCTTGTTACTCAATATGGGCAATCTGTTTACATCCATATAAGAGAAGATGCTACTAGTTAATCTTGAGAATTGTATATTTATTATGAAATATAAAAGGGATATACATAGATAGAGGGAGTCTGTGTGTTCATCCTTCATGCCAAAGAAGACAATGCCATCAGAGAAATAATGACATGACTTGGACTTGACTGGTTTGAGTGAGGGAGGACTGTGCTAGTCACCAGCCTCACTTATTTAGATCCATCTGAATCCAGTGATTAGATATTCAACAGGATGACTAGAGGTGACCCAGGATGTACTGGGAGACCTTGAACCCTTTAGACCAAGGTGTTTGCAGGTATTCACTTAGGGTGAGGCAATGCCCATTTATTAAATAGGCCTATTTAAGAAGTAGCCAACTCATGGTCCCTTTAATGAGTGAGTATAAATTAAATGGTATGATCATAGCAAATGTGATTTAAGGTTGTGAAGGGATTGTGATGGGAGATTTGAAAAGGAAGAGGCAGAAAAACATAAATTCCATCACAGGAAGAGGCAAAAAAATATGCTACAATAGAGGGAAAGAAGGGAGGGAGATGAGCATTGTTTGAGAGGTACTCTCATCTGATTGGATTCAAGGAGGGTACAACAAACATAGTTAAGTACAGAAACAGAAACTATAGGCAGTAGGAGGGGAAGGGGGGGGGAAGCAAAAGGGGAGGCTAAAAGGGAGGGAAGAAATAGAGAAAATAGATTAAAAGTGGGGTGCTGAAAGACAGGAGGAAGACTGAGGGAGGAGGTGGTCAAAAATGAAAACTCTGTTGTAGAGGGGAAGGGAGAATGGAAAACTAAAAGCGTAAACAAGGGGAAAGGGGATGGAGGAAAAGACACAGATAGTAATCATAACTGTGAATGTGAATGGGATGAACTGTTCCATAAAACAGAGATGGATAGCAGAATGGATTAAAAACCATAATCCAACAATATGTTGTTTACAAGAAACACATTTGAAATGGGGGCATACAAACAGGGTAAAAGTTAAAGGTTGCAGCAGAATATTTTGTGCTTCAGTTAATGTAAAAATACCAGGGGTAGCAATCCTAATCTCAGACAAAGCAAAAGCAGAAATAGATGTAATCAAAAGAGATAAGGAAGGAAACAATATTCTACTAAAAGCACCATAGACAAGGAAGGAATTTCATTACTAAACATATATGCTCCAAGTGGTACAGCATCCAAATTTTTAGAGAAGTTAAGGTAGTCACAAAAAGAAAAAGATATCAAAACTATACTAACGGGGGACCTCAACCTCCCCCTCTCTGAACTTGAAAAATCTAACCTCAAAATAAAGAAGAAAGAAATTAAGGAGGTGAATAAAACTTGGCTAAGGGAGATATGATAGATTTCTGCAGAAAACTGAATAGGGATAGAAAGGAATATACCTTTTTCTCAGCAGTACATGACACATATACAAAAACTGACCATGTACTAGGCCATAAAAACCTCACAATCCAGTTCAGAAAGGCAGAGATAGTCAATGCATTCTTCTCAAATCACAGTGCAATAAAAATTATATGTAATCAATGGCCATGGAAATATAAGCCAAAAAACTAATTGGAAACTAAACAATCTAATCTTGAAGAATGAATGGGTTAAAAAACAAATTGTAGAAACAACCAACAACTTCATTCAAGAAAATGACAATAATGATACAACCTACCAAATTTTATGAGATAATGCAAAAGGTCTTCTTAGGGGAAGTTTTATATCTTTGAATGCCTACATGATTTCACTCTCAAGAATCTTTACATCATTTTTGTCCAGTTTTAGTCTGGTGATAACTACCTTACTAGGGTGAATTCCCACATGGACAGTTATGTCATTAAATTTTTCACATTGAACATGCTCAATGTAGATGACATATTTCTTTCCGTAAACCTGGTCTATTTTATCAATTTGCTGGCTTTTTAATGTCAATGCACTACCTTGACCTCATTGACTTTCCAGATGGGCATGGAGCAGACATCGCATTTCTGCCTCAGTTCCTTGGAGAGTGGGGACTATATGATCATGTGCCAGATGTGTGAGGGTCTGTTGAAGTATCTCTTGTGGTTCTTGCTTTTGTCAGAGGTCATGAACATCATTTTGACAAGTGGGACCACCAGAAAAGAGACATGTACCTAGGGTTGTTGATTTCTTTTTTAAGTATTAGGGAAATATGGGCACATTTGTAGTCTTTAGGAGGGGGGCAAATTGTTGGAAGATAGGGAATTGAATGACATCACTTGAAAAAAATAGAAAGGTTAGCCTTGTTAAGGAGTAAAGATACTTCATAATAAGAAATGGGGGTAGTGAAGGAAGAAAAGGTGGAAAAAGTCATCTAAGTGATGGTTGATGAGGAAGAGTTCTGAAAAGAGAGCTCAGAGCAAATAGCCTCAACTCTTTTAGTAAAATATGAGAAAAGGTTCTCTACTGAAAGAGTGGGGAAAAAGGGAAACATGGGAGGGTAAAGGAGTGATGAAAAGTTTTGGAGGAGCTACTGCGAAAAGTGGGATAGTAAGTTGATAACAGAATATAGTAGGATTGACTGGCAACAGGAAAGTCCCAGTTGAGGTTATGTAACATAAATTTGTAGGATATCCAGTCAGACCAGTTGTGTGATGGTTAGAAAACTATCTTCATGTAGACATAAAATTGATAAATAGTAACACAGATACAAGACTGAGGTTTGGCTGGGCATAATTGACAACATGAGGGAGATGGGGCATGATTCAAGAGAAAAAGAGTGTAGAGTTGAACTGGCTCAACAAGGAGTCAAAATTGGAAGGATAGGAGAGAGCAGCCAATGTAAGGGGGATGACCTGAGAAACAATTGAGGGGTCACATGGTCATTGTAATTATGAAGAGTAGAGTTATGTAAGAGAAGGCAGAAAGAGAGGTGAAAAGTGAATAGACTATGGTAGGGTAAGGAGTTGTCATAAATCCTGCACATGGAGGTGTTATATTTTTGGGTGATGGCAAGATCAAGGGTAGTACCCTCTTTTTGTGTGATTGAAGTGGAGTAGGGGAGTAGCTAATAGGAGGTGACTAGACTGAGAAACTCAGTAATTTGAGGGACAATTACTATTTATGTTGGAGCACCCTAGCAGCATGATGGCAGGAGTTGAGGATGAGAGAAAAAATGTGAGCCAAGTATTGAACTCATTGAGGAAAATGGTGGAGTGATCAAAATGACATCACCATTGTAAAGTGAAATTTCAGTGTGTCCAGCTGTGGCTGATCAGACCAATATGAGCTCAAAGTGCTCTATCACAGGTTGGGCACATATAGTCCATATGAATATTAGGGGTGAATATCCTAAATTTGTACATCCTGCATTTACTTTGTGCTGTCTCAATTCTGCTTTGCTCAAAGAGCACAACACTTTTTTTTATGTGAGCACACCATGCTGAGCAGTCCTGTCCAGTGTCTCCCATCCAAACCCAATCGAATCCAAAGTTCTCGAGAGAGACCTTGAGAGTGTCCTTGTATTGTTCCTTTTGGCCACCATGTGATCACCAGGCCCATGCAAGTTCCCCATAAAATGTGGCCAGCCCATCAGAGTTTCACTCTCTGAAGCATAGTTTGGACACTTGGCAGTTCAGCTTGGGCAAGGTCTTTAGTGTCTGGTACCTTATCTTGCCAGGTGACCCTCAGAATCTTCCTAAGACAGTTCATGGAAGTGATTCACTTTCTTGGCATGACACTGGTAGACTGTCCATATTTCACAAATATATAACAATGAGGTCAGCACAATGGTTCTGTAGACCTTCAGTTTGGTAGTCAGTCTAATACCTCTTCTCTCCCAAACTTTTCTTTGGAGCCTCCCAAACACTGAGCTAGCTCTGGCAATGCATGCATCAACCTCATTGTCAATGTGTACATCCCTGGAAAGTACACTACTAAGGTAAGTGAACTTATCCACAGCTTTCAAAACTTCTGCATTTGTTGTAATTGATGGTGTGGTGGTGGCTGATGAAGCACCTATGTTTTCTTGGTGTTAATTATTAGGTCAAAATTAGCACAGGCAGCCGAGAATTGATCCATATTTTGTTGCATTTCAGTTTCAGATGCTGCATTGAATGCACAGTCATCTGCAAACAGAAAATCATGCACCAGCACTCCCTCTACTTTGGTCTTGGCTTATAGACTTTTCAAATTGAAGAACTTACCATCATTTAAAGCATTTGTCAACATGGCTGAAAACATCATGCTAAAAAGCACAGGAGCAAGCACACAGCCCTGTTTCACTCCACTGGTGACTGGAAAGGTATGAAAGCTTTGTCCATTATCCAGAACCTTGGCAAACATGCCATTGTGAAATTGACTTACAATATTGATTAACTTTTCCGGGCAACCAAATTTTGACATAATTTTCCATAGGCCCTTATGACTAACAGTGTCAAAACCCTTGGTCAGATCTACAAATGTTGTGTGCAGGGCTCTTTGCTACTCCTGGCATTTCTCCTGGAGTTGTCAGGCAACAAACACCATATTGTCTGTTCCTCAGCCCTTTCTGAAGCCACACTGGCTCCCAGGTATATGACCACCTTCTAAGTGAAGGATCAGCCTATTAAGGAGAACTCTAGCAAGAACTTTGTGAGCAATGACTAATCCCCTGCGATTGTCACAGAACAATCTATTCCCTTTACCCTTATAGAGATGGACAACGGAGGCACCCTTGAACTCCTGGGGGATAACCTCCTCTTGCCATATAACCTGGAAAATTTCAGTCAGCTTTTGTACGAGCAATGGTCCCCCTATCTTGTAAATCAAAACCAAGTGTTTTGCCACATGAAAGGAGTCTAATGGCCCTCAAAACCTCTTTTTTTAGTTGGAAGTTCAGCTAAGGAGGGATTGACTTCAACCTGAGGTAAACAGTCAATGACCTCAGCACTGATTGATAGGGTGAATTTCTGTACCCAACTGTATATTTCTCATGGAATTCCTTGAACCAATTCGCGTGGGACAGAAGTTGAAACACTGCCCATTTCCCCTAAGCCCATTCTCTCTCTTCCTTGTCCACCTCATTTTCTACATTCTCTCCTTTCCTTCCTCATTTTTGCATGTTGGAGAAATCATGGAAGACTTTATCACATTCTGCAAAATAAAAGTAATCTTCATTGTGGATAATGCCAGATTAACAGAAAACTGCCTCAGTCATCCTTAGCAAATAGTCACTAACAACCAATACCAATATTTTTTTCTTCTATCTCTCACTGACTTTTCCTTCCTCACAGAACTAAATTAAATCATAAAATTCATCTGGAGTTGAGGCAACTCTTTCATCTCTCTCATTTGAGTTGCATTCTCTTCCTCAAAAAGAAATGTCATGATATTGAGTTCTGAATGGCTCACTTTGAGCCTCATTTTTGTGTGTTCTGTCAATAATTCTGTTGGCAAATATTTTATTAATAAAGCATACTAGTATACATCAATAATCTATGACTAAAGTTGCTATCCTGAATGAAATCTGAGATGAAGTTAATCTGAGACTCCACTTTCAGTAAGAAGGGAAGTAGTAGAGTAGAAAGTAAACTCCTTTGAAAGACTTAAGATCTCTATAATGACCAGCCATGTCTCCAGAGTCCATGATGAAGTATGTTACCTACTTCCTGAGAGAAGTAATAGAAACATACATTTTTTTTTACATAGTCACCATGTGGATTGTTTTTTGCTTTAGTACTTGTTTGTTAATGGGTTCTTTTTAAACTTTTGCTATTTTTTTTAATTGAGGGAAGAAATTATGGACAAAAGTAGGGGTTAGCAACAAGGATTCAGAAAAAAGATCACTAAATCATGTTTTTAAAGCACGTAGTAAAGAATTGAGGGAAGTTTAAAAGGAAGAGCTAACATATTGGAGAGTTTTGAAAGTAACTTGTAGGATTATTATTTACTTTAAAAAACAGTAGTATGTAACTGAAATTAAAATTTTTATAACAATTCCTCTTTCTATTTTTTAATATAGATTGGTGTTCTTTTTGTATTTAAATTAAACTTTAAAAAGCATGTTGGATTGGATTACTATAGTTTAATCAAGGATGACTAAACTGGTAATAACTCACTATTTTTTTTCCATATAAGGCAGTTTTAAGTGTTCAGAGTTCTGAATAATGGAAATTTGTGGAGTCATATTTTTCATAAAGATCTAATCTGCATAAAAATATTTATTGTCATTTATTTAGGTAGTACCTTGGGCAGAAAGACCAAATTTCAATTTTGGCTTCAGGAACTTACTAGTTGCAAGACCCTGGAGACAGGTTTGTCTTCCTCAGTTTCATCATATACAAAGTGAGGTTAATAATAGCACCTGCCTCAATAAACTTATCATGAGGCTAAAATAAGATAATACTTTTAAAGCTCTTTGCAAATTAAATATATAAATGTTTGCTAATACTCTGTTAGTTGAGGGAGAAAAGCTTTGTTTTCTGGCCCCAGCCCCTTTATAAAAATAAATAGTCCCATTTGACACCAATAGCCAATAGAAAAAACTATCCAAAGTTTGTTCTACTACCCTAACCGCAGTAAATTTGAAGCATTTTTTTTAACTCTACAAGTGGAAGAGAATAGCAATATGTGTGGTATTTCTATGTATTCCAATGAATATCTAAAATGAATTTTCCCCTCTCTGTAAAAATGAAAATTATTTTCAAAATTCCTACCGAAAGGCTTTGATGTCAGCCTACATTAGTCTCATATGAAGTCCTTCAAACCCTGTCACATACTTTCTGTGGACCTGTGCTGCTGGGGATTTTTTTTTTCCTGGTCCTTTCAAATTATAATGAGCTCTTCAGAAGGTGATTTCAAAATACCTGTAGTCCTTCCCCCTACTGCTCCATCTCTGGCTCAGGGGCAATTTTTCTTTTATCTTCAAAAAACTTCAAAGTTTATTTTTGAAACAAGGGTTTATTTTCTCATGGAATTCTTAAGGCTTTGCTGCAGAGAACCCAAGGCTGAGCTCAGGCTTTTAGGAATGCATTTTCGAAGCTTAAGAAGTCATCAGTTTCCCTGCCTCTCCTCTGGCTGATGGGCCTTGCTGACCTTCAAAAACTGTCAATTTTTTATACCTTTGTTCTGGGCTACATAAGTGGGGGTGGAACACTGCTGCTGCATCTGAGAAGCTTGTTTGTCTGAAATGATGAAATTACTGGAAAACACCCACACACCCACACCCACACCCATGCACACATACACACACACACACACACACACACACACACACACACACGCTTTTCTTCAATTCAAGTTGTTGCCTGTTTGTGCATTATAGAGGGATGTTTTTTTCAGGACAAAAAAGCTTTCAGAATCTGCATGCTCTCATTTTTCCTAGGCAGTCAAAATTATCTGCATCTGGAAACCTAGTCCAGATTCCCAAATCCCTGAAAGATAGGGAAATTACCTATGAAGAGCTCATTTTGCTTTCATGCTGTGACTACGGGATGTTTGCTAGAACCCTAGTCCCTGAAAAGGCAGGATTATTTTTTGGGGGGGAACTGAACCATGGCATCCACCTCCAGGTAAGCTTTCTGCCACTTTCCATTATCTGGTCTAGTAAATGTTCAAACATAACTGAACTGAAGACATGTGATAAGCTCTTTGTGAGATTAGTGGTGCTGATGAGGATTAAGGAACCAAGGTTGCTCTCCTTATAGGGCCTTTCCATAGCAAAGCATATTCTTTGGGGTGCTCATAAGCACTCTCAAGGATTTGTCATGGGTAGATTCTATGGCCATGGAAAATTGACAGAATTCCCACTGAGTTTATCTGTGTTATTCTCCTTATTTATGTTTCCCTTCTAATTTATTATTTGTTTTTAACATTATTTCTTTTTAAATTTTGAGTCACAAATTCTCTCCCTTCCTCTGACCCCCTTATTCCACTGAGAAGGTAAGCATTATCATATCAATTATATATATATGAAATCATGCAAAACATTTCCATATTATCCACATTTCAAAAAAAGTAAGAAAAAAAGAGATGAGAAAATTATACATCAGTTCACATTTAAAGTTCACCAGTTCTTTTTCTGGAGGTAGAGAGCATTTTTTTTCATTATGATCCTTTGGAATTGTCTTGAATGATTGTATTGAGCAGAGTAGCCAAGTCTTTCACAGCTGATCATTATTACAAAATTGATGTTACTGGGTACAATGATCTCCTTGTTCTTCTCACTTCACTTTGCATCAGCCAGTTCATATAGTTCATGCCATGTTTTGTTTTGTTATTTTTAAATCAGACCCTTCCCCATTTCCCACAGCACAATAATACTGCATCACAATTATATATCAAAACTTGTTCAGCCATTCTCCAATTGATGAGTATCCCCTCCATTTCTCATTCTTTTAGTGCCACAAAAAGAGCTGATATAAATATTTTTTGTGCAAATAGGTCCTTTTCCTTTTTATTTGATCTTTTTTCCTTAATAATGGTGTCTCTGGGTCAAAGGGTATGTATACTTTTATAGCCCTTTGGGTATAGTTCCAAATTGTTCTTCCAAATGATTAGACTAGTTCACTACTCCACCAACAATTCTTCAGTTTACTTATTTCCTCCTAAGCTCCTTCAGGTACCTCAGAGTTGTTTTAATTTGCTTTGTTCTAATCAATAGGGATTTAGAGCATTTTTTCCATGTAAATATAGAAAGCTTTGATTTCTTCTTCTGCCTTTCTATATGCTTTGGTCTTTTATCAATTGAAAAATGACTCATAAATTTGACTCAGTTACATACTCAGTATATATTTGAGAGAAGAGGTCTTAACGAGAGAAACTTGCTATAAAAAATTTGATATTACTCAACTATTTGTAGTACCTTTTAACAAAATATAGTTTCCCTGATTAACCCCTTTAATTAGGTCAATTTTTACTTTTGTTTTGTCTGATATCATGATTGCTACCAGTGCCTTTTTTTTTGTACTTCATCTAAAGCATATTGGACTCTGCTCCAGCCTTTATTTTAATTTTCTGTGTGTCTTTCTGTTTTAAGTGTGTTTTTTGTAAACAATACATTGCTGGAATCTGGTTTCTAATTCATTATGCTATCTGCTTCTATTTTATGGATGAGTTAATCCCATTCATATTCACAGTTATAATTACTAACTATATTTTCCCCTCCATCCCTTTTCTTCTATTTCTTCTCTCTTTTTATGCTGTCCTCTCTCAAAGTCTGTTTTGCTTCTAACCACTGCCTTCCTTAATCTGTCCTTCCTTTTAACATCACTCCCTTTTGTCTTCTCCCGTTGCCCTCGTATTTCACTAGTAGGTAAGTTATATTTTTAGATACAACTGTTGTGTATATGTATATGTGCGTTTGTGTATGGTGTGTGAGTGTGTGTGTGTGGGGGGCATACTGATTTCTTTGAATCAGTTCTGATGACAGTGAGAGTCAGGCCTTGCCCACTCCACCATCACCATCCTATCATTTTCCACTCCATTATAAAATGCATGCCTTTGTTATACAAGATAAATTTCCCATTCTAATTCTCCTTTTCCCCTTCTCCCAGTGTAGTCTTCCTTCTCACCTTTGAATATCATTCATGTCTCTGGAGATCATTCCAACATAACTGATTTTTAACTGCCCTAATAACGGTAACCTAGGTTGCACAGTGGATAGTGCCAGGACTGTATTTATGGATATTCTTAGCAACTTACTTGGTGGTTTATCATTTTCTACCTTACACTTTTAAGCGTTCTTTTCAACTGTGATTACCTTCTCTCTCCAATTAGATATTAAGCTCCCTAAAACTATATATTCCTTATACTAATTTGGACTTATATCGTCTAGGCCAGGTCTCTTATTTTATAAATGGAGATGATCTTATTTGCATATCAGATAATCAGAAACCATGTATTCCTTACGTTTATTTGGATTCCGTAGAGTATTATCAACTAATCAATCAGCAAGCACTTTTACCAGTGTCAGAAACTGACACAGATTCTAAAAATGCAAGTGTGAAAGTTAAAGCAGTTCCTTTTCCCAAGGAGCTTACTTCTATAATGTACAGAAAAGCCATTAAGGGGAAAAAAAATCTGACATACAGAAAATATAATGAAATTAAGGAAAAGGAACCAAAAATATTGAGTTATTTTGTCTTCTATAGAGATGAAATATCTCCTGGATCTCTTTTGCTCTTATTGAAACATAAAAGAGGCCCCATTGCAAAGTGTCTCAGACTTCAGAAAAATTAGTATCATTCAAGACTGCAT
Source organism: Notamacropus eugenii (assembly GCF_028372415.1). Taxonomy (NCBI): domain Eukaryota; kingdom Metazoa; phylum Chordata; class Mammalia; order Diprotodontia; family Macropodidae; genus Notamacropus; species Notamacropus eugenii. Next base: position 305,843,040 of record NC_092876.1, read on the forward strand.
TAAAGCAAAGAAGTCATCAGACTGTAACTTTCTCTTAGGTTTATGTTGTCAGAACCATTCGTTGCCATAAATTTTCAATATGACATGCCATTCCTATTTAGTAGATATCTACTGTCTCATAGTGTCATTGGATATTAGACTGAGGGGGGAATTTAGACACCATGACATCACTTTACACATAAGGAAATAGAGTAAAAAGAAACTTGGTGCACTTGGTTATCAAGTAGTTAATGGGAGACCCCTGATTAGTCCTGGTCCACCTTCTTTTTTTAATACCCTACTGTCCCAACCACCAACTTTTATCACTGAAACCATGGGCGCTGTGTTTGTTATTGTTATAATTACATCAGCAGGTCTGTTTTTGATATTCTCTTCATCTCTTCATAAAATAGAACTCTTTGAATACAAACTCTTGTTTATTAGAAAGTGCACAGAATTGGCCTTATAGAGACTTGGATCCCAATTTAACCACTAACCTAGGTAGTCATGTCATTGCTTTAGCCTTATTTTCCTCATTTATAAAATGAGGGATCTGGCCTACGTGATACGTAAAATCCTTTTTGAGATCTACTATTTTATGATTTCTTGGGGAGAGCCTTACCCTTCACAGCTAGAAAGAAGAGAGAGGGATGAAAGGATTGTATTTATTTATATCTCATATTCTTTGTCACTTCTTCCATCACAGGCTTTGCTTTTGGCCAGACCCTAACATAGGCATTAATCTAGGGAACTAGTTTTCCCTTTTTGGTACTTAATATCCATGGTTTCCTATTGTGCTCATCTTCCTAGTCGCAAATTTCCTAGTCGGAGCTCTACCATCAAAACGTTTCCTTTCCCTTCAGTCAGCTAAAAAGTCAATTGTTTTTTTCTTGTTTCTCAGGATCTTTCAACTCTCTAAATTGATTAATATATTGGTTCTGACATGTCAGTAAGTATTGATAGTCTAATGTGTTTCTCTTCCTAAATAATGTATTAGTTTTTTCAAATAAGTTTTTAGTGACTGGGTATAGGAAATATCTGGCAAGAATATAGACTGCCATAGAAATCTCTGAATTCACCCCCACTTACTAGGCCTTACTTTTTCAGTACAAGTATTTTTATATTATAATTTTATTTCATTTTTTTCTTTTTCTCTTTATTGCCTATTCCTCTGCTTCAGGGTAATTCCAATTCAAAGCTTTGTCAACTTTACTCACCTCTACTGTTAAACAAGTAGATATTCTCAGTACTATAGAAGGAAAATAGCCACATTCCCTGGATCAACCCATTTATATCTATCCACCAGACAATGCTATAGGACAGGACACTAAAGTAGATTTAGAAAGAGAAGAAACAGATAATGTGACAAATTTGCCCAGAAGGATGCTCAGAGCAACTGTGGTTGTAGAGGATTCTGATATTAATCACTGTGTCCTGGAACTGGACACACAGCCTCCCAGAAAAAAGTCAAAGAAGATTAGTAGTCCCCAGAGGGAATGGTCCAAAAGAGATATCAGACCTGATTTTCCAAAGTGGTTAGTGCCATATTCTAAAATGAAGAAACTTTAGATTCAGGGCCTGAGTCCTAAGGGCCTATTTGAACTATTTGCATGAAGAATTCATTACTTTCATTGTTGATGAGAACAACTGGTATGTATCACAAAAGAAAAGAGACTTTTGACTCAAAGCCAAAAAACTGAAGTGTGTGTGTGTGTGTGTGTGTGTGTGTGTGTGTGTGTTGAAAGTTCTGATTTTGAGTGGGTATGTCCCTTCTCCAAAGAGGAGACTGTTTTGAGAAAATTACATATGGGAAAATTACATTTGATATACATATGGGGATATGTATATCAAAATCTGGTCAACAATGCTATTAGAAGAGATAAACTTGAAATGATATTTGCACACCTCCATTTTGCTGAAAACGGTCACCTCAGTGACACTGACAAATTTACCAAGACATGACCACACTTCATTGGATGGCATAATAATTTCAAATTCTATGCTCCCTTAGAGGAATACCATGGTTTTGATAAGTCCATGTGTGAATATCTTGGGCCCAGGGGGATGAAAGCTCTTTCTTCCGGGGAAGCCTGTTCAACATGGTTATAAGATCTGGTGTGGGAACACTAAAATTGGGTAATCTAATTTGAGTCCTATCAGAGAAAGCCTATCATCCCTGAAGACAAGGACTTTGAGCAACGAGGAAGTTTAATGATGATATTTGTTGACAATTTTCAGAAAGGTCACCATCCCTATCACTTGTGTTTTGATGAGTGTTTTACCAGTAGTAAACTAATGGCAGCTTTGATGAACAAGGGAGTGAAGGCAACGGAAACAGTCCTTGCAAACAGGATGAATCAGTGCCTCCTCAGAGGGTGCACAGAGCTATAAAAGCAAATGAGAGACACATTTGATTTCTAAGTAGATTAAAGTGAGGAGATACTGGTGTGCCACTGACACAACAATATCATCATGATCTGCTCCAATGCAGTGGCGAATGAGCCAATCAAACCACCTACCTGCTACTTAATCTAAACCGAAAAGAGAATAAATATCAAGGAACCAACTATGGTGAGGTTATTTAAGGAAAACACTAAAGTGGTAGAACAGATGGACCAGAACATTTCCCAATGAAGGATGACAGTGTGTGTATGTGGTGGGCCAGCAGGAGAAGTGGTATTCTAGCTTGATAAATTATATTATTTGATGTGGCCCTCGATAGTGCATGGCAAATCCATAAGACCTGTTCAGAAGAGGTTCAATTAGATCTACTAGTTTGTTGGAAGCACGTGGCATAAACCTGCAAGCACAATGTCAACCCTCACTGTCCAGGAAGCAAAGGAAGATATGCACAAATAGAAAGAGAAGTCAGATATGACATGACCTCTCAGTGGATTATCACCAGGAGAAGAAAACCCGGTGTGCACTCTACCATGTACACTCTTACACAATATGAGAAATGTCAAATAGGAGTTGTTGCAAGGTGCTTCAAAAATACCTCATAAAATAGGGTGCCGAAAGCTAATGCTTAAGCGAAACCCTTTAGTTTCAGTACTTTAGCTAACTTGAATTCATTGGCGTTCCTTAAAAATAGTGGTAATAAGAATAATTCATATTTTTAACACATTAATATTTACAAACTCCTTTACTTCAGACAGTGCTGTGAAAAAGGTAGTACTACTATCAACAGCACCATTATACAGATGAAAAAGCAAAGAAAAATTTCACAGGATCACAGATTTAGAGATGGAAGGGACTTTGGAAGTCATCTATTCCAACTCCATAATTCATAAATGAGGAAACTAAGTCCCAAAGTGATGACGTGACTTACCCAAGGGGTCATAAGTAAGAAATAGAAGAGCTGGTGATTTTTCCCTTACACCAAGGAGTTACCTAATTTCACACAGCTGATGAGTGTCTAATTAATAAATGTTTTCAGGTCGTCTTAATTCAAAACCAGACTTCTTTCCTCCAGCTAATTATTATTTCTTCTTTTTCCAAATAGCAAAATCATTTGTTTTGGTTTAATTGGTAACTTTATATGCTTTAATAAAATTATACACCTCCCTATGTTTTCATGAATTTAATACTCCCAAATTCCTGAGATGTCTTTTGGACAGTATATATTTCATTGCTGTGGTTGTTAGTAATTTTTTCTAAAATTTATATTTTCTCCACTGTTTTTGCTCTCCCCAAATTCCACATTCTTTACCCTTCCTTTCTACTAAATCTGAAGTTCTTACTATCAGATCAATCCTTTGAACCAGATAGCAAAGTCATATTGTTTTCAGAAGGTCCCACCTGTTTAGCATAAATTTATCTAATCAATATCTGGCCCATTCCATAATTACTCTCCCCCAAGATCACGATAGATAAAGTAGAGATGTTTTTTTTTTTTTTAATGTGAGAAAACACAGATATATTGGACCAGGGTCCAAGTATGCAACTTTACCACAATAAGAAGCTTCTAGCAAGAAATTAATAAGATAGCACACTAAAAGAACAGAAAGATAGCCAAACATTCCTCCTAGTTCAGACTTTCCTTAGTATGAGTTCTACTCTTAGAATGTGACTTCTCTAATATGATTTAATTCCGATTCAAACTCTAGAATATAAAATACCTCTTAGCTTACTACCCAGTACGTGTAGCCATCAGGTCAAATGTGTCCTCTTCTCCCCAGGATATGACCCATCAGATATTTTAATCAAAATATTTTTCCTAATTGGCTAGCATATCTCAAGTAGTGGACCAATAAAGCCTAACTCTCTGTCTACCACTGGTGTTGTGTAATTAATTGAAGTCGGGAGTTCTGTTAGAAGGTTTACATTGATTAGTAATTGGAATTCAAGCTAGACAGGAGAGGCATTGAGTCTGTGATTTCACTGATATAGGGAACTTCCAGATGAGGAAACTCTATCCGTGCAGTTTTGTACCTCTTTTTAATTTCCATTTTTGAGAGTTTCCCAGAGCACTAAGAGACTGAGTGATTTTCCTAGGTTCACACCAAGGTGAGATTTGAACTTGGGCCTAAACCATTCAATCTTCAAATAGATTTCTGACCTTGTGGCCCATTACTTTCAGTGACTCTCTTTTCCCTAGAAAATTAATGCAAACTCCTTAGCCCACCATTTAAGACCTTCTACCATCTGACTACCACCTACCATTCCAGGCTTGTTCCACTTACTGTTGTTCATCATACACTCTGCATTTCTATCCATCTTAGCTAACAATTTCTTCCTCTTTCTCATTCTTCATTCTCCAATTCCCAGTGCACCCTATGCTTTTTATCTAGCTACACTTGTCCCTTAATTGTATTTCTTGATATCTTTCTTTTCTTTTATGAACCAGCTCATGTGGTATCTTTGCTATGAGGAATTCTCTAATCTCCCCAGATGTATAGGATCTCTTCAGGTTTTTATGGAATAATTTGTTTGAATCTCTCCTCTGCTCCTATTATACTATGTATGCTATTTATTTATAAAATAGTTTAGATTCTCATCACTGGAATACAAACTTCTTGAGGGCAAGGACAGCATCCTTTTTATCATCTCTGTAGTGCAGTGCCAATAAATACTGCTGAATTGAATTGGATTTCTCTTAATTCACTGTAACATATATCTAACAGTGCATACTCCCTTAGGGCCACTATATCACCATCAATATCAGCATAGATGTGAAGCTGCCTTTTCAACAGCATACTTTAAGACATTTCCTAGACCACAGGTGAAACTTACCAGTATTATTGAATACTGTAAGTTTCTTTGTGGGTGACAGTTTACAAGAGTACAATGCCATTCTCCAAGTGTTCCTTTTGACAAACTTCAAATCAGCAGCACAATGGAGTTAGGGGTGGGGGGAGGAATGGTTGATGAACTGGAAAACAACTTGTCAAGTTGGTGGTAGTATGTCTGAAAGGAATGACAGACTATGGGTAGCAACCACTAATTCCTCCTCCCTCTCATTTTTCACCATTTGGATGATTTTAAAACAGAGAATTATGATGCATAAGGAGATGAGATTTCATGACATGCCGAGTGTGAATTGATAAAATATTTCATAGTTCAAGGGCTTCTTGGATTTATATTTTCTGTTGACTGCCAATGCAGTGAGATGAATTGAAATGGTCAGACAGGAGAGACAAGGTATAGCAGGATAGAAGCTTCGAAGGGGGAAAAATATTTTCCCTATCTTTCTGTTAACAAAACATATGTCCAGAGTACATAGCAGTACTTGGGCAAGCTGTAAATGATGTATGAAATGAAAAATTCCCCAAGGGCATGCCTTTGCAAACATTGTCATGCTAGGCCATTTGCAGCAATATTAAGCTTAAACAAAGCAGAAAAGTCCAGAATTTTCAAGCCAAAAAATAATCACCAGGATAAAAATCTTTTTTTGGTGTGTTTGTTTTTTAATCCATCCATAATGCTCTTTAGAAAGAATTTTCTAAGGTAGGCATGGGCAAAGAGGTGTTTGCTTTACAGTCTTTCTTTCCTATACACCTTTGCTGTAACTGGGAAAAAGAATCTGTTGCATTGCCCATATGCAACTCCAGGTAGCATTTGTAGGGTGAGGAGGAGCACTATCCGGAACAAGGACCTTGGTCACAGCTTCAGGTTGGAAAAGTGTTCGTGTGGTTGCTCACATGCCAGGAGGGCAGTGACCATATGTTTCATTAGATCACACCTTTTTGGAAAAGCTGAAAATTTAGAAACACTCAAAACTAGCTCTGAAAAACAATAGCACACACACACACACACACACACACACACAAATAAACAATCTTGAACCTTGGAATATTGCTCCATTCAAACCAGAAGCAGAGCCCAATTTGAACATATAGTCAAAAGTTGAGAAACGACAAGAAGAACAAAAGAATTTGACCATATAAACTAATTATGGTGACAGGGAACATCAAATATGAACTCAGAAGGAAACAATAAAATCAAAGCAGCTATATGCAAAGCTTCAAAGAAAAATGTGAACTGGTTTCAAGTCTGGAAGAGTTCAAATAGAATTTTAAAAATCAAATAAGAGAGATGGAGGAAAAATAGGAAAAGATATGACTGAGGCAAGAAAAAAATAATAGGCAAAATATTGGCTAGGAAGCACAAAAATATGAAGAAAATAATACCTTTAAAAACAGAGTAGACCAAATGGAAAAGGAGGCCAAAAGTCCACTAAATAGAAGAACTTCTTTAAAAGTAGAATTGGTTAAATGAAAAAGATGAACAGAAATTTATTGAAGGAGGAGAGAGACTTCTGGTAGTCAAGATGACTGAATAAGAAGTAAATCAGTAAGAAGTAAATGATCATCACTATCCCATATACCCCCTCCAAACATCCATAAAATAATTCCCTCCCCTTCTCCAAAAAAATCCTGGAATATCAGAACTAGCACAAAGGTGAGGGGAGACAAACATTGAGGTCAATAAACTTGTCAAAAAAACAAAAACAAACAAAAACACAAAAAAGAAGCACAATCTAGGACAGGAATCATTAATCTTTGGCAAATCAGCAGTAAATCCTGAGCCCCAGTGCAGTAGAGCAGGCAAACATGTACACAGTTACCCTGCTACATGCTTCAGCATAGCTCCAGACAAAAAAGACAATCTCCTGCATCTAGACACCATCATGGGAAAAGAGGGAGATTTTATCTCTGTAGGTGCCCAAGCAAATAGGCAGCTCCCCGCAACTTCAGTGTAGCCTGCTCAGGAAGACATGGATAGTAAAACCATACAAACAGGGAACCTCAGCAATTCTCTCTCAGAACTCAATAAATCCAACCAAAATATAAATAAGAAAGAAACTAAGGGAGGAAAATCGAGTATTAGGTATGACAGATCTTCAGAGAAAACTTAATGGGATCAGAAAGGAACACAGATTTTCTCAAAAGCACATGACACCTACAGAAAAAGTGACCATGTAATAGGGTATAACAACCTCAAAATTAAATGTAGAAAGGCAGAAATATTTAATATATTTGCTTTGGATCATTATGCAAAAAATATATTCAATTAAGGGCAATGAAAAGATAGATTACAAATTCATTTGAAACTAAATAATCTAATCCTAAAGAATAAGTGCGTCAAAGAGCAAAGATAGAAACAATCAATAATTTTGTTAAAGAGAATAACAAAAATGAGACAACATACCAAAATTGATGGGACAAAACCAAAGCAGCACTTAGGATAAATTTTATTCTCCAACTTTGTGAAGGTTGGAAGTTCAATTCCGTGTGGACGGTCTCGGGCGGGTAAAGGTGGGAGCTTCTAAATCTTAGAGTTCTTACGAGGCCCCCCAGGAAAACAGCAGGGAATCGAGAAGGTCAGACCGAGCTAGCTTGGCTAGCTCGGGTATTTCCACCTCTTCCCGGGAGATACGTGATGGGTGGAGCCTCCCTGCTCTTGAGGCTGTCCCGGATTGGACACACCTGTTGTCTCCTAACAGGCTCGATATTGATATGTAAACTACGCGACAGAGGGCTTAAGTAGGTCCAGGAAAGCCCGAAAAAGCCTCTTGGGCGGAGGGGTGCGGAGCGGACAGGACAACAAGGCTCCACTTTTCCTCTCTCTTCTCTCCCCTCCCCCTCTCTCCTCACTTATACTTCTACTTCCAATCTCTTATTGTAAGATCTTTGCCTCCTTGGGAGATCCTTCTCTCTCTCCCTCCTAAGGAAGAATCCCCTGCACTTGTAACCGAGACCCTGAAATAAAGCTCAACCCTTGTTCGACTCTGGAACGTCCTTTCTCTCATACGAGCATCCGGTTTGGCCAGCCGAAGACCTCGGGAGGTGAGGTAAGAAAGACTCGGGTAGCCCACAGGCCTCTAGGCCTGGCACAACTTCTTACATCAACAAAATGGAGGAAAAAAAGAATGGATCAATGAATTATTCATGTAACAACAACAACAACAACAACAACAACAAAAACTAGATAAAAGAATAAATGGAAAATTTCCAATTGAGCACCAAAATAAAAATCCTGAAACTCAAAGGTGAGATTCCCAAGATTGAAAGTAAAAAATAAACAAACAAAAAAAACTATTGAGTAATAAAAAAATCTATGAGCTGGTTTTATGAAAAATAAAATGTGATACATGAGCCTTTGATTAATTTTATTTAAAGAAAAAGAAAGAAAACTAAATATATAGTAGTAAAAATGAAAAAGGTGAAATTACCACCAATGAAGAAGAAATTAATCATGAGGAAATATTTTGCCCAATATATGACAATTAACCTAATAATCTGATAAAAATTGATCAATACCTACAAAATATAAATTACCTATATTAACTGATCAGGAAACAAAATGTCCAGCTGACCACATCCTACAAAAATAAAGTCAACAAGTCATTACTGGACTCCCTAGACAAAAATCCCTAGGGCCAGATGGGTTCATGAATGAATTCTACTATTTACTTATTTTTAAATTATTATGTTTTTATTTATGAATTAAAATAAGTATTTCCATAACATAATACAATGAAAAGATGATTGCACATGAAACTGCAAAATCTACTATGCAAGTATGCTATATGTCATGTTATTCCTGGTTACTATTTTTATTTCAAAAAATTTATTGATGTCTCTGTTTTTTCCCATTAATCATTTCCCTATATGCTCTTTCTCCATATAGCCTTAAGGTTCTTTGCAGTTTAATTTCTTTTTTGTAAGAAACAACCTTTTGGAGGCATGGAGAAGAGTGCAGTCCAGCACAAGTGTGGAGCAGAACACAGCCCAGCATGAGCTGCACCATGGCAATGACAGAACTGGAGTGGTCTTCAAGGCCCCACCACTGGCAGCAGCTGTGGTCCCAGATTACCCAACTCACAAACACCAAAGAGAGCTTCAAAGGTCGGTGAGAAAATTCTTTCACTTGGATGAGAAGGGAACTCAGCAATCTAGTGCTGCCCCACGCATCAGCAGTTTCCATTGTTGGAGCCCTGACCTAAAGCCCCTGAGGGAACTGAATGGGGGAACTGAACAGCTGATCTGAACCTCAGCCCTGAGTGGCTGCCCTGGGGTAGGGAGGAGTCCTGGAGTGGTAGAGCTGATGGAGCTCTGGAGAGGGAATCCTGCTCACAGATGAGAGCACAGGAAAGGAGAGGAATAAACTCTTCTCCCTTGATTGTGTCATTTTGGAGGAAGTGAAAACTTACAGGTCCCCAGAGTATACCCTGCCCTTGATAAAGAACTCAAAAGTCAAGAAACTGGGTGGGAAAGTGCCCCCAAAATGGAAAAAGAATAAGACAATAGAATGTTACTTTCTTGGTGAATACTGGTCAGATGAAGAGGAACAACGCATCCAAAGCCTCCAAAATAAATATGCAATGACCCCAGGCCATGGAAGAACTCAAATAAGATTTTGAAAATCAAATAAGAGAGGTAGAGGAAAAATTGGGAAGAGAAGGGAGAGTGATGCAAGAAAATCACAAAAAGCAAGTCAACAGCTTGCCAAAGTAGACCCAAAAAAATGCTGAAGAAATTAACACCTTCAAAAATAGACTAACTCAAATGGTTCAGTTGTCCCAAAAAGCCAATTAGGAGAAGAATGCTTTAAAGAGCAGAATTAGCCAAATGGAAATGGAGGTTCAAAAGCTCACTGATGAAAATAGTTCTTTAAAAATTAGAATGGAGCAGATGGAAGCTGATGGCATTATGAGAAACCAAGAAATTACAAAACAAAACCAAAATAATGAAAACACAGAAGACAATGTGAAATATCTCACTGGAAAAACAACTGACTTGGAAAATAGATCAAGGAGAGACAATTTAAAAATTATGGGATTACCTGAAAGTCATGATTAAAAATAAAAGAGCTTAGACATCATTTTTCATGAGCTTATCAAGGAAAACTGCCCTGATATTCTGGACCCAGAGGGTAAAATAAATATTGAAAGAATTCATTGATCACCTCCTGAAAGAGATTGGAAAAGAAAAATTCCTGGGAATATTGTAGTCAAATTCCAGAGTTCTCAGGAAAAGGAGAAAATATTGCAAGCAATCAACAAGAAAAAAATTTGAGTATTCTAGAAATACAATAAGGATAATACAGGATCTGGCAGTTTCTACATTAAGGGACCAAAGGGCTTGGAATAGGATATTCCAGAAGTCAAAAGAACTAGGACTAAAACCAAGAAACACTTACTAAGCAAAACTGAGCCTAATACTTCAAGGGGAAAAAATGATCTTTCATTGAAACAGAGGACTTTCAAGCATTCTTGATAAAAAGACCAGAGCTGAATAGATAATTTGACTTTCAAACACAAGAATCAAGAGAAGCATGGAAAAATAAACAAGAAAGAGAAATCATAAGGTACTTACTAAAGCTGAACTGTTTACATTCCTACATGGAAAGATAATATTTTAGCTCTTGAAACTTTTCTCAGTATTTGGATAGTTAGAGGGATGATATACATGTGTGTATATAGACAGAGGGAAGATGGTGAGTTGAAAAGGAAGGGGTGATATCTAAATAAATAAAATTAAGGAGTGAGAGAGAAATATATTGGGAGGAGAAAGGAAGAAATGGAATGGGACAAATTATCTCTCATAGAAAATGAAAGAAAAAGCTTTTTCAATGGAGGGGAAAAGGGGAAGGTGAGAGGGAAAAGGTGAAGCTTACTCTCATCACATTTGGCCTAAGGAGGGAATAATATGTATACTAAATTTGGTATGAAAATCTATCTTACACTACTGGAAGGTAGGAGAGAAAGGGAAAAGTGGGGTGTGGGGGGATGATAGAAGGGAGGGCAAATGAGAGGAGGGGGTAATTAGAAGTAAACACTTTTGGGGAGGGAACAAGGTCAAAAGAGAGAATAGAATAAATAGAGGGTCAGGATAGGATGGAGGGAAGCATAGATAGTCTTTTACAACATGACTATTTTGGAAATCTTTAGCAAGACTACACATGTATAGCTTATATTGAATTGCTCACCTTCTCAGTGGGGATGGGTGGGGAGGGAGGAAGGGAGAGAAGTTGGAACTCAAAGTTTTAAGAACAAATGTTGAGAATTGTTTTTGCATGCAACCGGGAAATAAAAAATACAGGTAATGGGGTATACAGATCTATCTTACCCTACAAGAAAAGAGATAAGATGGGGATAAGGGAAGGGAGGGGTGTGATAGAAAGGAGGGTAGATTGGGGAAAGGGGTAATTAGAAAGCATGGTGTTTTGGAGTGGGAGTAAGGGAGAGTTGGGGAGAAAATTTGAAACTCAAAGTCTTGTGGAAATGAATGTTGAAAACTAAAATTAAATAAATAAGTTGGGAGAAAAAAGAAACAATGTTTTGCAAAACCATATGTAAAAATATTTATAGCAGCCCTTTTCATCCTGTCAAAGTGTTGAAAATTGAGGGGATGACCGTCAATTTGCACACGGATGAGCAAACTGTAATACATGAATATAATGGAATACTATTATGCAATAAGAAATGACAAACAGGTACATTTCAGGGGGAAAAACATAGAAAGAATTGTACAGACTGAAAGTAGAACCAGGAAAACATTGTACACAGTATCAACAAAATTATGTGATGATCAACTAAAAATAACTCAGCTCTTCTCCAAAACACAAAAACAAGTACAAAGAACTCAGGAAGGAAAATCCTATACATATCCAGAGAGAAGGAACAAAGGAATATGCATGAAGATTGAAGCATATTTTTTCCACTTACTTTATTCTTTTTTGTATTTTTTTTCCTTTTCATCTGTTTCTTCTTTCACAGCCCTGAGTAACATAGAAAAAAAATGTTTCAAGATAGGACATGTATAACCTATATGAAATTGTCTACCATTTTTGGAAGAGAGAAGGGGAGGGAGAAAAATTTCGAACTCAGAACCTTGTAAAAATGAATGCTAAAGTTGTCTTGATGTGTAATTGGTAAAAAAAAAAAATATTATTAAAATCCATTTAGGAGAAGAGCTTCTTTAGAAGTCCAAAAGGCTAAATGGAAAAAGAGATATAAAAGCTCACAAAAGAAAAGAATTCCTAAAAAAAAAAATAGGTTTGGACAAATAGAAGCTAATAACTTCATGAAACATTGAGAAACAGAACAAAATCAAAAGAATGACAAAAAGGAATAAAATGTGAAATACATCATCAGAGAAACAGATGATTTTAAAAATAGACTGAGGAGAGATAACTTAAAAATTATTCAACTACCTAAAATCCATGACTAAAGAATAGTTTTTACATAATATTTAAAAAAATATATAAAAGAAAATTACCTTGACATCATTGAACCAGAAAGTAAAATACAAATTGAAAAAATCTACCAGCTACCTAATTAGAAATACTGAAAATCAAAGAAGAGATTAATAAAATTAAAAGTAGCAAAAAATGTTTTACATTAAGAGACATATTAATAGTAACAACAACAAAAATAATAACTAACATTTATAATATTACTATGTGCCTGGCACTGTGCAAAGTGTTTTACAATTATGACCTCATTTTGATATTTACAACAACCCTGGGAGATGTGTTATTATCATTACTATTTTACAGATGAAGAAACTGAGACAAATAGAAGTTAAGTGACTTGTCTATTGCTACACAATTAAATGTCTGAGGCTAGATTTGAAGTCACAAGCCTAATGTTCTATTCACTGCTCCATCTCTGCCTAACCCAGAGTTTCTACAGAATATTTGTGAAACGAATTAACAGTTAAATGAATCTGTGCCTACATTGACATGAATCAATGGTTCCAATTACAAATCAATCTGATTAAAAAAATCCAAGGTGTCCCAAAGTCTTTGTATAGTTTTAAGCAGCTTTAAACTGCAGCAACTTTGGGACACCCTGTATTTTGCAAATACTATTGGGAAAGCACTGTATAACTAACTCATCTGCACTTTCTCATTTTCTTGTATTTAGTTGACTGAGGAGATAAAGTACTGAATTTGGAAACAAGAAGACTTGAATTTAAGTTCTTCCTCAGTTACTTATTAGTTATATGACCCTGGGCAAGGCACCAACCTCTGCCTCAGTTTCTTCATGTGTAAAATAGCACCAAAGACACATTCTCACCCCCCCACTTGTTGTGAAGATGAAATTAGATAATATATGTCAAGCATTTGGCAAACTTTAAAGTGCAATATAAATCTTGGTTAATTTTTCATGGACAATCCTTTGTAATGGCCCAACATAAATCCTATACAGGAATATGTAGGCAATGCTCTGGAACCACGTCTCTAGGTCTTTTACAATTCTCTGCAGAGGGGCTTAGCACTAGGCTTGCACATCAACTTTGCCTTCTTTTGGCTACATGATTGATCCATCTCATTTTTCTCTTATATCATTTACACCATTGGTGTAAAACTCAAATAGAAACATGTGCCATTGAACTGTACATAAGGATACATGCTGAATAAATGGTGGCATAGAAAAACACATATTAACAGTATCTATGCTTTGTTATACTTTATTATTCCTTTTAAAAATATATTTAACAATTATATTTTCATTTAGTTCCTAGGACAGTTGGGAGTGTTGCAGGATATGTTGCTTTTTAAATACACATGTACACACATACATACACATATGCATATGTATAAACACACACATATGACAATGAAAATTATGTCTGTGATTCTTGTATTTAGAAATACAAGCAATCATTTCTTATAAAATATACTTCTTGCAAATATTTTTTATATGCAGCCTACATTTATCTACCATACATAGAGAAACAAGAGATATTCTTGACTTTTGAGTTGCCTGAAGTTTCAAACATGGAGCAGAAATTACTAGACACTCCTGGGCCTCAAAACAAAGGCAAAACGAACTGACTGATAATATTCACATATAAAGAAATATGATATGCTAAAGCAACAATGTATACATGCAAGGATATTTAAGTGTATAAAATGTTTGGATGGGGAAAAATAAAGAGAAAAATCCACAAATAACAACAACCTAACTAGGATGTTTTCATTACTAAGACATTTTGACTCATTGTTTTCCTTTTTAACAGAAAATATCTTTAGTTTTAAATTTTATGTTGCAAATAATCCTCTATCATGTTAGTGAATCTGTCTTCCATCATGAGTACAACTAATCTTTCTATCTTTGGTTGATTTGTTCTAATAACACATACTCTGTAATATTGGATATAGATGACGACAAAAGGAGCTGAAACAGGGTTGTTACACTGGCTAGTAGATAAAACCTGAAAGTATAATTAAAAATAAATTAATCTCTCAGATAAATGTTTCCTCTTACTTCCCCTGAAAAGCAGGCCATAAGTAAATAACAGAGACAATGGAAAACTAAGGGTTGAGACTAATTTTATTTCTAATCAATCAATGCATTAGTATTTTTATACTACAACTTAAATATACTGATATTTGATTAGAGAATGACTGGTAGATAGTAACAGAAGAACTGTGTAATATTGGAGGAGTTAGGTTTTGAACAATTGACAAGGTATAGTTAAACTGTGGTCTCAATTCAAGAGAGATGTACAAAGGGAAATATATAGATGGAATAAAAAGGATAATAATTTATGTCAATACTTCAGCAATTATTTTATGAGTCTGTGATCGCCTTTATATGGGTGGTCTTCTGATTGTTCTCTATAGAGGATTCTTCATTTCCTAACTCCTTGAGCATTTGCCTAGGTCTCTACCTTCCTAGAATGTCCACTATCTTTACCTCTCCATCTTAGAATCCCATTTTTCCTCTAAAACTCAGCTCAAATGTTACCTTCCACATGAAACATTTCCTCATTCCTTCAACTGATAGACTCTCCTCACTAAAATTGACTTGTGTATGCATTGCATATAATTTCATATGTATATGTGGTCTCCTTGTTTCATCCCATGGCTCTCTTCTCGTTGTGTGGACACCACTAGAACACTAAGCAGTCTGATAATTTTGTTACATGATTGGTCATGAGCCTTAAGCAAAAATAGATATCTAATATGATAACTTGAATTCTTATTTAGTTGTGTCATTATATTTAATATTAACATTGGTTTGAAACCCTTTTTTGCAAATGGAAGAAAATTGAGAAAGAGCCAAAAATCCATTGATATTGACTGGTGTATATAACTGGTCTGTGTGCCTCCTTTTATCACATGTATGTTTCTCATTTCTATTTAAACTATTCTTCAGGGCCAATATATCTTGGGTTATAAATTGTGCTTGAAAAATAATTGGTTTCGATTTCTAGATTATATCCAATGTAATTATGTGACAGAACCTGCACGTCAGCAGCACTAATCTGCTTATTCTGCTTTAGCCATTGGTACAGATCAGATTGAGAAACATCCCACATTGGTTTAGGAAGCAATAACTTGCTACATCCATCATTTCTGCCTCCTAATGAACAGAGGTCTCAAGGGTTTTTAAATTAATATAATGAAGTTGTAGTCAAATATAATTACAATATTCTTATCTTTTCCTCCCTCTCTCTTTTTCTACATTATCCTGTTGTACTCCACAGGAATGAGAGCCTGCTACTGTTCCATGGTTATTATTTCTAATCCTGTTGATTCATTTCATTTCTTTTGTTGTTCATAATTAGAGCTCTACCCTTTTTTACACTCAGAAAACAACGCAATTTGTTTCTGAATCCTTTTCATTTCTTCTCTGAATGGTTTGTAGGATAACAAAAATTAATCACTCCATCAATCAGTCTTTACCAAGTGCATACTCTGTACAAGTCAATTTGTTAATGAGAGATAAAAAAAACTACAAAATGTGGTCCTTGCCCTCAAGAAGTTTACAATCTAGAATTGGGAGAAATGAGGCAAAGACACACAAAATCAAATGAGAAAGCAAGCTATGTAAATTTAGTGCCTCATAAATGGTACAGAAAATTATTATAATATTATAGAAGAGGTAGATATGGATTGGGTTGACCAAATGAAACTTCATAAAAATGATCAAACTTAGCTCGAACCTTGAACGGGTAGAATTTGATTAGATGGTATAGATGAGGTTATTGAATATTGTGAGAGGTGAGAAAAAAATGGGAATGACCAAGTTAGGTACTGTGGAGTGCAAATAGGTCCATATAAGTAGAGTAGAGGGGTAGTTTAGAGGAAAAATAGAAGACAAGTCTCTACAGATGGATAAGTACCAAACAGTTAATAGTCTTAGAATGACAGTTTAAAGAACTGGAATTTTTCACTGCAACACTGTCTGTTAATGTAATAGATTTTCTTATTAGGAATTGAGGTGTTCTTTTATTTAAATTTGTTTGTTGTGGTTGTTATTATTAATTCAATAATAACTGACCATTCATTAGTTATTCTGTCATGGGTGTTAATATTCAATAGATATCTCTCAAATTTTATGGTGTTATGATTTTATTACTTATCCCAGTAATCTTTATCCTGTGGTTGTGGTCATTTCACTTTGCTGCAGTTCATGTAAATGTTTCTAGACTTCATCTGAAAACATCTTGCCCATGATTTCTTATAACATAATATTATTCTATCACAATAATATGCCACAAGTGGTTCAACCATTCCCCAATTGATGGGCATCCCCTATATTTCCAATTCCTTGCCATCACAAAAAGAGTTACTATAAATATTTTTGTATATAGAGGTCCTTGTCCTTTAAAAAAGGCTCTTTTGGAGACAGACTTAGGGATAGTATTGCTGAGTCAAAAGGTATGCATGGTTTCACAGCCCTTTGGGAATAGTTACAAGCTGTTCTCCTGAATGGTTGAATCAGTTCACAATTCTACCAACAGTGCATTAGTGTCCCAATTTTTCCACATTTGCTCCAAGATTTGTCCTTTTCCTTTTCTGACAAATTATTCCTCTGATAAGTATGAGGTGATACCACAGATTTGTTCAATTTGCATTTATCTAGTCAATAGTGATTTAGACTTTTTTATCTGACCATAGAGAGCTTTTATTTGTTCAACTGAAAATTGCCTATTCATATCCTTTGACTATGTAACAATTGGTAAATGACTTGTATTCCCATAAATTTGACTCAGTTCTCTATATAGTAGAGAAATGAGGCAAGAGAAACTTGTTGTAATTATTTTTTCAACATTTGTGACTACTATGTATTTTCCTCCAACTTATTTTGCCCTGTTTATTCTTCCCTGTCTCCTTTCAACCTATCCAACTCAAAAGTGTTTTGCTTCTGGTCATAGCATCTCCTAATCTGATCTCCTCTCTGTTTGGACCTCCCTTTTCTTATCTTTTCCCCCTCTTATATCCTCATTGATTAAGATTTCTCATGACTTCTATATGCAATTAAGTACGTGTTTTATTCACTCTTTGAGACAATTCTGATGAGAGTAAGGTTCAAGTATTATCTGCTCTACCCCCATTTTCCCCTCCACAACAAAAACTCTTTCATGCCTCTTTTATGCAAGATACCTCATTCTGTCTTTCCCTTCTGCATTCTCCCAGTACATCCATATTTCTGACTAATTTTATTTTTACATATCATCCCATCATAATCACCCATCTGTCTCACCACTTGATTTGATTTTTTAAGATATCATCCCATCACAGTTAACTCAGACCTGTGCCCTCTGTCTATGTATGCTCCTTCTAGCTACCCTAATAATGATAAAATTCTTAAGAGTTACAAGTGTCATCTTCCCACAAAGTAACATAAATAGTTTAACCTTATTGAATCCCTCCTGATTCCTCTTTTCTGTTTATCTTTTTGATGCTTCTCTCAAGTTTTGTGTTTGAAAAATCAAATTTTCCATTCAGATCTATTGTGGTCCATTCATAAGGAATGTTTACAAGTCCTCTATTTCATTAAATATACGATTTTTCCTCAATTTTGCTGAGTAGGTGATTCTTGCTTGTACTCATGGTTCCTTTACCCTTCAGAATACTAAATTTCAAGACCTTGATCTTATGTAATACAGAAGCCACTTTGCATTATCCTGAGTGCAGCTCCATGATATTTGAATCATTTCTTTCTGACTGCTTTCAGTATTTTGTCCTTGACCTGATGGCTGTAAAATTTAGCTGTAATATTCCTGGGAGTTTTCGTTTTAGGATCTCTTTTGGGAATTGATCAGTGGATTCTTTCAATTTCTATATTACCCTCTGGTTCTGGAATATCAGGGAAATTTTCCTTAATCATTGAAATGAAATATGATACCTATGCTCTTTTTTGTTTAAATCATGGTTTTCAGGTAGACCAATGATTTTTCATGCATCTCTCCCAGATCTATATTCTACATCACTTATTTTTCCCATGACATATCTCACATTTAAATCTATTTTTCTCTCCTTTGGGGGAGGAGGGTGGTATTGTTCCTTGATGTCTCATAGAGTTCTTATCTTCCACTTGCCCAAGTCTAATTTTTAAGGAATTATTTCCTTCAGTGAGCTTTTGTGCCTCTTTTTCCATTTGGCCAATTCTACTTTTTAAGGAGTCCTTCTCTTCAGTGAAGTTTTATACCTTATTTTCAATTTGACCAATTCTATTGCTAAAGGAGTTCTCTTCATTGAATTTTGTGCCACTTTTGCTATTTGGCCTATTCTGTTTTTTAAAGTATTATTTTCTTCAGTACTTTTTATGTATCCTTTACTAAACTGCTGATTTTTTTCATGATTTTCTTGCATATCTCTTGTTTCTTTTCCAAATTTTCTCTCTACCTCTCTTATTTATTTTAAAATCCATTTAGAGGCCTTCCAGGAATTCTTTTGGGGTCTGACACCAATCCCCATTTTTCTTTGAAGCTTTGGATACAGCTGTTTTGACTTTGTTGCTTTTTTTTGAATTATGATCTTTTTCTGTCAACTTCTCATTGTGAGATTCTCTTTTTTTTGTTCTTTGCTCATTTTTTTCAGTCTATTTCTTGACTTAACTTCAGGTTAAAGTTAGACTTTTCTCCCAGGGTAGAGAGGCACCCTGTTCTAAGCTTCAAGTTTTTTGAATTGCTATTTTTAGAACTAATTCTGGTGTTCCCTACATTGTCAGTTCTTCCAGGTGGTATGATACAAGGAGAGATGTGCTCATTGTTCTCCTAGTCTGCTCTAGAACTGTGACCAGGGTCACCATTCTACTGATAGTTCTCTTCCTCATGTTGGGACTGAAACCTGAAGCTTGGTATGGGTAATGCAACAGAGTCCTACACACAGTACCTACAAAAGGTCCCCTTCTGGCTAATTTTCTAACCCCCTTGTCATCTGTGGACTAAGAGCTCCAGGTGCTGCTATCCGCAATTCTATTAACTTCAAAGACTGCTGCTGGCTTCCTGAGGTGTGGCCTGTACTGGATTGTTCTTCACTCTCATTCTGGTAAAATGGACCTTCTTGTTAACCTCCTTGGGAAATTGTTTCATCTCATCCTTTCATTGGTTCTTCTGCTTCATGATTAATTTTGAAGTGTTATTTTAAAGTTGTTTGGTGGGAAATTGGGAGCTATTTTGGTTTTATTCCCACTATCTTAATCTTTGTGAGGACTTTGTGTCCATTCATTCTTGCACTTTTTTTCTTTCATAGAGTTGTCAGTAGGATTTATACTATGCTTCTCCTGCTAATTTCACTTATACTATTTCATATCCAGATTGATTTATAGTCTTCATACTTGTCATTAATTGGAACATATGTTTAAATGCCATATTTTTTTTTCTGATATAGGAGAGTGGCACCAACACCTGTAGGGATAGAAGGCCTTTTATAGGATGTCATAGTTGATTTGACTTTTGAAAAACCTGGGAGTTGAAGATGTCAGTGTAGCAGCAGAGACTTGCTAGAGCTCCCTCCCCAAGTCCAATCAAATACCTGTAAAAATGGCTCTAAACTATTTCTGGAGCTTCAGAGCCCACAGAATGACAGAGTGAAGCAAGTATCCAACCTAAGACAGCCTGGAAAGTTGACCGGCAATATCTATAACACCAAGCTGGGAGCAGAGCAGAGTCCAGTATGGACTGCACAGGCACAGAGGGGACATGAGCAGGTCTAGACTGAATTTCTGGCACCTATGTTGGTTTATAGACTTCACAACCCCAAAACACCAAGGACAAACTGGAAGGTCAGTTGAACAAACCTGTCAGACCTGTGTGAGGGAGTAGCATGGTCCAGCCCCAGCCCCAACATTGCAGAGGGAGTGGAGGAGCCCACAGCAGTTGTTGCAGCAGCAGCAGGTGTAGCAGCAGTGGCAACAGTTGTTTCTGGAGCTAGAGGCCTACAGATGTGGGGGGATCAAGCAGGGGGAGTACATCCCCTCCCCCACTGAAATCAGAGGACTACCTTGACAAAGAGCTCAAAAGTCAAGTAAATGGCTGAGGAAATGAGCAAAACCCAAAAAGAATCAGACTGTAGGATCTTACTTTGGTGATAAGGAAGATCAAAATATATGAGCAGAAGAAGACAACAAAGCTCCTACATATGGAAGAGTTCAAAAAGGACTTCAAAAACCAAGTGAAAGAAGTAGAGCAAAAAATGGGAAGAGAAATGAGAGTGATGCAAGAAAACCGTAAAAAACAAGTCAACTATTTACTAAAGGGAACTCAAAAAAGTGCTAGAGAAAGCAATACCTTAAAAAATAGACTAACCCAAATGACAAAAGATATCCAAAAATCAATGATGAGAAGCATGCCTTAAAAGCAAAATTGGCCACATGGAAAAGGAGCTCCAAAAGCTCTTCAAAGAAAACAATTCCTTAAAGGTTAGAATGGAACAGATGGAAGCTAATGACTTTATTAAAAAAAAAGAAACTAGAAAACAAAACCAAAAGAATGGAAAAAATAGCAGACAACATGAAATATCTCATTGAAAAAACAACTGAAAAAATAACTGACCCAGAAAATAGATCCAGGAGAGACAATTTAAAATTTTTGGACTACCTGAAATCCATGACTTAAAAAAAAGAGCTCACACATCATCTTTCAAGAAATTATCAAGGGAAACTGCCCTAGAACCAAAGGTTAAACTAGATATTGAAAGAATCCACATATTGCCTCCTGAAAGAGATCCCAAAAGTAAAACTCCTAAGAATATTGTAGCCAAATTCCAGAGTTCCAAGGTCAAGGAGAAAATACTGCAAGCAGCCAGAAAGAAACAAATCAAGTATTGTGAAAACACTCTCAAGATAACACAAGATCTAGCAGCTTCTACATTAAGGGATTAGAAAGCTTGAAATATGATACTCTGGAGGTCGAAGGAGCTGGGATTAAAACTAAGAATCACCTACCCAGCAAAACTAAATATAATAATATTTTAGGGAAAAAAATGATCATTAAGCAAAATAGAGGACTTTCAAGCACTCTTGGTGAAAAGACCAGAGCTGTATAGAACAACTGACTTTCAAACACAACAATCAAGAGAAGCATGGAAAGGTAAACGGGAAAGAGAAATCACAAGGGACTTACTAATGCCTAACCTTTTACATTCCTACATGGAACGATAATATTTATAGCTTTTGAGACTTCTCTCAGTAGCAGGGTAGTTGGAGGGATTATATACATATAACAAGAGGGCATAGGATGAGTTGAAAATGAAAGGATGATATATAAAAAAATAAATTTAAAGGGTGAAAGAGGAACATATTAAGAGAAGGAGAAAGGGAGAAATAGAATGTGGAAAATTATGTCTCACATAAAAAAGGTAGGAAAAAGCTTTTTCAATGGCGGGGAAAAGGGGAGAGGTGAGAGGGAAAAACTGAACTTCACTATCATCACATTTGGCTTAAGAATAGAATAACATGCACACTCAATTTGGTATGAAAATCTATCTTACACTACAGGAAAGTAGGGGGAAATGGTATAAATGGGGAATGGGTGGGATAATGGAATGGAGGGCAAATGGGAGGAGGGGATAAATAGAGTTAAGCACTTTTGAGGAGGTGCAAGGTCAAGAGAAAGGGTAGAATAAATGGGGGGCAGGAAAGGATGGAGGGAAACATAATCTTCCACATCATGACCATTACAGAGGTGTTTTGCATGACTAACCATGTATAACCTATATCGAATTGCTTGACTTCTCAGTGGGGATGAGTGGGGAGGGAGGAAAGGAGAGAAAGTGGAACTCAAGATTTTGAAGACCAACGTTAAAAATTGGTTTTACATGCAGCTGGAAAGGAAGACATACTGGCAATGGGGTATAGAAATCTATCTTGCCCTACTGGAAAATCTAGGAGAGAGGCATAAGAGAAGGGCAGGTGAGACAGAAAGGAGGGCAGATGGGGGTAAGGGGTAATTGGAATGCACTGTGTCTTGGGGTAGACGGAGTGGAGAGATGGAGAGAAAATTTGGAACTCAAAACCTTGTGGAAGTGAATGTTGAAAACTAAAATTAAAAATTAATTTTTAAAAAGGCAAAGAAAATCCTGGGAGTTCCAAGACCCTGAGGTGAAAAGAAAGTGCATTTTGGCAAGGGGAAAAAATGTCGTGTGTGAGGAATAGGAGCAAAAGGTCACCTGGTCTAGACTCAAGTGTACATGAAGTAATGTCTGACATTGATACAGCCAACACTGTATTGCAGGCCCTTATTACCTCTCACCTGGACTTTTGCAATAGCCTGCTGGTAGCTGTGTCTGCCTAAAGTCTCTGCCCCCTTGCATTCCAATATATCCTCTATTCAGCAGCTAAAGTGATTTTTTAAAGGCAAAGTCCAACCATATATACCCCAACTCAATAAACTCCAATGGTTCTCTATGTCTCCAGGATAAAATATGAAATGGTCTGTTTGAAGTTCAGTACCCTTGGGATTTATACCAGGAATGCAGGGCTGATTCAATTTAAGGAAAACCATTAACACAATTGAATATATCAATATCCATCAAAGCTAATATGGTTATCTCAGATGCAGAAAAAGCTTTTTAACAAAATAGAACACATTCTTATTAAAAACATTTGAAAGTATAAGTGGATTTTTCCTTTAAATGATAAGAAGCATATACTTAAAACCATCAGCAAGCATTATCTGTACCCAGATAAGCTAGCAGTTTTCCCACTAAGATCACTATTGAGAGAATGATACGTATTATTACCAATGTTATTCAATATTGTACTGGAAAGGCTAGCAATAGCAATAAAAAAAGAAAACTAAATTGACGGAATCCGAATGAGCAATGATGAAACTATTTCTTTTAGCAGATTATGTAATGGCATACTTGCAAAATCCTAGGGATTCAACTAAAATAATTAGTTGAAACAATAATTTTGGCAAAATTGCAAGATATAAAACAAATCCTCATAAATCATGAGCCTTTCTCTATATCACCAAAAAACTCTTGCAAGATACAAGAGATATTTCATTTAAAATGATCATAGACAAAATAAAAGACATGGAAGCATTCCTGTCAAGATGAACAAGAAAGTATATGGACACAATTATAAAACACTTTTTATAAAAAATAAAGTCAGATTTAAATAATTGGAGAAATATTAATTGTTCATGTGTGGACTGAAACAAGGTAATAAAAATACAATTCCATCTAACCTACTTATTCACTGCCCTCTCAATTAAACACCAAAATAGTAATAATCATAATGATAGTAAAATTTGTTTGGAAGAACAAAATGTCAAGTATATCAAAGGTATTAATAGAAAAGTGAAAGAAGGAGAACTAGAAGTATACATACTTATAAATAAGTAAACAAATGTTTACTGAAGCTATATCATAAAGTGGTAATTGTCAATATTATCTGGTACTGGCTAAGAAATAGAATGGTAGATCAGTGGAGTAGAACTGGTTTAAAATCTATAGTAATAAATAATGATAGTAACCTTGTGTTTCATAAATATTAAGATCTAAGTTTTTGGGATAAGAACTCCCAATTTAGTAAAAATTACTGGGAAAACTGGAAAGCAGTCTGACAGAAATGACAAATGTTGGAAGGGATGTGGAAGTTTGAGACACTAATTCACTGTTGGAATTGTGAACTGATCCAACCATTTTATAGAACAATTTGGAATTATGCCCCCAAAATTATAAAACTATGTATACCCTTTGATCCAGCTATTTCCAAAGGTGATCAGGATAAAAGGAAAAGAATTCGTGTATTCTAAAATATGTATAACAGCTCTTTTGTGGTTAAAAAGCTTTTTCTGCATCTGAAATAATCGTATTTGTGGTGGCAAAGAACTGGAAAGTGAGAGGATGGCTGACCAAGTTGTGTACATGATTGTAATGGAATACTAGCATGTTGCAAAAAATTATCAGCAGGTTGATTTTAGAAAAAAAAAACATGGAAAGACTTGCATGAAATAATGCAGAGTGAAATTAGTAAAACGAAAAGAACAGTGTCTACAGTAATAGCAATTATGTGCCAAAAGTAACTATGAATGACTAAGTTATTTTGAGTAATAAGATCATTCAAATAAACTATGAAGGACTTTTCAAGGAAAAAGCTATTCATCTCCAGAAAAAGAACTAATATATGGAAGCATTTTTTTTTATCGTTCCAAATATATATCTATATCAAATGTTAGCCTTCTCTAAGGTGGATTTGGGAGATAGGGAGGAAGACAACTCATAAATCAAAATGTAACAAAAAACTAAATAAATAAGTAAATTAATGTATAAAAGAAATGAATATATGTATATATATATATACATATATATATATGTATATATATATATACATATATATATATATACATATATATATACATATATATATATATATATATATATATACACACACACACATATGAATACATACATAGAAAGAGAAAAAACACCTTCATGACCTAGCCTACTTCTACCTTTCTAGTCTTCTTATACCTTACTTTCTAATGTCTATTCTTCAATCCAATGATGTTGGCCTCTTGGTTGTCCAACAAAGAGGACACTCTGTCTCTGGAATTAGGTGTTTTCTCTGGCTGTTTCCCTTGCCTAGAGTACTCTTCCTCCTCTACTCCTAATACTAAGCTCCCTAGAATCCTTTAAGGTTCAGATAAAATCTTTCCTAGAAATATTTCCCAACTCCTCTTAAGTTTAAGGTTAAGTTAAGCTACATGTATGCAGTTTGTTTTGTATATAATTGTTTGCATGTTTTCTGCTCAATTAGCTTGCAAGATCCTTGAGAATATGTAATGTCTTTTGCCTGTTTTTTGTATTTTCAGGATTTATCCTTAATACAGTACCCAAAGTATATGATGTCTATCAATTGACTGATAATGCTGAAAGGTAAGTCATTGCCAGGTTATGAAGGGCTTTAAATGTCAATCAAAGGAGCTCATTCCTCTATTTTTAATTTTTTTAGGTTATTTAAAAATTTTTGCAATACTTCTGTATAATTTTCTGGATGACACGTTTCTTGTTGGTGTTGTCTTAAAAATACATTTAATGTATCTTCACTAGATAATTTTTGGATCAAATGATAACGTTATCTTCATAACTTTATTTGTGTATGCCAGTTACTCAGAGACAATATTTGAGGAAGTTAAGAAAAAGAGTAAGTAGAATTGCACAGACCAAACTCTCTTACAGTAATCAAACTAGATTGGATGGATGTAAAACTCTCAAGAATGAAATTTTGAGAGTACAAAGAGAAACAATTCAAATCAAGAGGAAAATGGGAAGTTGTCTAAAGAGATATGGACATGGATACACAGGAAATTCACATATTTCGTTGTTAGTTTTTTGTTTGAAAAAATGATATTATAGATTTATTACTGAGCATCAATAGAATTAGTTAACTGGCTTTTAACAATACACATACAAATTCATGAATTTCTGCTTGTAAACTTATAACAAAAATTAATTATTCCTGCTATTTCCATCTGGAGTCCCCATTCACTTTACTTCTACATAATTATCCTAATTATTATGTGCATTGTTCTTCTGGTTCTTTTTGTTGGGTTTTTGTTTGTTTTTCATCTTTTTTGTAAGGATTTTTGAAGATTTCTTTGTATCCTCTATGTTGCTTTTAATTGCATTAAGTTATGCCATCACACAAATGTTATTACCATTTACTTCACCCTTCTCAATCGCCAAACATTTAAGTTATTTACAGGATTTTGTTCTGTATTGGGTTTTTTGTGTAAATAGAAATTATGCTGTAGTGAAAATACTTAAAGGATAGTTCCTTTCACTATTGTTTTTAATAACACTACTAAGGTATATTCCAGTTACGGAACTGTTGAATCAAAAGATATAATTTTCTCTGTAACTTGTTTTTCCAATTTGCTCTTCAAAAATAAATCCTATGTGTTTGTAATTCCACTAACAATAAATGTCTGCTTTTTTCTATAACTTCTCCATCACTGTGTTTCATTGTTTTTCAATATTTTTGTCAATATCATAGGTGTGAGATGGTAGCTCAAAGCTGTTTTATATCACTTTAATTATTAGTGAGATTGATTTTTTTTTCAAGTGATTCTTACAATTGGAGCTTTCTTTTTTGAAAGTCATTCATATTCTCAAAAGCTTAATTTAAAGTTGTTGTTTAGGATGGATTCAAGACCACTATGATTCTTTAACAGCTTTAGAATTGGGGCCAACCTCATACTCCAAAGTTCTCTTAGTGGGCTTAAAACATTATAACAGACTATAGAAAATCATAGTATTAAACTGATAAGTAACTCATAAAGTTTCTTTTGTAAAATATACATTGACTAGATTTCAAACTTAAAAATTGTTTAATAAATTATAAAAATACTTATGCTTTGAGAAATCTAGCACTAGTCAAGAAGATACGAGTTAGAAACAAAAAAATTAAATAAATTTTTGCAAAGAGAATCACTGAGTTCATAAAAAAGATTGAACTTTTCTAGTCTTCATCAAGAGGGTGTTATTTGAGATTCTGGTATATTATTCTCAAATTGTATAATCACTTTTCAAAACTAAAACTAAACTTGAAAGTATAAACTCCTTGAATGCAAGAGATATAAAATCTATGATTAGTTCCCAATTAGTGTACCCTGAGGATGTCATAAGATAATATTTCAAAAGGTGAAATTTTGACTGCATAAATGTTATATCTTATTTTTTCATATGATGTTGACTTTATCATTTAGATATTAGCAGAACCTATTCAACAAGTAGGCAAAGGCCATTAGAAATGAAGTTACATGTCTTGGCCACTATTTAAAATGAAGTAAAAATATTTTAATGATGAAATTGGTGACTGCACTTCTCTTAATCCTTACCATACCAATGTAAACTTAATTAACACTTAATACATTACTTTTTGGTTTGGTGACACTGGCCAAGAAGTTTTTTTAAGTTTATTAAATTTTTAAATTAGTTTCTGCTAATCAATAATGCATAGTTATTTTTATTACATTCATTTGTATTCATTTTTTTTAAAAGCAAAGGAATTTTTGACATAACAAACAGATGGACAGATAAATTCTGGCCCCAACGTATTTACAGTCAGAAATGCATGACTGCTCTAGTCATTTAAGAATACTGTTTTCCTGGTTTTTTTTTTGACAACATAAATAAAAAAAAACAGCAACAAAGCAATAGAAACTAAATACCTCAAAATTACAATGATCTCTCTTGGCCCCAAAAGAGAACCTTGAAAAAAACCTTAATTTTACTCTTTTTTAATTACTCTTTTTCTCCTTTATTCTAAGGGATAAATCTCTTAGATGGAGTTAAAAGGAAAGGATTGCAATTAGGAATGTAAGTGATACAAATAATAAAATAATAATAAATATTTTGATGTAAGATATGACTCAATACACATTATACACTTTGTGATCATCATATCAGCAACTTGAGATGTATTATCCATTTGAATTTTTCATTGATTTTCAAGCTTCATTAATCTTTCACCAGTATCCTCAAATGTTTGAATCAGAAATCATCATTCTACATATATAGACTATTTTATATCACAGTACTTAGTAAATATTTTATGAAATCTCTCTTTCACAATCACCACCATCCATATCTGATAAAATAAAGGTTTTGCTATTGTTGCTCTTGTTGTTAGAAATTATAATAGACTGTGTTTGATAAAATGTCTTGAGGTTTCAAGCCTTTCTGCCATACATTCATTTTATTTATTCCAGGGCACAGTACTTCATAGATATCTTAATTCCTTCTAGCAAGCAATATTTGCCCTACTACCCTTGTAATATATGTACATTATGGTGTCATTTTTTGTTTTATAATAGGTTATATGTCAAAATGAGGCTGATCCCTAAGAGTTCAAGGATACCTTTATCCTATAAAGGAAAAAGAAAAATGGTTGTCTTGTGAAAATCACAATCTTTTTTTTAAAGAAGAGGTTACAAGTCAAGACTAAGGTGAAGGGAGAATTGGTGCATAACTTTTTATTCACAGATGATTTTCGACTCAATGCAGTATCTGAGGATGAGATTCAACATAGCATGGATTGATTCTCTGATGGTTGTGCTAATTTTAGCAACACCAAGAAAATAGAGGTTCTCTACCAGCCACAATTGGGTTATTCATACATGGAACCACTGGTTATAGCAAATGGAGAAAGTTTGAGTGTTGTGCACAAGTTCACTTACCTTGGCAGTATACTTTACAAGAATGCAAACATAGATGATGAGATCGACACATGCATTGCAAGAGCTAGTTCAATGTTTGGGAATGTATGGGGGAGAAGAGGTATTAGGCTGCCCACCAAACTGAAAGCTTACAGAGTCTGAACTCATTATTCAATGCCTGTGAAACCTGGACAGTATGTCCAGTACCATGCCAGGAAAATGAATTACTTTCATGTAAATTGTTTTAGGAAAATCTGATAGGTATTAGCCAGTGAGGTCTTCTCTTGAGCCAAAATAGAAAACATTTAAACTCTACCATAGAGAGTTCAGCTCCTATTGACTGGCCACATTGTTTAATTGCCAAACATACATTTGTCTAAAAGACTATTTTACAGAGAACTCTATAAGCACTCACATAGAGCTCAGAATAAGGATATTCTCAAGGTCTCTCTGAAAATCTTTGGAATTGACTGTGAGACATGGGAGACACTGTCACAGGACCATAGAGCTTGATGTGATCATATCAAAGAATGGGCCTGCCCATTAAGGGGAGTTTGATTAGGGAAGATTTGTAGGAAGACTCACACTTTTTATTAATGAGGCACTGGTTCTCAAAGGTTGTGATGCCCTCTGGCTCTGAAAAATTGGATTGGAAGTGTTTTGTTTGACTAGATGAGACTCTGGGCAGCTGCTAAGGAGCTCCGCCCTTTGCCACTTTGAAAGTCCAGATACTGATTTTTCTCTCTCTGGTAACTATATTTGTATGGTCAGACAGTTATCTGCCTGTCATGTGATGTATGTATTGTTTATGTCAGGCAGCTGGAAGCACTGTCTGTTGATCTGAAGCTCAGGGTGCCGATTTTTTCCTCTGAACTGAGTGAATGATACATGTGCTTGATTAAAGTCATTGTTGACCACTCAAGTTGCTTTCCTTTTAGAAAAGCAGATCAAAGAACCTGTCCAGCAGGTCCTCCTGTGTATGTTGGGGCCCTTGCTATTACAGTTGTAAACAAGGCATGAAAGTAAATATCTTCAAAGTTATAGACTTGGCAAGCAATCAGGATGTTTTTGTAAAGTTCATAGATCTTTAAATAGATATCTATATTTGCAGTATATTTTCCACAAAGAGCAACAGAATATAATATTCTAAGGTCTGTTTAAACCAATGGATATTTTAAGAATCTTCGTACTCAGAGAAAATCAGTCAATGAGAGAAAGTGAGCCAAGAGTCCATCTGGAGACAAATCCTGTGAAGAAAGTAAAAGAGAATAGATATGCCATGAAAAAATGGATGTAGAATAATAATCATAATGTTGCTATTAATAATAACAATATATTCTTACGTGGTAAAGTGCTGTAAAGACTTTTCTATGTACACTTCCATCCTTTATTTAATTTAATATTTACAAAAACTTATAAGTAAGCATAGTAGGGTTTATTATCCCCTCTTGGAAAGTTAAGGAAAGTTAGTAGTTGAGAAGTAGTAAAACTGACACTGAATCCAGAATACTCCAAAGAAGAAGATTATCCAAGCAATCCTCGTCAGAAGAACAGAAGGGGACATTTATCTTTCCTTTTCTTTCAAACTTATAGTTCTAATTGAAAAGCTATTCTTTGTTTCAAGTAAATGAATATTATCCTCAGGTCTAATGGGTAAAGGATGAAATTCCTGAACTGATAAGTCAGTAGAAAGCCTTGTCCTTTTGGTCCATTTGGTTTCAAGAATGATGTAGTGATTTACCAGTCTCTCACTCTCCTGGATCCATTAGAGTGATGGAAGAGAGTTGTAAGGAGCTTGTTGAATTTGATTATTCTTTCCCTTGTCAGTGAAAATAAATAGATGTGAATATGGCTTTTAGCCAATCTCCTTAATGAAATGTTGTCAAAGATGCTCAGGAGAGGTAGATGAGAAGGTCACGGTGCCTCAGGTAGCAAGATTCTTGGATTACATTGGCTGCACAATTATATATAAAGTGATCACACAGTTCAAAAGACTAAAGAATCACTTCTTTTAGAATTCTGTTAAAAACTCATTGATATTAGCTTAATTATTTTAGATTTTGTGATTATAAAGTGACTAGAAATTGTTGATGTTCAAAGGGACTTCTAGGCAAATACTTGACAGACATAAGATAATAAGGAATAATGTTCCAACTACTTAATGGAGAAATTTTTTTCCACCAAATCTAGTAATATAGACTTGATATGTTAATTAATAGAATCTTCATTTGTTTATTAAAGCAAGTTCCTTAAGAACTTTCATCTTAATATAACTTGGTTAGACAAATTCAAGTTGTTACATACATAAACTTTTTTAAAAAACCTCCAATAACGTTTTTCTAATTCATATTTTTTTTTCACTAATTCAGTTTCATCTGTCTTTATCTCTAAGTGTAATTTATGTCTGGCTGAGTGAGTCATTGATCTAAGTTATACAGACTTGTAATTAAATATCGTATTTCAAATGAACACTTCTCTAATTTTTATGTATCAATTAGATTTCTCTTTCTAGGCAGGAGTCCCAATAGGTGAGGGGAAAGTAGTCAGCCTTGATTTTCATTTTTTAAAACTGTTTTCTAAGATGTCCAGAAGAATTTAGGACATTACAATTTTCTAAAATTTAAGTGAAAATATGGAATCTCAAAATAGTATTCCAGGAGAATAAAAAATATTCTGAATAGCTCTGATACCATAATCAAAAATTAAAGTGTTGTGAGATAAAAAAAAGCACATCAAATTACAGAAATGAGTCTTACCTAAGAGAGTTTGTGAAAAATGGATCAAGCATATTAGTAATTCTGACAGAAATGCTAGAATTATATTCTTGTATCTCCCTCAGTAAAGGTTTTTGACAAATTATCAGAGACAGAAGTAGGGCAGAGTAATTGAGGATTTTCCCCAAGGTACAAAACTTGCAGTAAACTGATAGTACTTCTGTCTGGAAAGGCACAAATAATAGAACTAAGTTTCAAGTTAGTAATAATAGTTAAAATAGAAAGCAGAGAGTTGGTATGCTGAAGTGTATTCCTACCCTATCCAGCCCTGCTACAGAGAAAGACACAGAGAGAGACAGAGACAGAAGGAGAGACAGAGACAGAGAGACAGAAATAGGGCAAGACCAACAAAGAGAGAATCAGAGACACTGAGAAAGAGAGCAGCTACTTCAGAAACAGATTGTCACTATTGTCCTGGAGATGATCCACTCAGCCACAGGACAATGGTCTACCTTTTCCCTTCTAATTAGGAGGGACTCTCAGCTACTTGCCCCAGATGAAATTTGAAATATTTGCCAAGGCATAACAATTCTTACTTATAGCTTCACTTGATATAAATGCCCTAAAGCAGCAGTTCTAAAAATACGCTCATATGCATGTTTTATTAACACAACAAAACCCATCTGTCTCCTGAGAAAATAATGGGATATAATCTAACTATATCCTTATTCAACAAAGGGTAAAATTTCTTATAAAATGAGTTCATCATGGATCCCATCCAATTTAGTTCCTGAAATACCAGAAGCACCTGGTTGGGATATAGCCTGACAACATGGAAAGAGTACCAGGCCTGAAGTCAGACAACATGAATTTGATTCCTGTCTCTGGCACTTGCTGACAAAGGTCAGTACTACCTACTTCAGAGAACTATAATGTGAATCTAATGAAATAACATATCTGAAGTACTTGATAACTATAAATTCACTGATAAATGTGAACTATTATCATTCTCAAATGGACTTCCCTAGGAGACATGAACATCAGGATAACCTTAGGATAAGACTTCAGGCCATTTGCTTCTTAGAAGTGACGAACATCTAACTGTATTATTTCCTTATTATTCCAAGTATTTGTTAGCTTCTTATAAATTTTCAGTGTTTTCTTCTGCACTTAACATTCCTACCAACTTTCTCAGTGATCCATGCTTTTTTATGGCATTTTCTCCAATCATTTTTAAATACTTAGCTACTGATTTTTACATTAGAACAGAAGGAGTATTTAAGGTCCTTATCATTCAACCAAAGAAATTAGGTGAGTCAATAGTAAGTGTTCATTAATTAGATGGAAGAGCCATAAGTGGGATATATAAGAAACTCCCTAAACATCCAAGCCTACATTAAGACAATTAAAAATGAAGCATGTGCAAAAGGGCTTCTTGGCCATTTGTGTTTGTGACTGATCAGGAGGAGCAAAAGAAATCTAGAGATGATTCTTGCATTACTACTTAACTATGTCTTCAGTGCAATATATTTATTCAACTGAAAGCACTTTTTTTTTTTCAAGAATGGGTTAGATAAAAAGTGATAGGACTGAAAACGTATTCTCTTTTAAGCACTGAAATTAGTTTACTTGCAGAGAAATGGTTGCAAAGCAAGTATAGATGATCACATTTATGCTAGATGTTGATCACAATAAATCATTTTAAAAATCCATGCTGAGGTGGTAGTTCATTTCTATAGCCCCTAGTCCTGGGGAGGCTGCAAATAGAGGATCATTTGATTTCTGGACTTCTGAACTTTGGTAAAACTGAAGTCATTTGGGCATCTGTACCAATAAGGTTGGTCTCTGGAAGTTGAAGGGCACCAAACTGCCTAAAAAGGGGCAGACTGCCTCAAGATCAGAAATGGAAGAGGATAAAATTTCCCAGAAAATAAGTAACAGAGTTCACAGATAAGCACGCACTGCACTTTTTGTCCTAGTGAAAAAAGAAAAGAGAGAGAGAGAGGGAGATCCAGGAAAAAGAAGGAGAAGAAGGAGGAGGAGAAAATACTTATGTATAAAAGAAAAAGTAAAAAGATTGATGGGTGAGTAAAAGTACTATCAGTCCAAATATAAAACACCATCATGTAAACTTTACAAGCCTCTTTCTCTAAATGCAGTTCAGTTCAATAAACATGTATTATGTGCCTACTAAGTGTCAGGCACAAGTACTAGGGAGATGAAAGGAAAAAATGAAAAAAAAATAAAGTAAAATAGCCCCTGCTTCCAAGGAGCTTGGATTTTATTTGGGCAGTGTGAAGGATGAATGCGCATACATGCTCATGTATAAACACACATACATATGTGTTTGCATGCATATATGTATATATAGTTACATATATATAACGCAACTTGAGAGCAATGAATATACATATATATGTATACATATATGTAGTTTGTATTGAATATGTACATACACACACACACACACACACACACACGCACACACACACATATATATATATATTCATAACACACAAATATATCTTTAGGAAAGCCAGGACTAACAGCTAGTGGTAGTGATTCTGTTCTGAGTTCTTGGATCAGTTACATAATTCTAAACTTTTAAGTAAATAGCTGAATTAAGTCAGTAAGCTTCTCAATAATTAAAAAAAATAGTTATATCCTTGAAGATCCTGAGCCAGAAAAGGTGGGGCATCAATGACTGAGAAAATGATCAATTACGTGTGAAAATGTGCCTAGTGTAACCTGCATTATGCACATCAATAGCTACATATATTATATGCTACTTGCATGCACCTGATTTGTCTGGCACAGAGGGTGTACCATGGGAAGTGCTGTAGCAGAAAAAATTGGCTGAGACACGTCTTCTTGTAAAGCCTGAGAACATGTGATAATGTAATATTCTGGGCAGTTGTGGTGGCAAGAAGCTGATTGACTGCAACAGGAGAGTGATAATGACAGTGATAACATACACTATTATTTTGCCTGGATTTCAAAGTTACTTTCAGTGTATTTGACATTGTTTTATGGGATTTTATTACTGGTCAGTTGGCCAAATTCATAAATGAATGTTCTTTACTATGCATATTTTTTCATTGAGTAATTTGGAAACAAACAAAAAAGGAAATTGCTGGACCATATCCTGATTAAGAGTTTAGAAGAGTTTAGATTAAGAGTTTAGAAGAGTTTAGAAAATTTGGAGTCACATTAATTGTGCTTCACATTTTCTCTTCTATGAGTCTCAGTCCCTATTAGTTCAGTGTATAAGAGAATGACTAATTCCCTATTACTGAATGACAGGAACACAAGAGAGACTGTATTAGGCCCATCTAACACCTGGTGTTATGTAACTCAGACAGGGTTACATACCTGGGAGGGTGTAAAAAGTTATTTCTCTTATCCAAGTAATTGCCAAACAGAAATCATTAAATAAGATTTTTTAAAGAATTTTTTAAAAATAAAGCTAACTTTCTCCTTCGGTAGGGAGATCCCAGACCCAGATGGTAGAAGGTCTATTTTCTACATTCTCAAAAATTCCTTTTCTGTAACTTTCATGGATATAAGCAGTATTCAAGCCCTCCAAGAAGCCATTTCTATGAACCAAATGCAACTAGCTCATATATCCAATGAACTATCACAGTACTTTCATAAATGGTGGTTTGTACTTAATAAATGCTTGATGAAATGAAATCAAAATTTATTTTCATTCAAATATTCATCATGTCTTATTTCCCCATTAAATTATACATTCCTTGGAAATGAAGGTTTCATATTGCCCAATGTGATAATATATCTAAAGCACTTTACAAACTTTAAAATACTATATGAATCATTTCTATTATTATCATTATTAATTTTTGTATCTACATCTACATCAGTGGTAACACAGGCCTTCATACATAGTAGATACCTATTAAATATTTGCTGAATTAATTTAAGTCTACAATCATTTTTTTCTAAAAGTTGAATTAAATACGGGGCTTTCAGGGACCTCACCCCACAATTTACAAGATGTGCTCCTTATGTAAATGATCTATTTGCTTCTTTCTCAATTTCTAACATGTGTGTATGTATGTATCTACATAACATACATGCATAAGAAAAAACATTATTTATTCTAATAAACTGTTTAACTCTAAACTGTTTTAATTAGCATAGAATTTAAAACAGCTGATAGTCACCCCAACTTTTCCTCTGTATAAAAAAATGGGAATTATTTGGAATACTCTAAAATATGGTAAATAAGAAGCAACCTGATACTTTCTTCCCCAGGACCTAAGCCATTCCCCAGAAATAAATTAGGCACCTGGGAAGTCTTATTAATCCTCAGGTCACTGGAGTACCACTAACTAGATTCCCACATGCAGGAGACTCAGAAGCAATGTATACAGTTTACCCTAGTGGTTATTTGTCAGGTACTCCTGAACTGGGAAGGAGGTTGGAAAAGATAACCTATGCATATACTGACAACTCTATAATTCTCTGAAAAAAGAAAACAAAACATTTTATGCCAAGAAGCCATATTACAGGACAAACAAGGAGAATCTATCTCTGATCATATACTTAAAATACTAGTTGCAAATCATAGAAGCAAAGCTTGTATTTGTTTTGTACAACTCTGTACCTTCCCCACATTTTAGTTCAACTAAATAAATGATTAAAACTGAGCTGCAAATATCTGAAATGGATGGAACAAGACAATAGGAACATGCCTTGGGCAATAAATAGGGCTGGAGCTCTTTTTATTACTATTATTATTTAAAAAAAAAAACAACTATCTCCTCAGTGTCAGAGAGTGCTGGGTGATTTGTCATAAAGGATCCTCTGACTAGAAGTTCTGAACACAGAATCAATAATTCATGATGTTGGCTTCATAGAATCTGCATCTTCTTTTCTGTTAACAGAGAGCATCATTTTCTGCCTTCACAGACTTTTCTCCTAATATGGATTGAAGGAAATCAAGCCTCAGATCATGGAGGTCATTGAGCAATGACATGGAACTTGAGATATAGGATCATAAAAGCCATTGTTGACTCATTCTTTTCTTTCCCTTTGAAAGCTGTGATGTTATATCCAAATCTATTTTGGAGAAGTAGGCTAGTTTGTATCTGTAAAGTTGTTCCCAAAAGATAAGAAGGCAGAATTGGGTCCCAAATACATTTAACTGAATTTTTATTTTTCTTCTTTTTCTTCATCAACCATGGAGACAAGAAACAATGATCAATAAACTTTTGTCAACCCCTATAGTACATAGAGCACTAAGCTAAGCATTGAAGACAAAAGGTAGATAACACCAAGTCCCTGACCTCATGGATTCTCTAGTCTAGTAAAGAGTATCCTTCAGTGAATCAGTCTTAGATTCACTGATATTTTACACAAACGATGGCACAATATTACAAAAGAACATTAGAATATTACAAAAGAAAGTACGGAGGAAGGTCATTTCCAAAAAAAAATGAATTTTTAACCTGGATTTTAAAGGATAGAAAGGATTTCAATAGGTAAACATCCTACGGTAAAAGTCCTACGTTTAATAGGTTAAGATTTTTCAACAGGTAAAGGTTCAATGAGGAAGATCAAACATAAAAAATCATTTTGAGCAAAAGCAACTTCTCTGTCTATACTATGCCTCTGTGATCTCCCTAGTCCCCATTGTTTTAATTATCATATCTATGCTCATGACTTCCAAATCAATACATGTAGGCCTAGTCTCTTCCTTGAATTCTATATTCGTGCATTTCATACTGTCTATTGGATATTATAGGCTGGAAATCTGTAGGCATCTCAACCTCAAAATGACCAAAACAGAACTTTTTAATCTTCCACAAAATTTCTCTTTTTCTCTCTGGGTAACCACAATCTTTCCTGTTATTCAGGTTCACAACCTCAGCATTGTCCTTGAATCCTCACTCTCTTAACCAATTACAGATTCTAAATCTTTTCCTGACTTTCTCTTCAAATTCTGTCACATCTCCTTCCTCTCACCATTCTACTTCAAATCATTTTCATCTCTTACCCATACTAGTGCAATAACCTGCTGACTCATGTCTCATTACCTCTCCTCTCCAATCAATCCTGCCCACAGCTGCTAAACTTGTTTTCCTCAAAAAAAGATCCAACCATTTTATACCCCTACTGAATAAAATCTAATAACTTCTGTTACCTCTAGGATCCAACATTCAAGCTTCTTTTTCATCTTTTGAAGATCTTCACAACCTGGTCCCTAATCAACCTTTCTAAACTTATGAACTCCCCTTCCTATGCTCAAAACACTAAAGCCAAACTAATCTTCTTTTACTTTTCTCACACATAATACTCCATTTTCTATCTCTATGCCTTTCTATTGACTGTAGTGAGTCCTGGAATGCACTCATACCTCACTATTGCTTCCTAGGATCCTTTATTTCCTTCAAAATTATTTTCAAGTATTAGTTTTTACAAAAACAATTTGCCTAAACCCTCCAGGTGCTAGTTTCCTCCACCTAAGAAACATTATACTGTGTCTATGCATCTACACACATATGTGTATGTATTAAATATTTTTATGTGTATATATGATGTCTCACCAGATAAATATAAGTCCTTTTAGGAAGAATTTTTTTAATCTTTGTATTTCTAGTGTTTAATACATAGTAGATACTTAATAAAGAATTTTTGGTTGATGACTGAAGTGTACATTTGATAACAAAATAATCTAATTAAAATTTAGGATGATATGAAGTTCTGGAGGCTAGGAAAAGGAGGCTGAACCTTATTCGTGGGGGAATAAGGTGTCATGGAAGTTATTTTGTTTTTTTTTTTTATCAAGGATTGATTTCATCATGATCTAAGCAGACTTTAATAAGTAAATCAATGCAGAGTCTTATATAGTACGGACTTTGTTTCAACAAAGTAGATCATGACCCAATCACTCCTGTCTATCCTGTATGCATTGTCTAATAGAAATCACCATAAGGGGTTGGCTCAGCATTTTTGAAGTCTTCCTCACTTTCTCCTAACATCAACAGAGGACTCTGGTTGACGAATCCTCTCAATTGTTAAATGACTAGCACATCTCTTCCTATTATAAAATTCCTGGAAAATGTCCTTTACTCCTTTTCTTCTTCAGAGATCCTTGCTATTTATGTATGACAGTCAGCTCCCATCAGCCATGTACCTCTCTGGGTAATATTCATCTTTAGTTCTTAAAAGATCTTTCATGGGGGGAGGGGGGAGAAGGGAGAACCAAGATGGCAGAGTAGAAGCAGAAACTTGCTAAGAGCTCTCCCCCCAAGCCCAGAGAAATACCTGTTAAAAATGACTCTAAACAAATTCTGGAGCTGTGGAATCAAAAGAATGACAAAGCAAAGCAGGTCTCCAGCCCAAGACAGTCTGGAAGGTCTATAGAAAACATATATCATGCCTCACTGGAAGCAGAGTGCAGTTCAGTGTGAGCTGTGCAGGCACAGGCAGGACCTGAGCAGTCCTAGGGGAGACTGAATCCCTGGAAGCTATAGTGGTTTCCAGACTTCACAACCCCAAAATGCTGAGGACAAACTGGAAGGTCAGTGGAAAAATTCCTATTAGACCTTTATGAAAGAGTAACAAGGTCTGACTCCAGCCCCAGGGCAGCAGAGGGGGAGGAAGAGCCTGCAGCAGGCACAGCAGCAGTAGCTGTGGCACAGGCAGTGGCTGTTTCTGGAGTTCTAGTTCAACAGGTTGTGGGGGGATCAAATGGCTGACAGTACATCTCTCCCACTTCCACTGGAAGCAGGGAACTATCTTGACAAAGAGCTCAAAACTCAAGTAAACGATTGGGGAAATGAGCAAAAACCAAAAAAGGAATCAACAACAGAATCTTACTTTGGTGATAATGAAAACCACAATATACAAACAAAAGAAGACAATAAAGCCAAAGGTTTTATATTCAAAGCCTCCGAAAATGTATGAATAGATCTCAGGCCATGGAAGAGCTCAAAAAGAATTTTGAAAATCAAGTAAAAGGGGAGTGGAGCCAAGATGGCGGAGTAGAAAGACACACAAATACAGGCTCTATCCACACAGCCCATAAAATACCTGTGGACAAGGATTCTCAACAAATTTTGGAGCAGCAGAAGTAGAGAACAACAGAGTGGAGGAGATTTCCAGCCCAGGATGACCTGAAAGGCCCATGGGAAATGTCTGTTGCACAGAGCAGCCCAGACTTGGCCACTCTGCTCAGCTTGCAAACAGCCCTCAGGGGCGGAATCTCCAGTCATGTAATCCCCAATCCCAGTAGCAGTGGTTCCCTGATCCCTCAACCCACAGGCTCCAAAGGTCAGTGACAGGGTTTTTCGGCTGGCCAGGAATGGAGAAGGGCCTTCCCATAGCTCTGGTCTCAGGCAGTGGCCAGCCAAAGAGGTCACATCAGGCATGTGGCAGCAGTTCCTGCAGCCCCTACAGCAGCATGTTGGATCGTAAAAACCCTTAGGGGCACTGAGGAGTTGAATATTACCTTAGCCTGTGTAGAGGCCCTAAGGGAGCTGGTGGAACTGGAGGCCAGGTGGCTGTGGAGAGGAAACTGCTAACATTCTGGGCACAAAAATGCCTTCTTGTTCCCAGACCAGCATACACAATTGATTGTGCCACCCTGAAGGAACTGAGATTTTACAGATCCCCAGAGTATACCCTACTCCTGACAAAGAATTCAAAAGTCAAGTAACTGCTTGGGAAAATGCCCAAAAAAGGGGAAAAAAAAATCAGACCATAGAAGGTTATTTTCTTGGTGAACAGATATCTCCTCCCATCCTTTCAGATGAGGAAGAACAATGCTTACCATCAGGGAAAGATATAGAAGTCAAGGTTTCTGTATCCCAAACATCCAAAATAAATTTTCAATGGTCTCAGGCAATGGAGGAGCTCAAAAAGGATTTTGAAAATTAAGTAAGAGAGACGGAGGAAAAACTGGGAAGAGAAATGAGTGATTCAAGAAAATCATGAAAAGAGGGTCAACACCTTGCTACAGGAGACCCAAAAAAATGCTGAAGAAAATAACACCTTGAAAAATAGGCTAACTCAACTGGCAAAAGAGGTTCAAAAAGCCAATGAGGAGAAAAATGCTTTAAAAAGCAGAATTAGCCAAATGGAAAAGGAGGTTCAAAAGCTCACTGAAGAAAATAGTTCTTTAAAAATTAGAATGTGACAGATGGAGGCTAATGACTTTATGAGAAACCAAGAAATCACAAAACAAAACCAAAAGAATGAAAAAATGGAAGATAATGTGAAATATCTCATTGGAAGTACAACTGACCTGAAAAATAGATCCAGGAGAGACAATTTAAAAATTATGGGACTACCTGAAAGCCATGATCAAAAAAAAAGAGCCTAGAAATCATCCTTCATGAAATTATCAAGGAAAACTGCCCTGATATTCTAGAACCGGGCAGTAAAATAAATATTGGAAGAATCCACTGATCACCTCCTGAAAGAGATCCAAAAAGAGAAACTCATAGAAACATTGTGACCAAATTCCAGAGTTCCCAGGTCAAGGAGAAAATATTGCAAGCAGCTAGAAAGAAACAATTCAAGTATTGTGGACTTACAATCAGGATAACACAAGATCTAGCAGCTTCTACATTACGGGACTGAAGGGCATGGAATATGATATTCCAGAAGTCAAAGGAACTAGGACTAAAACCAAGAATCACCTACCCAGCAAATTGAGTATAATACTTCAGGGGAAAAAATGGTCTTTCAATGAAATTGAGGACTTTCAAGCATTCTTGATGAAAAGGCCAGAGCTGAAAAGAAAATTTGACTTTCAAACAGAAGAATCAAGAGAAGCATGAAAAGGTAAAGAGCAAAGAGAAATCATAAGGGCCTTACTAAAGTTGAACTATTTACATTCCTACATGGAAAGACAATATTTGTAACTCTTGAAACTTTTTTCAGTATCTGGGTAGTTGGCAGGATTATACACACACACACATACACACACACACACACATGCACACACACACAGACAGACACACAGACAGAGAGCACAGGGTGAATTGAATAGGATGCGATCATACCTTAAAAAAATGAAATTAAACAGTGAGAGAGAAATATATTGGGAGGAGAAAGGGAGAAGTTGAATGGGGCAAATTTTCTCTCATAAAAGAAGCAAGTGAAAGACTTCTCAGTGGATGGAAAAAAGGGGGAGGTGAGCAAAAAAACATGAAAATCAAGTAAAAGACGTAGAGCAAAAATTGGGAAGAAAAATGAGAGTTATGCCAGAAAAATCATGAAAAACGAGTCACCAAATTGCTAAAGAGAACCCAAAAAATTCTGAAGAAAACAGCACCTTAAAAATAGACTAATTCAAATGGCAAAAAAGATCCAAAAAGCCAATGAGGAGAAAAATGCCTTAAAAAGCGGAATTGGTCAGATGGAAAAGGAGGTACAAAAGCTCACTGAAGAAAATAATTCCTTAAAGATTAGAATGGAACAGATG
The DNA here is from genome assembly GCF_028372415.1 of Notamacropus eugenii. Lineage (NCBI taxonomy): Eukaryota > Metazoa > Chordata > Mammalia > Diprotodontia > Macropodidae > Notamacropus > Notamacropus eugenii. The sequence goes on from NC_092876.1 coordinate 305,885,054, forward strand.
GAAGCTTAAACCAAGATATTACAAAACCAAACCAAAGGAATGAAAAAATAGTAGACAATGTGAAACATCTCATGGGAAAAATAATTGACCTGGAAAATAGATCCAGGAGAGAAAATTTAAAAATTATGGGACTACCTGAAAACCATTATCAAAAAAAGAGCCTAGGCATCAACTTTCCAAAAAGTATCAAGGAAAATTGCATTGATACTCTACAACTAGAAGGTAAAACAGACATTGAAAGAATCCATTAAATACATCTTCAAAGAAATGCCAAAAGGAAAACTCCTAGGAATATTGTAGCCAAATTTCAGAGTTCACAGATCAAGGAGAAAATATTGCAAGCAACCAAAAAGAAACAATTTGAGTACTGTGGAAACACAATGAAGATAACACAAAATCTAGCAGCTTCTACCCTAAGAGATCAGAGTGCTTTGGATATGATATTCCAGAGGTCAAAGGAGCTAGGATTTAAACCATGAATCACCTACCCAATAAAACTGAGTATATATTTCAGGAGAAAAATTGGTCATACAGTGAAATAGAGGACTTTCAAGCTTTCTCGATGAAAAGATCAGAGTTTAACAAAACTCAAAAACAAACACACACACACACACACACACACACACACAAACAACCTAAGAATCAAGAGAAGCATGATAAGGTAAACAGGAAAGAGAAATCATAAGGGACTTGCCAAAGTTAAAGTGTTCACCTTGCTACATAGAAAGATGATATTTTTAACTCAGTATTAGGGTACTTGGAGGAATTATATACATATAGATAAAGGACACAGGGTGAGTTGAATATGAAGGGATGATATTTAATAAAACAAAAGTAAGGATTAAGAGAGGAATATATTGGAGGAAGGAGAAAGGGAAAAATAGAATGTGGTATATTATCTCTCACATAAAAGAGGCAAGAAAAAGCTTGTTCAATGGAGGGGAAGAGGGGGGAGGAGAGAAGGAAAGTTTAATTCTTACTCATTGGATTTGGCTAAAGAAGAGAATAACTCTCAGTTTGGTAGGAAAATCTATCTTACACTACAGAAAAATGGGGGAAGGGAATAAGTGGGTGTGGGGGATGATAGAAGGGAGGGCAAATGGGAGAAGGGAGTAATTAGAAGTAAACACTTTTGAAGAGTCAAAAATACTTTTTGACCCTGTGGTCAAAAGAAAGAATCAAATAAATGGGGGCAGGGCAGGATGGGATAAAGAGAAATATAGTTAGTCTTTCACATCATGACTGTTTTGGAAAGTTTTTGCATGACTGTACATGTGTAACCTATATTGAATTCCTTACTTTCTCAGTGAGATGGGTGGGGAGGGAAGAAAGGAGAGAAGTCAGAACTCAAAGTTTTAAAAACAAATGTTAAAAATTGTTTTAACATGCAACTGGGAAAAAAGGCATATAAGTAATGAGGTATAGAAATCTATCTTGCCCTATAAGAAAATAGAAGGAAAGGGGATGAGAGAAGAGAGAGGTGTGAGAGAAGGGAGAGTATATTAAGGGAAGGGGTAACTGGAATGCAGGATGTCTTGGGGTGGGAAGGGGAGTAAGATGGGGAGAAAATCTGAAACTCAAAATCCTGTGGAAATGAATGTTGAAAACTAAAACTAAATAAACTATTTAAAACAAAGATATTTCATATTTTAATACCTTATTGCAATACCAGTAAATTGTTAATATTGAATAAATAGGTTTTTGCTTTCCTGAGAAGCTTGAGAGTCAGTAATTGAGTTTTAGAATGTCTTGAAAGCAATTGGTCACACTCTTCTCATTTTTAAATCTGGGCCCATTGCATTGCCGATCTGCATGAGCTGTCACACATATACATACTGCTGAACAATAAGGCAGCCATCAAAATGAATATTGAAATGGGATGAAATACATATTCTTCATCCATTTTGTCTTTCTTGTGTACATGGAAAGGCCAAAAAATCCTTCAAGTTATTACTCATCTCTTCCAAAGGCTTTACGGTATCCTGGGGCTTGAAATCAATGTGCCATCTACAAACAAAGACTTTACTATCCATGGACAAGTTATATAAAGAAAAAAATATTCAGGAAGTCATACATAGGATGGATTGGAAGGCAAAGCAATTAGAGATAGGAGCATTGCAACAGCTCTGAAAGGTGGTAATAAAGACCTAAAACAAAGATTGTGGCAGTGATAATAAGGCATTAAAAAAACTCCAAGAGATTTTTCAGAGATGGAATTTGCAGGATTTGGTAAATTATTTGATGTGAGATGTAAAGGAGATGAAAAAGTCAAAGATAACCTCAGGGTTTTAGACTTAGGTAAAGCATTTTGAGGGGAAAAGCTAATGATTTAAATGTGAGGTTTATGGAAGTTAAGTACTATAAATGAATAGTATGCTTCAGTCCCTCAAAGATCTATAATTTCATCCTTGTGGGTATTTCTTTCCCCAATACAGAACTCAGCCACCATGTCTTAGTAGATGGTTTAATGAGCTATTGTGGCCAATATCATCCATATTATAATGAGCACCTCTAAATTTAGCTAGAAACATCCTCACAAAAGACTACAATCATTTACTTGAAACCTTTCTGGTTTGATGAGTTCTGACAGAATTTCTCCTGCAATGGCAGGGTTTGAGAACCCAAGATCACCTCCAGGCCATGCTGGTATGTTGGAGGAAGACAATAGTGAAGCACAATTATTTCTACTACTGTTTACAATGGTTTATTTGATGAGACAAGATGTGTATATATCTAATAATTACATTATGATCAAAGCATTGGCAATTAAGAGCCAAAATGGATGGAACAGACAACAAATCTTCAGGGGAGGAAGACATCAAAGCGTCTAGTATAAATTAACTCACGAAAGAATGAGCTGAGGACTGAAGGCTGACTAGAATTTGAATTAAAAAAGGCTAAGAGAGGCATGGACATACACGGGGTGGGGAGTGGAGGGGGAGGAGTGAAGGGAAGTGAAAGAGAGAGAGAGAGAGAGAGAGAGAGGGAGGGAGAGATGTATTTCAGGAAAGATAAATAAGGCTAGGGTGGTGAAAATAAAGAAAGCATATTCTACTCACACAGTGATGAGATGATGTAATTATTTGGCCTTAAATGGGTAAAACTTCTCTCAAGACCTAAAACACACATAGTACTTGGCTCCAATTATACCTTAGTTGTTTCTGAACCTTATAGGCTGAAATAAAGAAACCCTGGGAGGGACAACTTTCTGAAATAGGCTGGGTAGGCAGACTAGTAAAAACAGACAGCATACACCTCTGATGGCTTTTCTGTCTTTGTTATCTCTTTGAGAGCTCACCCCATTATGCTTCATCTCTATTAAAAATAAATGAGATAATTTGCTTGGTTGCCCTTCCTCATTTCTTAGAGTATTTCCCTCATTTCTAATAACAAATGAAAATGTGCTATGATCACAGTGCATGACAGTATCTTTGAGAAAATAGAAACTGAACATTTTAATTGTCATTTAAAATCCTTCATAATTTGATCCATTAAGGAGAATTTTTCTTATTGTTGTATGTACACTTCTCAATGATACTTACAAAAGTGACATCTTTCAATAACGTTTTCTTGGTCTGCTTGCAAGAACTGAAAAAATAAAATGTTAAATTTGTATTGTGAGAAAATTTGTTATTTTCGTATCACCAACATCTTCCATAAATCAGGTTGATTTCTCCACTTATTTGTCTCATTTGCAAAGAAAAAGAAATTCGTTTTCATTCTTGGCAAACATTTTTTAAAATGTTGCAAAAAGAATATATTAGAGAGTTAATTATTCAAATACTTTTTTAAAAGTCTTAGGAAAAGGTGAAATTTTAAAAAAATCAACTCTATTATTCACTTCCTATAGTATGCATTGAACCACTTTGTAAGTAAGATGAGCTGAGCACACTGCAGTTAACTGTTTACTGAGATGTTCTGTCCTTATGTTCTGTGAAGACAGATATTTTTGCTTTGCTCTTTCATCCTTCCCAATGGCCTTAAAGGATTCAGAGTACCTCATTTTCATGGCTAATTCCTCCAGTTAAGTCTTTGATTTCACCATCTACTTCTTTTCCAGGACTATTCTCCACTGATTCTTCCCTCTGCTCTCTCCTGGTCCTCTTTATCTATATAAACTCTTCCAATTAGACTTCTTTCAGGCCTCATATTATTTCTGAACCTTGCAAGTATTGGTGTCACACACACATGCATGCACACATGCACGCACACACATGCACAGCAAATAAACAAGAGATCACAATGCCTATTGACATGTTCTTACCTGCTTATTTAATTCATTCCTGTGGCCTCAATTAACAATACCTGGTCAATCTATACATCCAGTATGACAGCTCTGTCTGACAAATAGATTTATCATAGAATCATAGAATCTCAGAAGTGAAGCTGTTCTGATTGATCACCTCTTTCAAACTGTTATTACAGGTTAGTAATTAACCCCTTTGCAATATCTCAGGCAAATGGTCATCACATCTCTTCTGAAGGTAAGACTACTAAGCAGGTAAAATTCACTACCTTCTCTAACTTTTGGACAACTTAGCCTTTTTTTCCCTTTATTTAAAGCCAAAATCTGCCTCTCCTTAACTTCTATATACTGTTCTTAATTCTGATCTATGAAGCCAAGAAAAGTAAATCTAATCTCATTTCTGCATGACAAACATCCTGTCAGATACTTGAAGATTAGATACCATGCCTCTCCAAGGCTTGTCTTCTACAGGCTAAACATCCCCAGTTCATTGAAATGCTTCTGTAATAGCATGATCTATCACAATTCTGGAAACTCTCTTCTGGACAGTTGGATAATGCCCTTTCTAAAGTCTGGTGCCCAGAATTCCAGATATCTTCTGGCTAGGACAAAGTACAGTAAAAATCTCATGTCTCTAATTCTTGATGATATACTCCCATTTATATTGTCTAAATTTTCTTCCCACTGCCTTTTGTCCTCTGGCATGTCTTACTATTGACACATTTTTGAGCCTGCAAACTACTAAAATAATAAAATTGTCCCCAGTCACTGGGCCACCCAGAACTCAGCAAACTCTGTCCTTGATCCTTCACTTCCCATGTCCCACCTCCACTCCCACTCTTACCCCTATCTCCATCATGACACCAACCTGCCTCAGACCATTACCAAAGAGGAACAGGAATACTATCTGATATCCACTATCTAGAGCATCCATTGGATTCTAGCTTATAATAATTCAAAAGAAATAGCAGGAATTTTTCACTGCTGTCCAGGAGATCTCTGCTGATTATGGAAAAAAATGAACACTAGTAAATATATTGAAGGAGAAATTTGCCTTTGGTGATATTGTAATTGAGCATTCATAATATAGAGAAGTAATTCAGCTACAGGGTGACCAGGGCAAGAACATATGCCAGATTCCTCCTCAAGATTGAACTAAGGACGACCAGCTGAAGGTTCATGGGTTGCAAATGTTTGTGGCTCACTGAAACTTAAATAAGGATTTCCTTACAATGAGAAGAAAAATACCCTTCTGTCCCTTTTTGCAATTTCAAAAACCTCACAGCTTGTATAATGTAACCATTTGGAATCCTCTATTTAACTTGGACTTATGTAATTTATTCATGTAATTAAGTAAAAAGAAACATGCTGTCTGGTGTTGCAGTTCTTCATTTAAACAAAGTGAAGTCTGGGAGTACTCAGTCTGAAACACAAATAATCTAATGGTTTAGTAAAGTCCCAAGCCCATGTAACATGTAAGACTATGTCTATCCAATGCCTCCTTGGTGCTCCTCTGTAGAGTTCCCTGTCCATTTAAGAGAATGCTCATACCACTGGAGTTGCCTTTGCTGATGCTCAGAAGAGTAAATTTATGCCACTAACATCCAGTCATAGCAAGATAACTGTAACCTTTGGTAGCAAGCTGGGATTCCCCTGGTAACATGTATAACTTTACCAGGTAAGAGTTTTGTTTTGAGGTAATGGCAGGAAATCTTATTTCTTAGTTCACACCAAGGTCTGGGGTTGTAGATATTTTAGTAGTCCCTTGCCCCTGGGTGAGGTACAACTGGAGGAAACACCATATTGTGAAGCCAACTTTGTCTGAATTAAATTTTTGACAAGAAACAAACTTTGACCTAATGCATCAAAACAGTCAATTTAGGAACTAAAGAGTTTGCCACTTATGAGCCACATCTACCCCATACCGTGCAAAATGACAAATTGATTTGGCTTGATTTCCTTCTTTGCTTCTTTCTTTCATTCATTCTTTCTTTTCCTTATTTTCTTTTTTAGTTTAGATGTTATATAATGTATTTAAGTTCTTAATAAAATGTTTTCAGAGATGTGAAAAAATGCTAAAACCACAGGTCTGCTACATTTAAAAAGTTGTATATTTTATTTACTTATATGTATAAATGTTTTATTTTCCTTTAATGTAATGTAAGTTCATTGAAGACATGGACTCTTGTATCCTTAGAGCTTAGTATAATATCTATAGGTATTTAATAAATGTTTTTGAATTAATGGATGGTTTTAAACATATTATTAAATGGCATCTTATTGTTTTAAACAAAGTTGAAATCTATTTGGATCTTAATACTGCTATCCAACATCTTAACTCTTACTACAAAACTATTCAGATAGTTTTATGCTATCTAAAAATATAAAAAGCATGCCATTTATATTTTCATGAAAGTCATTTATGAAAATAGTTAAGTAAAAATACCAAGTAGAAATATATCTGACATTCCACTAAGTATTTTATCTTGACATCAATCCATCAATGACTAATTTTTGAATCTCAACATTAAACAAGTTGCAAAGGTACTATATATAATAGCATCTACTGACATCTCGCCATCTTGTCCATGAGAATAAGAAATTTTGCAAAATGTTTTCCTAAAAATCTCAGTATATCAATAATAGTCTCCCAAAATTTTTTCAGTTAATAAATATTTTTCTCTCTTTATTCTACCTGTGCTCTACCAAAAGAAGGAAAATAGGTAATGATAATTAGTATTTGTGTAATGCTTTATATTTTGCAAAGCACTTTACAAATATTAATTCATTTCATTCTCATAAGAACCCTTAGAAGTAGTTGCTATTATTTTTCTAATTTTATAAATAAAGTTCTTAAGGCAGACTGAGTTTAGTGACATACCAGAATCATACAGTTAACAAATGTCTGAGGCCCCACATGATCTCAGGGCTTTCTGACTGCAGGTTAAGAAGGAAGAGAAAGAAAGAAAGAAAGAAAGAAAGAAAGAAAGAAAGAAAGAAAGAAAGAAAGAAAGAAAGAAAGAAAGAAAGAAAGAAGAAGGAAGGAAGGAAGGAAGGAAGGAAGGAAGGAAGGAAGGAAGGAAGGAAGGAAGGAAGGAAGGAAGGAAGGAAGGAAGGAAGAAAGAAAGAAAGGAAGGAAGGAAGGAAGGAAGGAAGGAAGGAAGGAAGGAAGGAAGGAAGGAAGGAAGGAAGGAAGGAAGGAAGAAAGGAAGGAAGGAAGAAAAAGAAAGGAAGGAAGGAAGGAAGGAAGGAAGGAAGGAAGGAAGGAAGGAAGGAAGGAAGGAAGGAAGGACATTAATTTTCCCTTTAATACTATATTCTCGAATTTTGGCAGAAAGTTCAACTTAGCCAATAATTCATAAATTTCACTGTTTCCTTCTTTTAAATTTAGGACATTCAACTTCTTTCCACTGTGTGGCTCTTTTTCTTTTTCTTCATGATTTCTTTTTAATCATTGATGGCAGATCAACAATCCCATGTAGCATTTTTAGTATGGAACAACTCATTTCCTTCACACCTGGTGACTTGAACTCATTGGGGATAAAGAAGTATTCTCTTAGCACTTTCTTACCTGTACTTTTCATCTTCATCTTCTTTTTTTTTATTTTTCTCTTCCCAATCTGAATTTCATTTACCTTGGAGATGGAAGAAGAAGAGAAACAAAAAAGTAATATTGACAAAGAAGGAGGAAGAGGTAGAAGATAATCTGCTTTCTCTCTACCTCTATAAAATCATTCACCTCAAGCAAGAATCTCATCCTACCTTGACACCACTTTTGACACCAAACAGGACTCAGAAGGCATTTTGGTTTTCTTTAGGGTAAGTTGCTAAGTTTAGCTCCTTTTGAGCAAAGCAGAATTGAGACCACACAAAGTAAACACAGGATGCGCAAATTTGGGATATCCAGCCCAAATATTCAAATGGACTATCTGTGCCCAACCTGTGGTAGAGCATTCCAAGCTCATACTGGTACGATCAGCCACAGTCAGACACACTGAAATTTCATTTTACAATGGTGATGTCATTTTGGTCCTCTTCGAAGACAAAGGACAACAACCAACCATGATTGACATTATTTTTATTGCTTCCCTGCCACTCTTTTTTATTTATCTTCAATTATCTCATTTTGCTTCTTTCATTTATCCATGTCTTTAAAAAAAATCTGAGTTGACTGTGAATCTAAATTGCTCACTTCAGATAGTTTCCTCTCCTTTTTATCAAGATCATTTTTGTTTCTATCCCTAGAATTTCATACTCAAGAGCTTCTCATTCATCTTGGGCTATCATCCCCAAGATAGTTTTAGTCATTATACTATCCGTTCTTTCTCAAACTCTTTGAAATTTCCTATCCTCAAATTCTGGGTGCACACAACACTGTCTGGTTTTCATGTCATATAAATTGACACTAAATTGGAGTTGTTATCTCTACCTGGATGCTTTGCCTGATTCTCAGTCTGAACTCTTCTAAACTGAATACATCTTTTTATCTAAATAAATCCTTTCTCTTCTTTTTTTCCCAAATATGTTCGATATCATGATCATTATACTATTCATTGGAGTCATCTTTTGCTTTTCTATTTCTCTACATCTAATCAGTTAACAAGTCTGGTATCCTAACTTCACAATATTTCTTACATCTACCTCTTGCTCTCTTTTCAATTATCATACTGTTTCAAATAGACATTACCACTATTGTAATAGCCTCCTATATAGCCTCTAAATTTCAATCTGAATCTATGATCCTATTAGAAATGAGTTCAGATAGTTGATAATATGGCATAAAGTAGAAAATAGTAACACAAAAAAATAAAGGAAAGTTCTAGTCAAAGTTCTGTAAGGAATATGAAACAGAGATTGCCGTTGGCTGGATGAATCACAGAATACTTCATGGAAATTATAACACATCAGATAAGTCTTGGGAAAAAAAAAACAAAACAAAACTTAAAGGTCACATAGTCTGACTCTTTAATTTTACAGATTACTAAACTCAGGCCTAAAGAGGGAAAGTGACATCCAAAAGCAATGGTGCTAAGTAATAAGGCTAAAATTTGAAATTTAATTCATTCTAATTCTAGTATTATTTCCACTGCACCACAGTAATTCTATAAAATTAAATTCTTTTACTTACAATATAAACCTTAGACAATCTAGAATCATCCTTATTTGCCAGTCTTTAAAAAATATTTCTCTTATTCATGTACTCTGTTGTACATCAAAATTGGATCACTCTCTATTCCCTAAATATATCCTGAATTTCTATGTTGTTGTGTCTTTATTCATGTTGGTTTTTATATTTGTGTTGTCCTCCCTTTATCACTTCATAAACTTAATTCCTAACTATTCACTTAACATGTGATTCAAGTGCATTCTTCTCCATGAACCATTCCTTGATTCCCACGTATTGATAATATACTTTGTCCTCCATTTTCACCTAAACCTTTGCAAATCATTTAACCTTCTTATTCCTCAGTTTTCTTATATGTAGAATGAGAGTATTAGAAAAAATGGCTTCTGAGTTCCCTCCTAGCTTTAGATTTATGAGGTTCTAATCTTCAGAGCTCAAATGCCTTTATAATGTTATGCTTTGGTAGATAAGTATTTGTGTTTCTTTACTTCCTAAGCTCTAAGTTTATTGAAGACAAGGACATATAAGACATAGGTCTATAAGACATAGGTCTTATCTAAGCTATATATCTTTTCAAGTAAGTTGGATTTTGCTCTGAAAACAGTAGGTAACCAACATTTCTTAAATAAATAAAGGAACGATAGAAGTAATTGCACTGAAAAAGGTAGCTCTTCCTGATGACTTTTCAATAAGTAAAATGTTTTAAACAAAAGTTAAATGAGTTACCTGAGAAAATAGACAATAAAACTATATCAATGGGAGACATCAACTTTCCCCTTTCAAATCTAGATAAATCTAATTTAAAAAATAAACCAGGAAGGAAATAAGAAAATTAATAGAATTTTAGAAAAGTACAGTATGGTAGATTTCTGGAGAAAATTGAATGTGAATATTTCCTTAAAAGGATAAATAGCATCTATCTATAACCCTCAGTAAGTATTATAGAAGTCTTCACAATAAGATCAGGAGTGAAGCAAGGGGGTCCAATTTCACCACTACCATTCAATATTGTACAAGAAATGCAAAAGGAAAAAAAGAAATTGAAGAAATTAAAATAGTAACGAGAAAACACAATTACCATTCTTTGTAGATGATATGATGGTATACTTAAAGCATCCTAGAGAATCAACTAAAAAACTAATTGAAATAATTAACAACTTCAGCAAAGTTTTAGGTTATAAAATAAACCCACATAAAGCATCAGCATTTCTATATATTACCAACAAAGTCTAGCAGCAAGAGATAGAAAAAAAATTCTAGTCAAAATAACTATAAACTGTGTGAAATATTTTGGAGTCTAGATGTTAAGACAAGCATAGGAGCTATGTGAACACAATAACAAAACTTTTCACACTAATAAAGTCAGGTTTGAACTACTGGGGAAAATATTGATTGCTTATTCATAGGCTGAGTCAATATAATGAGCCAATATCTTTGGATCTCATGCATCTGACAAAATGTTTTGCCCATACTAGGTGCTCCAAGCTTCACAAATTTAATTGTATTATTCAAAGAAGGAACAGAATCCCACGTATAGATAATAAAATCTCTCATAAAAATTACTTAAGTACTTTAAATATTCTGTTGTGATAAATGTTCTTTCTAGCCCTATCCTTATTTAGGCTATAAGGCAGAACATAGGATTCTGACTTAAAACTTTGAAATTGTATAGATGTAGGTGCATATGTATGTATATTTAATATACATTTGTGTATGCATGCATGTGTATGTAAATGTACGCACTTGATGTGTATAAACATACATATATATACATATATACACTATATGTATATATGTGCATGTATACAAAAGCATGCACCCGTAAGCATATATACATACACATACACATACAGATGCATATGTGTTTATGTATCTGTGTGTATATATATATATATGTGTGTGTGTGTGTATATATAGATATACACATATATCTATATACACACACATATAAATATGCATGCATGTGTGTGTGCGCGTGTATGTATGCTTGGTGACTCCCAATATTTGGAAAGTTAATTCTTGATCTCTGTTTTTCTGTTAGAAGGACAAAAGATATTAATGAGAATCACAGAGAGTGATAATATGGAGAAGGTACAATATGTACTTCTATTAAGAGACCTCCAGGAAACAAGATTTTATTAAGTTCTTTGTATTAGTAACTGTCCTAAGTGCAGGAGATACAAATAGAAACAAAAAGAAAGATATTATCTGTCATCAAGGAACTTAAATTCTAATGAAGAAAACACATATAAAAGGGAGTCTACAAAAGGAAGGGGAGGAACACATACAGAGGAAAAGTGGCAAAGTCCCAAGAGTCATATAAACAAATTTAAGAGAAGAATGATGTGTGGTTGGTCTGAGTCCATATCCCAAATGGAGATCCCAGAAGGAAATTACCTGTTGGAGAAAGGGACCAGCATTGCAGGAGGAATGTTCCAGGTTGAGAAGACTCCAAATTAAGAAGTTCAGGTACAGTTTAGGTACGGTGATGAAGTCCAGGGAGTCAGAAGCAAATATCCAGGAAGAGGATAAAACATGGTCAGGAGGGACCTATGGCCCAAATTGAGGCATTGGAAGGAACTCACCAATGAGAGAATGAAGCCAGCATCATTGAGGAATATTTCAAGGTGAGAAGTCCCCAGTGTTGAGAAGTTATTCACAATAATGCAATTCACTGAAGTTCAATATTTTGCCCAATATGGAGATGGACCAGAAGACATATTGGACAAATTAAATATGAATCTCAGTCCTGCAAAGATCAAGGACTGTAAGAAGAATAGGCCTGGAAAAACTAGTAGGTGAAACAGTGAATTAGCAAAATGACTTGGAGTTAAAATTGACTGAGCTCAAATTTTGCCTCAGATACTTACTAACTATGGGACCCTGGACTTAAACCTTATTTGCCTTAATTTCTTAATTCGTAAAAGGGCAATTTTATTTCACTGGCTTGTTATGAGGACCAAATGAGATAATAATTATAAAGTACTTAGCATGTAACAAGACCTATATAAATATATATACACACATACATAGATATGTGTATATGTGTATATATGTATATATTTGTGTATATGTGTGTATGTGTGTGTGTGTATAGACCTATATAAATGTTACTTAGTAATAGTAGTAGTGGTAGTAGCAATAATAGTAGTGGTAGTAATAAGAAACACCAAGAAGTAAATAAGAGTAGAGCATTCACCAAGTTACCACAAGTGTCAATTTGCCTTAGTCTCTAGTTAAGGAAAAGCAATATATGCATATTTGCTAAAAAGAATTAGGCAAGAAACAGCAGATTTGCAAAGCTAGTGACAAGGAATCATGATAGATATAATCAGGGTTGTGCTGGTAAATGTTTAAGAGCCAGCTGAGCAACAGAAGAGAGAGAAGAAATGCATGTATGACACACATTTAAGTTTAATTTGCATTTTCTCCATCACCTTCTTAGGTCTAGACAAAGAAAAGAATAAGAAATCAAGCCCAGATATATTGTATTTGGTGATTTGTAAGGTGTAAATACTCACACTGATGCTTTGACTACACGTTGAGCTCCGGCATGTTCTACTTTGTGTGTGTGTGTGTGTTCGTCCTCTATTGCTAAAGAAGACTATGCCATCAGTGAAATGATGACGTGACTTGGACTTCTTTGTTTTGAGTGAGGGAGGGCTGTGTAGGTCACCAGCCTCACTTCTCCTCCAGAGCCATCTGAATTCAGTGACCAGATATTCATCAGGATGACTGGAAATGACCCAGGATGAGGCAATTGGGGTTAAGTGATTTGCCCAAGGTCACACAGCAAGTGAATGTCAAATGTCTGAGGTGAGATTTGAACTCAGGTCCTCCTGACTCCTTCACTGGTGCTTTACCCACTGCATCATATAGCTGCCCCAACAGTGTTGGGAAAGAGTCTGTGAAGTAGCTTGCTGGCTCTAAACCCTCCTAACCATGCAAAAGACTCTTCTTAACTAATTTATTTCTGGGAATCTCTTGCTTTTCAATTTGGCCTTGGTCATACTAAAATGATAGATTTAAGCTAGTTCTACTCCATTTTTATATAAGTATTTCATGTATGTGTGTCCTATCTACAACCCTTACAGTGTCAATTCCTTCTCTTTACTTCTGTCATTAAAGGGATTCAGGAAGTGACAGAATATTAGATCAGGGAAAGCCCAACCTGAGAGTGAAGGGAGGACAAAATGGAATGTCAAAATCTAAGCAATAAGCAATGAAGATGAGAAGGAGGGTACTAATTTTGAGATTGATAGAGGTATATGTGAGTTCAAGACAAGCATCTGAAGTTAGAATTTAAGTACATCAATTTCAAAACAGTATTCAAAACTAATCCATGCAGGAGTAAAGCAGTTGAAGAATAACAGATCAAACAGCAGCCAGTTAACAGAGTACCCCAATAGTACCTTTCAGGGACCTAAACAGAGGATAACAAGGTTATAAGTGTCAGGCATACAACATAAGTACTTTAATCAATTGTTAGCTCAGTAACTCAGAACATTAACATTACATGGCTTTTGAGGTGCCTGTGGCTCTAGACCTATGATCCTAAGAGTCTTGAAAGGGTCTTGAGATGCCTCTCTTCCCCCTTTACCTTTGGGAAAGATAGATCCTTATTAAGGAAAGATAAATTTAGTTATTAGCTTTGTGATTTACAGGCTATTTAAAATGACTAGGTATTGATGAAAATACTTTGCATTCATTGTCTAATTGTCATTTCAATTCAAACAAATAACTATTGATTAAAGTACTTATGTTGTATGCCTACCAAAAAAAACCCCAGCTTTATCTGTAAGGAACAAAAATCTGTATTTGAATCCTGCCCCCAGCACTTAGTGTGTGACACAGGGCAAGTCATGTAATGTCTTGGTCTCACTTTTATCATCACTAAAATAAAAATAACAATAATAGCACTCATCTCAGAGGGCTATGGATAAAATGACAAAAACATAAAATAAAAGCTTTGTGAAATTTAAAGTGTTATGCAAATAGTCCTGAGAGGATGTCTAGGCATCATCATGGCTCTCTGTAAATTTTTCAGATCATGGGAAAGAAATAGTCACATAGAGGACTTTTCTATATGTGTTCTACTTTTTCTTTGTGCAACATATAAATCTATAAAGTAATAACTTTCACTATTTTATGAGATATTTCTTGATTTCTTTCTTATGGTTGCAGGTATGGGGAAAGAAAAGAGCAGGGTGAGGAGAGAAGGAGGAGAGAAGGAGAAAGAGAGAAGGAAAGAGAAAGAGAGAGAGAGAGATGGATATCAGAACTATACAATAATCTGGTTTGACTTATTTTCCAAGATATTTCCTGTAGGCTCTGAAGATGGATTTCCTTATTCATTGATATTTGTACTTTTGAGGAGGATATGTTTATGCTCAGAAAGTAATGCCTTGGGCTACATGTAGAAAGGATATTTTTTTTGATATAAGAAAGATATTGATGTCTTTTACTCAAATGCAAGTTTTGGATTTAGCCAACGGCTCCCTGAGGCGACCCTTATGCTTCCCTTAGTGTGCGAAGTTGATCTCCCCCAGCATCCCACAGTTGGAGCCTGGGGCTGCTGAATGCTACTGATTCCTGGTGTTCAGCTCTCTACCTTTCTCTGAAAAGAAAGACAATGGCTGAGAGAATGCTTCTGGGGAGAAAAATATGAAGGGGCTCATTCCTCCTAAATACTCATTCTGTCATCCTTTCTTTAAGAGTCTGAACATCTGAAAACAGAGATGGCTCAACAGCAGAAACACACACCCTGGGGCCCAAGAGCATAAGCTCAGCAGGATGGAAACAGACCAAAGGCACTCAGCACAGGCCACATCCCATCAATCAGCAACTGTCAATTGAAACCTTCCACCATATCTTTGAAGTTGTGGGGAGATCAAGGACATAGGTCCTACCAAGAAGCCTTGAATATAATATAATATAGTAGATATATCTCACTAATCATTCTCTTTCCTAACCTAGAAGCAGTTAATTCTGGTTTATCCTGGGATGAAGGGTCGGGGAGTGAGGGAAGCTGATGTGAAATAAACTTGCATATAGTAGGCACGTAATAAAAGCTTGCTGAATGTATTTGAATGAATTAGATTAATCAGCATCCTTACTCTTCCACCTCAAAGTCATTAGTAATTAAATATTCTTACTAATAACTAAAATAAATCTAAGTTGAATTCAAATTAATAAACATATGAAGTGCTTTCTATTTCCATGTCATACAGGATAGTTGGAAAGAGGGGAGTCTGGAAAGGTTTTCTTGCAAGTGTGAAGGAAACCATGGAAGCCAGGAAAGATGGAGAGAGTTCCAGGAATGGAAGATAGACAAGAAAAATGCAAGACATCAGGAGATAGAGTCTCCTGTATAAGAAACAGTGAGAAAATACTTGGTTTGCAGAGTACATGGAAGGAAGCAGAGTGTAAAAAACTACTACCAAGGTGGGAAAAGACCAAGTTATGAAAGGCTTTAAAGCCAAATAGAGGATTTTATATTTGATCCTGAAAGTAACAGGGAACCACTGGAATTTGAGTAAAGGGTTTATATGGTAAGACCTGCAGTTTAAGGAAGATCATTTTAAAAGTAGGGTGCAGAGTATTCCAGAGTAGACTGGAGTAAGGAGAGACTTGAGATGGGGAGATCAAACACAACCTATTGTGATTATCTAGCAGTAAGGTGATGAGGGTCCTCACTAAGTTAACGTCAGAAAAGAGGAGTCATATGTGAGGAATTTTGCAAAGGTAGAATCAATAGCATTTGATAAATCATTGTATATGAGGCATGAGAGAAAAATTGAATATGACACCAAGGTTGAGAGCCTGGATGACTAGGAAAAATGGTGGTTCACTTGAAAATAATAGGGATATAAGGAAGAGGGTTTTGGGGCAAAGATAATGAGTTTAGTTTTGAATATGTTCAATTTATGGTGTCTATGGGATATCCAATTCAAGATGTCCAATAAACAGCTAGAAATACAAGATGAGGTCAGGAGAGAGATTAAAACTGTTATGGGAGACATATCTCCACTCTGAAACCATGTGGTGAATAATTGATACCAAGTATATATTTACCATAATGCAGAAATTATGGAGGCAAAAACCTGGTCTGTTTCCCTATGTTAAGGCATAGGTTCTGGCCTCAGAGAAAACCTGAAAGATAATTAGGATTCTAAGAAGTCTTCTTATATGCAAAATTCCATCAAAATGACAGAGAAATAATGCCTTTCCATATTGTAATATGGGCCATACATGATAAAGAGAAGATAAATCCTATGCTTCCTGAAATGTCATAAAAGTTGAACAAACTTACTTAAAATGAATCATAATTTCATACATTCTCTGAGGAAACAAACTTCATCAAACAAACTCAATAGGTGAACTAAGGTTACAGATTAAACTATATTTAGAGGATTCACGAAATAGGCTGATTGAGGAGGAGGATTTATATGTCACCAAAGAGACAGGCACAGTTAAAATTCTTCCTCTGGTTTCTATTCTAAATAAAATTTTTCATCCCATTGGACAAGTTTTGGTCAGATGAAATTAATATTAAGCACATTTTACAAGAAAAACATCCCTGAGTCCCAAATAATGGAAGGAAATAAAAATTTCCATAAATTGGTATGAGAATCACCACATAAAAGTATAGAAGTAACAGTTGAACCCAGGGAAGCTGATGAAATCACCAAGTGGAATAGGATAGTGAAAAGAGATAAGGGTCCATGACTCAACCTGGAAGAACGTTAATGGTTAGTGAAAAGGACCTAGCTGAAGAAACAGCAAAGGAAATACAGACAGATCAGTCAGATAAGTAGATCAATGTTACAAAAACCTAGAGAAGAAAATATCAAGGAAAAGGCTATCAACAGCATGAAAGAGTGCACAAAGGTCAAGAAGGATATGAATTAAGAAGAGGAAATGTGTGTTTGTCCTTCATTGCCGAAGAAGACCATGCCATCAGAGAAATAATAACATGACTTGCACTTGACTTGGTTTTGAGTGGGGGAGGGGGAGGGGGGCGCTATGCAGGTCACCAGCCTCACTTCTCCTCCAGAGCCATCTGAATCCAGTGACCAGACATTCATCAGGATGACTGGAGATGACCCAGGATGAGGCAGTTGGGGTTAAGTGACTTGCCCAAGGTCACACAGCTAGTGAGTGTCAAGTGTCTGAGGTGAGATTTGAACTCAGATCCTCCTGACTCCTGCATTGGTGCTCTATCCACTGCACCACCTAGCTGCCCCATGAGAAGAAGAACTATCATTTTCCTAAATGAATTCCTGCATTCTATTGAGTCTCATCTTCAAAGGAAGACCTCTATCAATATAAATTGCTCTGTTAGAGGAATAGTCCTCTACTTATTTAACTAATTAAGGTGCTAAACCTTATAGTTTTGAAGTGTCTGTCTTTTGCACGAAAATCAAGCAAATAAATGTGCATTTCTTTACACTTGTGGTTTCTGAGCTAATTTTAATAATATGATAATATCTGGCATTAAATTGTTACAGTTTGCAAAATACTTCCTATGCATTAGCTCATTTAAAGTTTACCAGAGTTCTATGAAATATTTACTCCACTTCCCCATTTCACAGATGAGAAAATATAGACACAAAGATAAGAGAGAGAGGTTTAGTGGCTTGTCCAGAGTTACACAGCTAAATTTTGCAGGTGTCGTATGGACCCAAGTCTTACTGGTATTGAATCAAGCGCCATGATTACTACAACAACTGTGTTTATTATTTGTGAGGTTTTTTTTTCTTTCTTGTCACAACCTTAACATGACTGACGAATTCATCAATGAACAAGCACTTATTACTTCTTTTATTGTCAGGCACTTTGCTAAATCCTTGGAGATAAAAATACAAACAATAAAAAAAAAATCGCTACTCTCAAGGAGCGTACAGAATGATTATTACGCAGGAGAGTGTATCAAAAAATATTTTTAAGTCTTAGTATCTTAAAACTGCTTATAATTGAAAAAAGCCTTTTGGAACACTGTATAACAGGAATTACAAAGATAAAAATGCTTTTTTTTTTTTAAAATCAGCTCTTAAAATTTATTTACTTACCCTAAATGTTTAATTGCATAATTAGCATAGTTTTTAAAGTAAATTTACATTTTTAAATAATAGATTTTATTCATATGTTATTTTTATATATTCTATATTTCAACTTGTATCCTTCTTCCTTTCTGCTCCAAGAGGGTCATTCTTTATAACAACACCTTTAAAAAAAAAGAGAGAAAAAAGTATTTCAGAAAAAAATAACTAATGTTATATGAAAAGTTCCACATTCATTAGCCCTTCCCCATCCTCAATCTCTTAAAAAGAGAGTAGGGAGTAGTCTACCTAGCTCTCTTCTTTAGCACCATATCGGATTTTTTAAATCTCTATTCCATTTCTATCATTTCGTGGTCACTTTACATTCACAGAAGTTCCCGTTTGCCTCTGAAATCCTAAGCCTGAAGAGTGAAGGCTGTATTTGACTCTAGGCATGTGTGTAGGTACATATGCATAAACATATATAGGTGTGTGCACATATACATACATACACACCTATGGGTATATTGATGTATATATATTTACATACACATATATTTGTGCATATTTGCACATTTATAGATATTTCAATTTATATGCATATTTATAGATATGTGGGTGTATGAGTGTATAAATGAACGTATGTGTTTTGCTATAAAATAGTTTTCATGAGGGATAATCTGCTCATTGGAATGTTGTTTCGATTTGAATTCTTTTAAAAGCTTGGGGGATTCTATGTCCCCAAATATCACACAATCTCAGATATATAAATCTTAAAATATTCAACAATTTTCTTGAGTCTTAAATCCATTAAAAGTGGTCTTGAATTTGATTCAACAAATATGTCCAGTGATATAGCATTAGACGGCCATTTCATACTAATTTATTATTGATCCATGCACTTATGAATAAGAAAAGGCAGTATATATGCTATCAAGTTATAATGTGATATCCTGAAAATCTAATCAATTGTGATATCTGTTTTTCCCTTTGAAGTGCTGTACCTTGAAATTGTATGTCCTTCAGGGATTATTGATATTTTTGCAAAGCGAGGAACACATTATTTGGGGAATTTGCCTTAGTATAATCATAATTGGACAAATATGAATGTCCTTTTTGCTTTGGAAATACCAAGACCCAGAAATTGGAAATTATATTTATCACTACCAAGATACAGAGTTCTGGCTGGTGTTCTTTCTCATTAAGAAAAGCAAAAATGTTAGCTTTTTCCAAGCAAGAAGACTAGTCTATATCCACAAGTTGATGAGTAGGATCCACTGGGCTCTTACCCACTAGCAGACAATAGGACAACTCTCTGAGGTGGATCTTTGAGTGACCTCATTAGTCCACAATTTATTAACAACATTCAAACCTTTTAAACATTTCACATTGGCCACTTTTTTATTTGGTCATTTGTGTATCATGATGTCATACCAAATGTGAAAATTATAATGTTTTCATTGTTAGAAATACATCAAAATATTTTTTAATATTATAGAGAATTAACAATGACTAAATCTCCATGTCAGTGCCTGATTACAAATTTGTGGTGGTTGTTCAGTCATGCCCTACTCTTTGTGACTCCCATTTCAAGTTTTCTTGGCAAAGATGCTGGAGTTGTTTGCTATTTTCTTCTCCAGTTCATTTTCTAGATGAGAAAATTGAGGCAAGCAGGGTTAAGTGACTTGCCTAAGGTCATACAGCTAGTATCTGATCTGGACTTGAACTCAGGTCTTCCTGACTCCAGGTCTGGCCCTCTATTGACTGAGCCATCTAGCTGTCCTTAATACAAATATGAACTTTTTTTTTTTTTTTTTGCACAGGAACATATAGAAGTTACTACCAAACTTGATATATTAGATGTGATACTCAAGACATGAATTGATACTGTTCTGTTCTGATATACTTCTTTTGAGCAAAAATATGCTTCTTTGGTACCAAAATATCCTTCTTTCTATGGGTGGAAATTTCAGTTCTTCAGGGAATCAGAAAATGAATGATATTTGAGGCTAATAAAGATGAAATTAATTGCCTAGGGTTGTTTAAAAGTTAATAATATCAGAGAAGAAATTTGAATCCAAGTTTTCCTGACTGTAATCCCAGAACTGTCTCCACTACACCGCCTACATGCTATTTATTTGCTTTTATCTATATAAATGTGGGAACTGTGCCATGGCAACCTTTTGATAAAAAGTCATAATTGAAACAAGTTTAGTTGTTTTTTTGTTTTGTTTTGTTTTTTATTTTTAGTGCCTTTAAAAAAAAAGTGACCCTTTTGAGGCAGCTAGGTAGCATGGTGGATAGAACCCTGGGTTTGGAGTCAGGAGTATCTGAGTTCAAATCTGGCCTCAGACAGTTTTAAGATATGTGACCCTGGGCAAATTATCTAACCTCTGGCTTCCTTAGTTTCCTCATCTGTAAAAACAGGGATAATAACAGCATGTCAAAGTGTTGTGAGGATTAAATGAGATAATATTTGTTAAGCACTTAGCAAAATGCCTAGCACATAATAGTCACTTAAAACATGCTTATTACATTGGAAATTTCTAACAGTGGCTCTCTTTAAATATAAAACTGATCACATTTCTATGACATTCTACAAAGCATTTTCCTCACAACAACCCTATTACATAAGCAGCATAGATGAAATTATCACTCTTTTACCGATTTAGAAAACAAGACCTGGAAAATTAAGTTCATCAAAGACTCAAACCCAAGTCAAGTCTAGTCTTCTTTCCACAACATATCATCTTTTCTTTATAAAAATATTATTTCATTTATACCTTTTTGTTTTAATATTATATTAGTTTCTGAATATATCACTCCTTTCCCCCAACCCGTGAGTCATCCCTTGTTACAAGGATGAGAGAGAGAGAGAGAGAGAGAGAGAGAGAGAGAGAGAGAGAAACATTTCAGAAAAACCAACACTGAACATATCTGACAGAACATGCTGTATTCCCTGAAATAAAGGTTTCCATATTTAATTTTTAATGCAAACATCACTGAAAATAAACTCAGATCATAGCCTGATAGACAATGACTCTCCCTTCATTCTCAGAGCAGGTCTCAGAGACAAATATGTGTGCCGTATGTACAGTACCTAAAGAAGCTGCTACATCAGGTCATTCTAACTGTTTTTCATCTGGGGAAGGGTCTATCACTGTACCAGATGCACTTCTGGGAAGCTGATCTAGATGACATGGTATAAGGGAGACTCTTGTAACCCACTGGCAGCCTGATTGGTGGCCACAGATGTAGTAAAAAGGAAGTGAGTAGCTAACATATTTTCACAGGAGCAACACAACTAAGAAGCCACATCTGACCACAGTGAGATTGCAAGCACAGAATCAATGCTGACTATAAAACAATTATGTCTTTTTCAGGCATAGGAAGCAGAAAGAATTGGTGCAAGTTTCATGATACAATAACATATAAATACCATAGTTCACATATGTGTACTCATTTGTGTACATATGTGTACTGTATTCATTTGCATAATGTATGTACACACATAAGTGTATATGTATTCACATAAGTAATACATTTATACACATAAGTGAACATATAAAGAATATGGAGAGTATATATAAATATAGATAAATAAAATATATTTAAGTACTTAAGTGCTGTTCTTATCAATTCCTATCTATATTAAACCAGGTTCTGGAGAGAGAGAGAGAGGAGAGAGAGAGAGAGAGAGAGAGAGACTACACATACATACATACATACACACATATACACACACTATGGTTCTGTGTGTATTGCTAACAACCTGGTATCCAAAAAGTTTGTTAAAATTTAATTTTATATCAAAAATAAATTTTTCCTTCCCTCTCCCATCCATAAATGTAGAAAAATGAAGGCACTAGAAGCATTTGGAAGCATAGAATCCAAGCAATGAGTGAGTGAAGACAGAATTAGCAGTCCAGTGACAAAACAAAAGTTTGCAGAGATAGAAACAGTACAAAACAGAGGAAGGATGCCAGTAGTGCAAAGGAATTGTGAAAATTGTTATATACTTATATATCGGAGTGCCCATAGGCTTTCAAGACAAATTTAAAGAGCTATAGCCAGAAAATTTTGCAGCCAGAGTAAGTAACATGAAGCACTCTCACAGTGGCAGTGGACATGAGGCACAGAGACCTTTCCATGGTTTTTTAAATAATGGAATAGGTCTATTTTTGGAGGAGCTGGGAAAGGAAGGAGCTAAACACCATCCTTTGGGGGAAAAGATTGAATCCCTAGGACAAGGCTGCTGCTGTGGGAAGGGGAAGAGGATGAAGAAGCAGAGGAGAAATTCATTCCACTTGCCATCTGGTGTCTCAATTTTAACTATTTTTGCCATGCATTAAATTCTGTTTCTAGTTGCTAAAGGAGTACATTTATAGCCACTACTCTCTAAATTCTTCATCTTGGGACATAACCTCAATTACCTGTCATAGTTATCCTTCTTGAAGTTGCCTGGGGTCAACATCACCTCTTTACTTTTTGATGATTACAGCTATAGTTGTTTGTCCTTCCTTTTAGAAAATGTCTTGACACGAACATGAATTAGATTTAAATGAGGCAAAGTTGCATGAAGTCATCAACTTTACTTTCTCTTTCAGAGTCATAAAAGTCTTATGACAAGACAAAAGTCAAGATGACTGGCAGTTGCCCAGGATGCAGTGAGTGGCCTTGGCTTTTCTAAAATGAGGTTTGTCCCAGGCCTCAGTTTGTCTGAGGAATTGTTCATTCCACAACTAAAGGCTACATAAGAATTGAGACAAAAGATAGCCTAATTAGATTTCAGATTAGCTCCTTGGTCTCCAAAATAGGAGGTATTATTAGGAATTGTAGTGGAAATTATAGCTATGCTCAAGGGAATCACTCTGAACTCCAAAGGTTGAGTTTGGCAGGAGAGCAGAAGTAGAAAATATTTACCCTATCTGTGACATAGATAGGCTATCAGGTCCTTCCCTCAAATCCTAAATCTTTCCTTCCTTTCTTTAGCAAAGAACTCCTGCCCAACCAGAAGTATTACCGAAAAGGTAAAGATTTTATGGAGAAAGGAAGGAAGGAAGAAAAGAAGGAAGGAAGGAAGGAAGGAAGGAAGGAAGGAAGGAAGGAAGGAAGGAAGGAAGGAAGGAAGGAAGATCATTTTTTTAAAAAAATGATCCGAAGAATATGGTTTCTAATTTATCTGAGCAAGCACAGAGGCAGCTTCTAACTGATTTTCCCCCTCATCATTTGATATGGGGGAGTTCTGTTTTTGTTTATTGGTATGGTTTGGCTTAGTTTTTATTTTACTTATGTTTTTAATTTTTTTTTTGCACACTGGCCACTGCTAAGCCTCCTTAGCCTTAGCATATGTCAGCATTCTAGACAGATTGCAGGCATGTCAGCCCGCAGTCACTGATCAGCTGTTGCATAAAGCCAATTCCTAACGAGAAGGAGCCAGCTGTCTACAACAATATAGAACCAGCATCACAAGCTGAAACTAACACTTCAAGTTAATCTTCTAGTCATTAAATCTTCTACTTACTTCAATGTGAGTTAAAGGATTTCCATTTAACAGACTTCACAGACATTTTATTAAATCAATTGACCAGTTTAAGGTATATATCCTACATTAACCAATTCCCATTCTAGTAGAAAAGCTGCCTCCTAGAGATGAATGCAGAGAATTTGATTTTTGCTGCAAAAGAAAAGGAGGAGGAAATAATAATGGAGATTTGATCTGGTTGCAATAGGCAAAGCTTACTATGAGATGACATGGGATTAGGATATGAACTGTCTGTATAAAAGTACAGATTATTTCTTTTGAAAGAAGCACTATCTATCCATCCTCATCACTCAGATTCACAAACTCAGTCATTCTTGATTTTTCATTTTCCTTCATCCTCTATTATCAATGCATTGTCATCATGTTAATTAACTAACAATACATTGCTAGCATCTGTCCCTTTTGCTCCAGTCACAGACCATCACCCTAGTCTGGGCCCTCATCATTTCTCATCTGGGTTATTGCAATAATCTTCTAATCAGCCCCCTGCTTCAGATCTCTTCTCTCTCTAATCCACCTTCCTTGTAGCCACCAAAATGATATTCTGAAAACTCAGGTCTACCCATGTGTGTCAGTACCCTGTTCAAAAAACTCCAGTGCTAATATAATGCCTCTTGAATGAAATACAAATTAATCTGTTTGGCATTCAAAACCCTTTAGAACTTAGCTTCAGCCAACCTTTCTAGGTTTAATGAACATATATCCTCTCCACACTCTGCCCTATAGCTAGCTTGATCTTCTGCACATACACCATTACACCTCATCCCTCACCCCACTAAGCATTGTCATTCTTTCCTCACCTGTTTTATCAAATCCCTAACTTCCTTTAAATTTCAGTGCAGATAGCACCTCCTTCATTTTCATTTTTGTCTTTGTATTTTTAGCATTTAACATAGTACCCTGAATACAGTTCATACAGGAAATTTACACCTTAGAAGTTCCCTATACCAAGAAATCACCAATCAAGGTGATTTTGTTCCACTCTCCCCCAACCTACCCTCAACTACTTGACTGTAGTTGAGATGGATCATTCAGGTAATGTTGACTCTATCAGTGACAAAACACCTCAATGCTCCTATATCTAGGAGACCCTTAATTAGGGATAATAATTGTGGAAATGTTCGGTATTTTTACAGATCAATGAGAAAATAATTTTAGGGACAGGCTGACCTTTTTTTCTGTCCAATCAAAAAACTCAGGCAATGGTAATGATGATTACTGTAGGCCTGGTTCTGTTGTCTAGTGGTCTTACCACAATGCATAAAGTTTCTAGACACTGTGTTCTGCATCATGATTTCCTTATAGATTTTCAAGGTATCAGTGCGTGTAGGGATATTGTAACACAGGATCTTGACTCAGGCCCAAAGGGGAAAAATTTGGAAAGATGCCATAAATGAAAGCTCTCTACTAATAAGAAATATAATATTTGTTGTATACTCACTTATCAAGCACTTACTATGTGTCAGGTATATTGCTAAGCAATGAGAAGCCAAAGAAAAGAAAAAAATACAATCCCTAACCTCAAATAAGCTATAATCTAATGATGGAGACAGTATGAAAGCAATGAGGTGCATGCAAAATATAGACAGAATGATGGAAGGTATTATGGAAGGGGGATTATTGCAGGGAGTCAGGGGACATGAAAGAAGCACAAGGAAAGGGTGACTTTAGACAATTTTACTATTCATTTGGGAAGATAAGACTAATACATATAGAGATAGAGATATATAGAGATATATACACACATATATGTATATTTATGTGTATATATGTATGTGTGCATATGTTTATCATTACTGTATTGCCTATGTGTATATGTGTGTGTATAAAATCAATGAAACAGAAACAATATTAAAATAAAATACTACATACTGAAGAGAGCTATGCATTTTCAGATCTTGACTTTTTGCTTTTGTCATTCATTAGTGGGAACAAGGGGAAAAAATAACCACTAAGACATAGGGATCACACTTATGAGTTCTTAGCCACAAAGAACTATAAGCTGAGTAAACTTACTAGTACAGGCATGAGCTTTCTGGACAATTTATAGCCCTAGCTGCCTAGAGCATTGAGGAATTCAATTACTTTCCTAAGGCCAACCAGAAATTTTGTGTCAGAGATAGGACTGGAAGGCAGGACTTTTCTATGTTGAGGTTGTCTCTCTATCCCTTATAATGTACTGATCACTAAGGAATCTGCCCCAATAGAAACAGAGTTCATTTTAATCACGCATTGCATTTGAAAATTCAGACTTAGAAGAGGATCTCTTTCATGAGTGACTTGACATATGGAGAGTTTCTTTAAATATTCAGCACTCTGTTCTCCCCTCACTCCTCCAACTCTCTAGTTCATTTGAAATAGAATTCAATCCACACACACACACACACACACACACACACACACACACAATGTTTTACAACTTTTCAGGAGAATACTTTCCAGGTAATATAAGGACCAAGTGTATTCATTTTAAGCAACATTTAATGTCAAATATTTCTCATTTCTAGCTATTGACAATGAGAAAATTAGACCTCTTTTAAAAGCTCCATTCATACTTCTAACCAATGGGAATTCCATTTAATTATTTCATTCTTTAGTTGTGAATTTTAAGCATTCAGCAGTTTCAGTCAAGCTATGAAATGCTCCTTTACGAAGGAACTCCTCATGGAGTCCTCATAGACTGAATCTCAAGGAAGTGAAGGGACTTGAGTCACATTGATAGTGTTAGTAGTAGGATTTGTGTTCAAGTTCTCTGACTCAATAGCCATGGTTCCTTTCCATTATAAGGGTGCCGAGAAACAGAGAATGAAATAAGATTTCCTAAAAACATGTAAGAACTCCATTTAAAAAACAGCTATTCAAATGAGAAAAAAAGACAAAACACCCCTTGTAAACTAAAAAGGGACTAGCTATGTGACAAAGATATAGAAGAAAAAAGAAAAAACTAACAAAGAGAGTATCAAATTAAGACTAAAACACCTCCACATATTTGTGACAATAACTGCCTTGGTGTTATGAGCATTAGTGGACAGATAAGAGGAATCTATTATCTCCCTTCCATTCTATCACAGAAGATATTCCAGACAAGATGAGAACTGAAAAACTCTTTTGATGGAAAGTATAGAGGTAAATTAATGAAAAATGTGGGAGCCATGTGGAGTGAGAAGTGGTAATGAGTATTCACATATATGAAGAACAACATATTCTTTCCCATCTCAGCTATCATCCTCAGAGTTTATGCTTTGGATTTTTTTGTTTTGTTTTATTTTGCTTTGTTTTTTTGTTTTTTTTTTTAACAATATTAGCACCCCCCCCAAATTAGCAAAATAATTTAACATTGTATTTTCATAGATGGAGGCAGGAGGTATAATGAATTAATAATAAAGAAGCATTGGAGTATAATGGATATTGGTTAGTTTTGGAATTAGGAATACAGTTTTAGATTCTACGCCTGGAACATTCTGACTTTGTCACTTCTCATTGCCCTAGGCAACTCTTTATGTCTATAAGTTGAAAGACGAGGCATAGCTCTACATTGGTAGAGGGAATTTCTTTATCCAGAGAATTCCTATACCAAGGAAATCATGAGTTTAATATTATGTATGTGTCTCCCTCTCTTCACTCACATATTCACATATATACATATACATACATACATGCATATATGTACACACACATATACACACATGCATGCATATGTGTGTATACACACATATGCATACATATATAATATATGTGTGAATGTGTGTATATACACACATACATATACATGTGTGTGTGTGTGTGTGTGTGTATAAAATCAATGCCCACATGATATAGCCTCATAGAGAACCCTACTTACTTTCACCTTCACAGGGCATTGTCTAACGATCTTAAGTAACAAGTCACAAATTGTGAGCTTCCTTTCTCTTTTTTGCATAGCTAAAATGGACATAATTCTTAATCTCACCAGGTTGTTGTTGGCAAGATATTTATAAACTATGAAAATCATTAACATCATCATTGTCATTGCCGTCATCATTGGGTCTTTATGGCAAATGACTTCAGTTATCCATGTACACAACTCTGTAAACGTAATGAAATGTGGACCCTGTTCCCAGAACTAATGATCTGTGAAAAAGTGTCTCACTAGGGAAATTAGAATTTGTGTTGTCACCCTTATTAATCTGGAAATGCAATTTGTTCTCCTTAGTAGCAGCTATTCTGAAACAAATAGGAAATAGGATAACAAATAATTTTCTAGCAGTTCCTGAAACTATGTGTACGCGTATTCCTACTCCCAAACTTCTTTCTTCACTTCCTATAATGTTCTGGGGAGGTAAAGAGCAATTGCAATGCATAATACACGTTCCTTCTATCTGTTGCAAAAACCTCACCTACAGACCTTCCTGGAGCTTTAGGGGAAATATATCACAGAAAAATGGGTGAAAAATCAAGAAATCATACAATAATATTACAGGATGTGGAAAAGAGCCAGTAATGGGTAGTGGGGTGGGAGGTGGGTTGTGGAAGATGATATTGAGGAGTTATAAGCAAATACAAACGACTTTAGATGATGATGATGGTGATGATGATGATGATGATGAAGATGATGAAGATGAAGATGATGACGACGATGACATTTACATTGTGCTTTGATGTTTGCAAAGTAATTTGGAGCTATCTCATTTTATCCTCATAACAATTATGGGAAGTCAGTGTGATTGTTATCCCAATTTTATAGATGAAGTAAATGATACAGACTGGTTAAATGATTTACTCTGGTCACATAACTAGTAATCATCTATAAGAAAGATGTGAGCATTTACTACTACTCCGAACTTGTATAAAAAGCACTTCATACATTGAAAGGGGCTTTTGCACATATTCATAGAACTTTAGATTTGGAAGCATTATCAGAGGCTCTTCAGGTGAAACTCTTACCTGAACAGTATCCCCTATTATAGAATTCCCAACAAGTGTCCATCTATTCCAGTGGCTAACTCCAGTCTTCCAACTAAAGGGAATCTGCTATTTTCCAGGCTAACCATTTCACATTTAGACAGCTTTCTTTCTTAGAAATATTTTTGTTATCATCAAGTTAAATGTACCTCTTTGCAATTTCTACCTGTTTCTCCTTTGTTCTGCCCTCTATTGTCACATGGAGCCAGAATATTCCCTCTTCTACATGACAGTTCTTAAACCACTTGAAGAAAACTCTCCTGTCCTATCAGTTGTTTTGGGATTTTTTTTCAGTTCCTTTAACCAGTCTTCATATGACACGAAATCAAGACTCTTCACCATCTTAGATGCTCTCTAGTATATCAGTGACCTTCCTAAACTGTGATGCCAATGAATCCAGAGCATCAGGTTTGATCTGACTAGGGCCTAATAGAATAAGCTTCCTTATTTCTCTCATAAGGTAGCCCAATACCAAATTAGTTATTCTGGTTACTAAAG
The DNA here is from genome assembly GCF_028372415.1 of Notamacropus eugenii. NCBI lineage: Eukaryota > Metazoa > Chordata > Mammalia > Diprotodontia > Macropodidae > Notamacropus > Notamacropus eugenii. Next base: position 305,914,450 of record NC_092876.1, read on the forward strand.
CACATTACCAACTTACACTGAGCATACAGGCTACTAAAAACCCCAGATCTATTTTTTTCAAATACATTGATATCTTACAGTGTCTCCCTCAGCATGTACTTAAAAGCATGTACTTGGAATCCAAGTCCCTATTAAATGTCATCTTATTAGATTCACCCCCAATGTTCTAACCGGTCAAAATCTTGTAAGATCTCAACAGTCATCTGGCATGATAGCTACACTTTCAAATTTTTTGTCAGCTACAGATTTAATGAGGACTCTATTTATGCTTTTACCCAAGTAACAGGTGAAAACCCTAAATAATACAACAGCAAGCACATGTGTCTATACCCCTCCATTTGATACCACTTCACAAAAATATAGTGAAGTAGGTAAGGTATTAACTCTGTTTTAGCAATGAGAAATCTGCCTACTGAAATAATAATAGCTAACATTATATAATACTAGAAGTCCTTGAGAGGTTAAATACCCTTGAAAGGGGTTAAATGATTTGCCTGGGATCACACAACTAAAAGTATCTGAGCCAAGTCTTCCAGATTCCAGGTTCAGTGGGTAATTCAACCCATCACCTAGCAACCTTTCATATATTATGCATTCACTAAACACTAGTTGATTTGATTTTCTCCCAGAGTATACAACTAGTTCATGGTAGATAGAGCCAGAATTTAGGTCTCTTGATTCCTACATCAGTGTTCTCTCCAATATATCATATTTCTTCAATACTTGGTAAGATCTATGATCTCCTTGATAGGGTCAGTTCCTCCAAGCACAAGCAAATCTTACCTACCCATTCTCTGAAATTATTGCCCTTGTTATCCCATAAATCCTCTAAAGACTATTTACCCAGAATGTTAGAGGATTTCTTCTTGAAAAAGTGTATCATGCTACTATCTAATTATTTTAAAAAGTGATGGCAGATAGATAGGTGGTGCAGTGAATAGAGTACTGGCCCTGGAGTCAGGAGGACCTGAGTTCAACACTTGCCACTTACTAGGTGAATAACCTTGGGCAAGTCACTTAACCCCAATTGATTTTCCTTTCCCCTCCAAAAAAGAAATGTACAACAGGAAGATGAAGGAGTTTATCCCACCAAAGCAAACAAAGCAACAGGTTTAAGTCTTTCCTTTGAACTCATGAACACACTAAGAAAGAAGGCTCTCACCATCACCAACAACAACCATTCCAATCTTAAAAATAAATAAGAGGTCAGAGTTAATGAACCTGAAGATAAAATCAACACTAATGTATCCACTTTTGCTTGTCTTACATTTTTCTGCATACTTATCAAAAGACAAAAACTCCCTTTCAACTTCCTTCAAGATACAACTATGGGATCATAGATTTAGAATTGAAAGGATCTTAGAAGGAGGGCATCAAGGTCAAGCCCTTAATTTTACAAATGAAGAAACTAGGAGTCAGAGGAGGTGGAGGAATTATCTGGAGTCACACAACTAAGTGTTTAAGGTCAGATGTGGATCCAGATCTTCCTGACTCCAAAGCCAGTGTCCTTTCCCCAATACCATGGGTTCCTGGATAATGCTACCCAAGGCAAAATTATGAATTCTCTATTTGTCACCCTTCTACCCTTCTTTGTAATATCCTATATTTTTTCTACTTCTAGAATAACCAAGTTTGCTTATTCTACTTCTTGGCTGGAGGGAACCACTTTTTTTCTTCAACCTTTTATTTATCAGTGCATGGTATACTCTCTACATCTTCTTCAATAAAAAAAAATCTTATCCATATCATACACTCTACTGGGGATAATGAATTCTAATTTGACAAGATAATTGTACCATTATGAATATGGTAACTAACTAATGCATTCTGTTTCTTAAATCACAGCCATAACTAAAATGCCCTAAAAACCCTTTCAAGAATATTTCAATTTCAAAAAAAAAAAAATCACATTAGAAACTAGTAGGTATCAGACACTAGGATACAAAGAAGACCAAGATAGTCCTAGTCCTCAAGGAGCTTGGACTCTACCTAGGGAACACAACCTACACACAAATAAACCTGATCCCTGAGAGCAGTAACTGGGGAAGTCAAAAAGGATTACATAGAGCAAGTGTCACCTAAGCTGAGCCTTAAAGGAAGATACTGGTTTTATGAGGTGCTACTTTGAAAGGGATGAATTTCTAAATATGTGGGATATTGGGGAAAAGGCATGATTTATTCAAATACACAACCAGGAGATGAAGTATAGAGTTCAGGGTGGCAGTTAGTTTTCTGCTTAGGTTGAAATCCAGAGACTGGGAAGGAAGGTAATATGAAATAAAACAATGGGTTGAAGTCAGAAAGAGGAAGGTATAGAATTACTTAGAAGGCCACTGAGAACCACTAAACGTTTTTGTTTTGTTTTGTTTTTTATCAGGAAAATGACATGGATGCAAATGTACCTTTGAAAAACAATTTTGATTATTTTGTGGAGGATGGATGGAGAAAAGAAGAAAGCAGAATCAGGGGAACTAATTTGGAGATTTTTATAGTACTAGTACTAGAGAGGTGATGAGGCCTAGAACTAGGGGAAGGTCATGTGAATGGTGTGGATTCAAGAAATGCTGTGGAAAGAGGATCAGCAAGATTTAGCACTTGATATTGCGTAGAGTTTTGCTGACCCCCTTTCTCTTGGGTCTAGCTAGGCTTCAGTTTCCATGAGAGGAATCTCAGAACTTCAGGTACCACTTGTGATGGCAGTGAAACCTGGCCTCAAATTTGACTCAAAGAATCCTATGGATCCAATTCTAAATTTACATGGTCAACATGATCTCTCACCAGAGCCTAAGCTAAAAGAAAAAGAGGAGAGATAAGCACCTTTAAATGCCTTCAAAGTCTATCAGAGAACCTCTCCTTTATTACAGGTTTAGCTAACGGGAACCACTTATAAATGTTCACTCTACTCTTTTTCTAAGGTATGTCTTTATCCATCATTATGATTTACCTGGAATAAAATTTCTCATGTTGTCCACATAGAGTGAAACAACCTAAAGCACTCTGTACATGCTCCAGATCCCCACTGAAGATGAATTCAAGAAACTCTAACAGTGCAAAACTAATGGAGCTCTTAATAGAAACAGAGGAAGTTGGGTGATAGGTAGTTTTAGAAGAGAATGAGTTCTGTTTTGACTAGGTAGAATTTGATGTGCCTCTGAGGCATTACAGATTTCTGAGGTCATCTGAAGAAATGATGGTTTGGGAAGAGCAAAGAGGAATAGAAACTACATTGTTCCAAGTCTCATCCCTTCCAGATGAAGGACTTAGAGTTGGTACAAAATCTAATTTTATTTTTTCCTGCTCTCTTCCTGTCTAGATCTCAGGGGCCAGACTATTCTGTTAAAACATTCCAATGTCACTGAAGAGGAGGTGACTTTCAAAGTGAAAGAAATTATGTTTTTATGTTTTTTCCACCACAGGTGCAGCTAGCCCCAGGACTTGATAGCTGCCCTTTCTTCTGTTACTTGAGGTGGGCAAAGCTGTCAGCTGCAGAGTCCCAGAACACAAGGAATATGAGAAGCCCTAGATGGAAGTCATCCACCTGGTTCCCCAAGGAAGCTGTTTATGAAGCTTCTGATCAAATCCATGTTTTCTCTTTCTTTATGACAACTGAATTGGAGAGTTTTATTTTTTACCAGGGACAGACCTGAATCAGTGAAATAAAGTAAGTATTTTTATTTAAAAGATCTTCCTAAAATAAAAAAAATTAAATAAAAGGTCTTCCTTTACTTTTCTTCTTTCTCCCCCTGCAGTTGCTCCCAGTTCCACTGTTTAGAGATGCATTTGGTTTCACAAGCAAAAAGTCTCTGTGAGAGTTGGGCAGAAGCAGAAAGAGATTAATCAGTCATATATATGTATATATATATAATTAGAGGATAGGTAGAAATGAGATTATAACCTTGCCTTTCATGGAGAAAAAGTTCTGAACATCCAACTGTACTGGAAAATAATACATCTTATCTTTAAGTGAAAACTTTGAGGAAGTTGAAAATTTCTAGTTAATAAGTTATTTTATGCAAAAAAACCCTCATCCTATCTAGGGTCTTGCAAAGTAAATCATGAACAGTAAGTGTTTTTCTGTCAGGGAAAAAATTAGATTTATCCTATCTTCATTTATTTCTGATGCTTTTTTATTTGTTTTGGTAGTGGGGAATGGAGAACTGGGAAGGATGAAAGAATCAGAACATTAGGGAAGGTGCTATTTAGTCCCCTCAGAATAAAAGAATACTCTTCTCTCTCATGGAAGCTAATTCTAAGGTTTATCTGTCAATAAACAAATCGATCAATAAGTATTTCTTTAGCACCTGCCATGTGCCAAGCACTGTGCTAACCCTAGGAATATGAAGACAAAAGTAAAACTGCTCTTCTTTCAGGGAAACTTTGATTCTAATGGCTCATTTGTAGGCAAAGCTAACAAATGATCCCTCACTCTGCTAAGACAAATAAAATGGAAAGTGAAAAGCTTGTCTGCACTGATTTTAACATTCAGAAACTATTAGAGCAGGTCATCGGGGAAAGAGGCATAAAAGGGGAGGGAAAGGAAGGGGAGAGTTTATGGCAAGTTGAAATGACAGGGTCCAAAAGAAGTTACATTTTCAGTACAGTATTGATTGCACGTAGGAAGCTGTGCAGAACTATCAATGATTCCCAAGCTGCTACCTGCCACAAAAACTCATCTTTTTACACCAATATCCTTCTTGTGTTGCTTTGTGATTACAAATCATGAAATACCAAAATTCCAGGAGCATTATAATTTCAGACAACACAAATGGCAATGGAAAGTATTTGGATTAAAAGATGGCTGTCACATTTCATTAGGGAGGTGCATGACAAAGAAAAATGTGCTGGGAAATGTGGTAATACAAAGTGATATATAATATATATCCTACATATTGCAGTGATATCTACCTAAACTCAATAGATCTTGGAGGAAGGAATCCAGAACATTGGATAGATATTCCTCCTCCTGTAGCAGATTTAAGGATATAGACAAGAGTCATATAGAAAGACAGCACTCAGGGCAAGAGACATGTGACAAGTTATGAAAAAGACATCAAGGACAAATTTGCTTTGTGTGTCTCATCCTGTTCCTATAGTGCATCATCTATCCTTCTACTGCATAGTTTGAAATCTGATACTTTTCCTCTCCCTTCCTTCTGACTCTTTCCATTATTTACCTGGAGATTCTTAATCTTTAGAACTTCCAGATAAATTTTGTTGTTATTTTGTCTAAATGCAGTAAAGCATTTGAAAATTTGTTTGGTAAAACACTCAATGAGCAAACCAATTTAGGTAGTATTGCTTTTTTATTATAGTATTTGATCTAACCATGAAAAATCAATTCCTCTCCAACTGGTCCAAACTTTATTTTTGCAAAGAGTATTTTGTAGTTCTTTTCATAATTTGTGTGGGCCTTGGTAGATAGACTCTCAGATATTTTATTAATTTCATGGATACAAATATTCTATAATTCCTTCCATCTATATTTCAAAAAATGAAATTTCTTATTTTGTCTCTTTACTTTGAGTTTTGTTGATGATATGTAGAAAGGCTGATTATTTTGTGTATTTATCTTTATATAACAAATATTGATTGAAATTGTGATTTTTCTATTTTTTATTTGAATATGTAAGATTTTTTTGAGTAAACTATTATATTATCATGAAGGATATATGGGGTATTTAGGTAGGACTACTACCTCTAGTATGAGGGCTACTGAACCCTTTTAGGGGCTGCTTATCCACTTTAGGTGTCCATCTTTAACCAGTGTTCACCTATGACTCCAAGAAGTCATAGCATGTATACATAGATAGCCATACCCTAGTAAACCATCTCCACAAATGGGCTAAACCAAGCTGAGGTTAATTGATGGGCCTCAAATCCATGGATGAATTGGGAGGGAATCTGCCCCAAGCAGAGGTGTAATGTAAAGAGATGCAAAGACATTCCTGGTGGATGTGAATAGGCAGGTATGAATGTTTTGTTTTTGTTTCAGTGGACCATCAAGGTAGCAAAAGAAGATGCTATAGAGCACTTACAGCTTGGTCAGACACAAAAGACACCAGGGTCATCCACAGTATCCAGAGTCATCATCAGTCATCTTGACTTTTTTCTTGCCACTGAACTTCAATGACTCTTCAAGAAAGAATGAACAATAAGAGTTCACTCAACTCTGCCTCACTTAAATCCAATTTACATGCAAGTGAAATGCCATTTTACAATTTTACTATTTCATTCTGATGTGGTTCAGACTCTGGCAACCTCCCTGAACTCCCTTTCAATCTTCCCATTTGGTCTGGTCTTTCATACTCAGATCTGTTGCCCTTAACCTAGCCTGGTCTTCCACTGTCTCTGGATTGCCCCACCTGTTTCCCACCCAAGCCCTCCATTGTCTGATATCCCTGATTGCCTCTAGCTGTTTCCAACCCTTGACCAGTCACTCCAGTCCCATTAAGGTCCTCCTTTCCCTCATCTCATCACCCTAGACTACCAGACCACTCTCAGATCCCTCCAGTCTTTTCTGTATTTAATTCCATCTTGTCTCCATGAAGGCACTCAGATTCAGTCCAGCTCAGACTCTGTGTAACTGAGATTCCATCTGACCCACTTGTTAAGACAAGTGTTACAAATGCTTAGGCTCCTTAAGAGTAAACCCAATATGGTGAATCTAATAAACTTTGTTTTACTTTGGCTTTAAGAAGGCTTCTGTTGAATTCATTAGAGTAGGACTTGGCATGTTGGTATTTTGGGATCTCCAGCACCCCAAACCTCAACAATATCACAGCCAGATACTCTATACATTGACTCCAACATCGGGTTGTCCTTTTGGTCTTCTTTGAACACCAAGGATAAACAAAATATCATCAAGAAACATCATTTCTTCTTTGCTGATGTTGAGTCACTTTTTTGGTCTTATTCTATGTACTGGCATTTCTCCATACATATCAAATAATAGTTGTGAAGATGGTCATGCTTGCTTTTGCCCCTGTTTTTCTAGGAATGTTATCTAACAATCTCCACTTCCAATAACGCTACCTTCTAGTTTATATAGACACTGTTAATCATATGAATAAAACTTTTGGTTTTCTTCTTTTTGATATATGCTTTGAATATAAAATATTTTTGTTAAAGTATTTCTTTTTGCAAACTTTATATGATCCTATGATTTGCATTGTTTTGATAATATAGCCTATTATATTCACATATTTTCTAATGTAACTCTAATCTGATCAAGCTTTGAAATATTTATGTTTCTTTTTTAATATTTTATTCAATTTTTATCAACATTTAATATTAGTCCATAGTTTCTTTCTATGACTTCTCTCACCCGTTTAGATATCAGAAGTTTATTTCTCTTATAGGTCCAATTTAGTAACATATCTTTATTTTTCTAAGCAATCCATGTAACTTTGTAGCTAATTGTATACTACGTATGTGATAGAATCACTTGTAAAAACATCTAATCTTTTTTCTCTTAGGAGAAACTTAAATGCATTGCCTGTTCAATGTTTTGTTTGTTTGTTTTTTTTTCCCCTGAGAGTAGGTTAATTAAATTCTTTATTTCTTCTTTTAGCTGAGTATTTTATGTTTTTTTTTTTGTAATTGCCCATTTATTTGATTCAAGTTGCCAGTTTCATTTGATATAATGTAATATCAATTTCATTTTATTTCCTCTTCCATTGTCATTAATCCTTCTTTTTCATTTTTGTTTTTGGTGATTTTTTTCTTCACTTTAAAATAAATTATAAAATGGCTTGATAGTAACTTAAATAGTGAAATATAAGTTTGTTGAATTCATTATTTTTTTTCCCCAACAATCAACAAAGTTTTATTTATCAGTGTATTTTTTGGTTTTCATTATAAATTTTTTTTTCAGAATTTCTATCATTCCTAGTTGAAATTTTTGTTGTTGCTTTCCTAGGTTGTTTTTTTAGTTGCATATATTCTCTGTTAAGCTGTTCTTTTCTACTGGTAGAAGTTTTTAGAGTGATATATTTTCTACTAAAGATTACTTTGGTTATATAGCAAAAGTTTTATTATGCTGACTCATGGTTATCCCTTTAATGAAATTATTTACTGTATGATTTGTTCTTTGATTCATCTTTTTTTTAGTATTAAATTATCTAAACTTTAAGTTTCAATCCTTTTTTCAAGAGTTTTATTAATTATAAGTTTATTTCATCATGGCAAGTAAAATGATATATTTAGAATTTTGGCTTTTCTATATTCATATGTGAGATTTTGATGAAATATCAGATAGTTGGTTCTATAAATGTGGGATTAGTATTTGTTCCACCATTATGTCATTCTCAAATTTGACACAGAGTCTTTATATGTCACTATTCAAGTCACTGTTAAAGAAATAGAATAGCATAGGACCTAAGGCATAACCTTAGAGAATTTAGCTACAGCTATTATCACTCTTTTCCATCACCATCATCATAATTGCTTCATTCCTCCTGTTTCTGACAGATTTCTCAGTTTACAAACTGCTCTCATTAATGTAACTCCTTAGGCCAACAAAAAGTTATTCATCAAAACTCACTGGGTATAATTGTTCAATCAGATGTGAACTGATCACATACCCTACCTCTCTTGCCCACTCAATATTCACAGCATTGAGAATGGCTATGAATATGCTGGTATAGTTCTGAATAGCAAAATATGAAAGACTCTTTGCACAAATAAAGTCAGCTCTAAGTAACTGGAAAAACATCAGCTGTTCATGGATAGGCTGAGCCAATATAATAAAAATGACAATTCTGCCTAAATTAATTTACTTATTTAGTGCTATACCAATTAAACTATCAGATAATTATTTTCCTAGAGCTGGATAAAATAATATCAAAATTCATCTGGAAGAACAAAAGGTCCAGAATATCAAAGGGACCAATGAAAAGAAATGCTAGGGAAGGTGGCCTAGCACTACCAGACCTCAAATTGTACTATAAAGCAGCAATTATCAAAACCACTTGGTAGTGGCTAATAAATAGAAGAGTAGACAAGTGGAATATGCTAGGTACTCAAGAAACAGTAGGCAATGAATATAGCAATCTACTGTTTGATAAATTCAGGGACCCCAGCTTCTGGGATAAGAACTCACTGTTCGACAAAAATTGCTGGGAAAACTGGATAAAAGTGTGGCAAAAATTAGGCATAGATGAATGCCTGACACTGTACACAAGAATAAAGTCCAAATGGGTACACAATCTAGGTATAAAGATTGACACCATGGACAAACTGGAGGAGCAAGGAATAGTGTATTTATCAGATTTATGGAAAAGGGAAGAATTTCTGACTAAAGAAGAGATAGAAAGCATTATGAAGTACAAGATGGATAATTTTGATTACATTAAACAGAAAAGTTTTTGCACAACCAAACTCAATACAACCAAAATTGGAGGGATGTAGTAAATTGGGAAGGAATTTTTACAGCTAATCTCAGGGATAAAGGCCTCATTTCTAGAATATAGAGAGAACTGAGTCAAATGTACAACAATACAAGTCATTCCCCAACTGATAAATGGTCAAAGGATATGAACAGGCAATTTTCAGAGGAAGAAATTAAAGATATCTATAATCATATGAAAAAATGCTCTAAATCACTTTTGATTAGAGAGATGCAAATCAAAACCATTCTGAGGTACCACATCATACCTATTAGATTGGCAAACATGACAGAACAGGAAGATGATAAATGTTGGAGAGGATGTGGGAGAGTTGGAACACTAATTCATTGTTGGTGGAGCTGTGAGCTTATCCAACCATTCTGGAGAGCAGTTTGGAACTATGCTCAAAGGGCTAGAAAAATGTGCATATCCTTTGATCCAGCAATATTGCTTCTTGGACTGTATTCCCAAGATCATAAAAATGGGAAAGGGTCCCACATGTACAAAAGTATTTATAGCAGCACTTTTTGTAGTGACCAAAAACTGGAAATCAAGAGGATACCCATCAATTGGGGAATGGCTGAATAAATTACAGCATATGAATATAATGGAATATTATTGCACCATAAGAAATGATGAACAAGAAGACTTCAGAGAGGCCTGGAAAGACTTATATGATCTGATGCTGAGTGAAAGGAGAAGAATCAGGAGAAATTTATGCACAGCAACGACCACAGTGTGCGAGAGCTTTTTCTGGTAGACTTAGATCTTCATAGAAATGCAAGGACATAAAAAAGAAAATAGTAATTCCCAATGGTCTTCTAAGCAAAATTCCTTCCACATTCAAAGAAAGAACTATGGAATTCAATTGCAGAATGTAGCAGATCATTTTGTGTGTATGTGTGTGTATGTGTATTATGTTTTGGTTTGTTATATGATTTTTCCCATTTATTTTAGTTCTTCGACACAGTATGACTATAGTGAAAATGTATTCAACAGGAATGTATGTGTATATCCTATATAGAATTGTATGTCGTCTTGAGGAGGGAGGGAGGTGGTGGGTGGTATGTAGGGGGAAAAAATCTAAGGTTTATGGTAGTGATTGTAGAACATTAAAAATAAATAAAGTGAATATATTAAAAACAAAAAAAACCCCACAAAAGAAGTATGAAAGACTCTCCACATAGAAGGCAAAGAAAAGCATTTATTCAGACACCAGAAAGCCAAATCCTAACACCAGAAAGTTAAATCTGTCATAGTAGCCAAGAAGTCAATACACATTAGTGCTGCTGGTGACAAGCCTCCCCCTTTTCCCTTTTCATAAGCAAATACTCATGAGTCTTGCTGTGTCTGCCAGGTTCTCACTAACTTCCTTCCAGTTCTGCTCTAGCCTTCCTGTTCCACCCATTCAGCAAACTTCTCCTACCACATCTGAATTAGGTTTCCACATGATTTAAACAGATCACATGCACCTATTAATGAATGGGAAAGATCTTTCCATTGAAATTGGTATTACACTACCTTAGCTGCTTGTGCTAATTTTGGTCTAATAATTAACAACAAAAAAACACAGGTGCTCCATCAGCCACCACTACACCATCCATTTGTGGAACTATCTGTTACAACAAATGGAGAAGTTTTGAATGCTGTGGATAAGTTCACTTACCTTGGTAGTATACTTTCCAGGGATGAACACGTTGACAATGAGGTTGATGTATGCATTGCCACAGCTAGCTCAGTGTTTGGGAGGCTCCAAAGAAAGGTTTGGGAGAGAAGAGGTATTAGACTGACTACCATACTGAAGGTCTACAGAGTTGTTATGCTGACCTTATTGTTAGATGCTTGTGAAACATGGAGAGTCTACCAACACCATGACAGGAAATTGAATGGCTTCCATTTGAACTATCTTAGGAAGATTCTGAGGATCACCTGGAAGGATAAGGTAGCAGACACTGGAGTCCTTCCTTAAGCTGAACTGCCAAGTATTGAAACTATGCTTCAGAGAACACAACTCCGATGGGCTGGCCATGTTGTTCGAATGCAAAATGTACACTTGCCAAAAAGACTATTGTATAGAGAACTTGCCTGGGGCAGGCGATCACCTGGTGGCCAGAAGAAATGATACAAGGACACTCTCAAGGTCTCTCTCAAGAATTTTGGATTTGACTGTGCAACATAGGAGACACTGGCACAGGACTGCTCAGCATGGTGTGCCCATAGAAGAAAAGGTGCTGTGCTCTTTGAGCAAAACAGAATTGAGACAGCACACAGTAAATGCAGAATGTGCAAATTTGGGATATCCACCCCAAATATCCAAATGGACTATCTGTGTCCAACCTATGATAGAGCATTCTGAGCTTGTATTGGTCTAATCCCCCACAGTCAGACACATCGAAATTTCACTTTACAATGGTGATGTCATTTTGGTCCTCTTCAAAAATGAAGGACAACAACCAACCACACTACCTTAGTTGTAATCCCCTTATCCACAGGATTATTGTAGAATATTTTGTCAAATGGCTTCTTGAAATCAATATATAGTATGTCCATGACTTTACCCCCCCATCTGCCAACTTTATTTTCTTTTTGACTAGCCCTGAGATTTCATTGATTTAAGAAAGTTCCAGTTAGGAAATTTCTTCACTAACATGGATTGGAGACTGTTCTATAAGTTATTTCCTGGTGGCAATGAGAAATTAGATGATTTGCCTAGGGTCACACCAAAAATATGGAACTTGAAATGGGGTCCTTGAGAGCACACTCTGAGAATGGATTTATCTTCAGTATATAATATAGTGTTTCTCTAAACTAATTACTCATTTTACAAAGAAGTCAGGCCTATCTTCCATGACTTAGTAAATGCTTATTGGCTCACAACAACCATCATATTATTTTCTATATGTGCACAAAGTATTTACTTAGTGATCTATTGTGTTTTTTTTTTCAGAAACTGATAATCAAGTTAATTGGTATGTTGTTTCTGAGAATCAATATCCTTTTGTACCTTCTGAAAGTCAGGACAATATTGGTGTATTTCCAGTCTTTTGGCATTGTTTTCTTTTTTTTTTTCCAAGAATTCCCAGAGATAGCAATTAATATTGACACTGTTGTAATGACAATGTTAAGTGGTCATTATTTCTAATTAGCCAAATAGACTGGCATTCTCTCCTTGTATAAGCTAAGGCCTGGGGGGAGGGGGTAATCAAATGAGAAAGGAATCACCTTCAGTTTGCAATTATGTCTTTTATTGGTGATTTAAGTTATTTGTATTTGTTTCTGTGGCATTTCCTTTTGTTTTTATTTACCTCAAACATTAACTATCCATGTTGGATATTAGCTGATTGCTTAATATTAATTAAAACGTATGTTGAGAATTCTCCTTCACTGTAAATTACATTACTGGTGGGAATTACATTTTCTCTGGGTGGATCAAACTGAAAAGACCAAGGCAGATCTAATAGTCTTTTTAACATTGTTCCCTGAAGAAATACCTTAGTACCACTGTATACAAAGCTTGTGATTACTGTGAAATTATTAGTGTTAGAAATCTTTAGGATTTTCAGTTGTTTCTGTGGAAAATAAAGTCATTCCCTACACATATACTTTGGTCTAATCTGCCTGTTTTAGGTGGCATCCAGCTACTCATAACTAAGCCAAATTGCTTGAAACTATGCTTATTACCAACTATCTGGGAGGGAGAACATTTGATCTGCTGATCAGAAAAACAACAGTAACTGCCAATATCCCTAATGAGTGTATCAGCCTCTCTTACTCTTTGTATATAAAAAGCAGACAGCCCAATCCAATCTTCCCAATAAAAGAGAGCCAGTTGAAATCATTCTGTGACACAAAGATGCATGGTTAGGGAGCCCAGTTAGCCTGGGTGACTTTCTGTGTATGTCTTTTTTATTGGTCCTCTGTGTTATATTCTAAAGTCTGATGCATTAGACCATGAGGCTGTTACCTGAAGTCTTGGGGGACAAATCACAGTATGACTTTAGCAATGATCTCCGATCCAAGGTTAGGGACAGATGCATTCTCAACAAAACTTTCTAAGCCTATACCTATATCAGTAGTGTCAGGGTCCTGGTAGTCGGTGGTCATGGGACTGGTATGGTGCTTTAGAAAATCTAAAGTGTTTTGTTTTGGGTTTCTGCCTTGCTTACCATCTCATTAACATTATTTACAACCTCTCAATAACTATTTATCTTCTAGCTTTCATGCATTCCCCATTAATGGACAATACTACTATTAAGGTCCAGGAACATTTTGCTTTGTGATAAGAATTTGTTGTTCTTTCTGCCTTTGCTCCTACTCTAACAACTGTAAATGGAAGTCACACTTTTCAATACCCTCCAAATGCTTGCTTCTTGCCATGCTATTGAATCAGATCATCTATACTCACAGGCTGTTGTGACAGACACCTCAACTTGAGCCAGAGAAGAAGATTGCACCAACATTGGAACTCAGTATCTGTGTTATCAGATTTGTCTTCATTTTTCCCAATGCCAGGATTAACATAGCCTTGGCAGCAGCTACCCTGTTTAAGGCCTCAGTCTGTTCAGCCAGATTCTTGCCTTATTTCAGGCCAATGGAAAGCCCTGCTTCTCTTGACTTCTGTTCATCTCAGAATTTGGCTACAGTTCTAGGAGTGAGAAATCTGTGGACCCTCCACCTGTACTCAATCAGTGCTTCTTAGTATGCAAACTTGCTGAAATCCTGCTGTTGGTGCCTTTTGGAACTACATAATATTTGGGGGTGTACAAAAGTCAAGAGGAATGTGCAATTCATTTGTCTAAAGTACCATGAACAAGACTGCTAATGCACACTTTCCCTCGAGAATGTGGCTAAAAAGTTCATTATGGAAATGGAAGCATGGATACTCCAAACGGAGTGGAATAGTTGTGGGGGATGAGTGAGTGGGGAGAACAGGTAGAGTTGAAGTTCTAACATTACCACAAAAAGATGCTCCAGAAGGCTTGTGATCTCTTCAAATAAGCTTATTCCTAAAGTGCGATTCTAACGTAGGCTTACAGGCTTCCAAACCAGAGAAGCAATCTGATTCTTCCCAACTTCTTATCTTCCAACTTATTATTATTCAAAGGGCTATTAAAATCTATCCAGCATTCCTCTGTGGAAACTTTCATGTCTACACCTCTTTATTTCTATTCCTACTATTGCCTCCTTGGTCCAGCATGTGATAATAGTTTATTGATTATATAGTTAGAAATTGTCCGAAATAACATTTATAAGTCGAGGTCTGGCTAACATCGGAAACCCTCCAGGGAAGCCAGCGACCTCTGCAAGAAATGCTTGAGTTCACCCAAATCATTTGTGTTTTGCGTCAACTCATCCAGGTCTTAGTTTGGGTCTACCCAAACTTGTGTTTTGGGTTCCCAAAATTACATTGTTTATACATAGCAGCTGATATATATATATATGTGTGTGTATATATATATATATACACACACATATATATATGTATATGTGTATATATATATATACGTATATGTATATGTAGATATCATTCAAACTTATAAGGGAATTTCCCTTTACTGGAGGCTATGTACATTGTGTGTGCTGATACTCTTATCTGAACTCTGTAAAACTAATAGAGACAAGGGTCAAACCTTTTTCCCAGTTCTCTCCTCTAACAAATAACTTAATAAAACACTCTCTAAAACCTTTTCAGGGCTGGGAAATAATTTTTACAGCTAGTGTTTCTGATAAGAACTCATTTCTCAAATATATGGAGAACTGAGTCAAATTTATAAGAATACAAGTCATACCCCAATTGGTAAATGGGCAAAGGATATGAACAGGCAATTTTCAGATGAATAATTACAGCTTTTTAGAGGTATATAAAAATGCTCTAAATCACTGTTGATCACAGAAGTGCAAATTCAAACAACTCTGAGGTACTACCTCAAACCTATCAGATTGGCTGATATGAAAGAAAAGGAAAACGATAAATGTTAGAGAAAATGTGTGAAATTGGAACACCAGTGCTATATTGGTGGGGTTGTAAACTGATCCAACTATTCTGGAGAACAATGTGGAATCAAATTTGTAGCCAAAGAGTCATGAAACTGTACATACCCTTTGATCCAGAAATACCACTACGAAGAGTGTATGCCAAAGAGATGGTAAAAGGGGTGGAAGGACCCTCATGTACAAAATTCTTTATATCAACTCTTTTTTTGGTGGCAAAGAATTGGGTATTGAGGGGAAGCCTATCAATTGAGGAATGAACAAATTCTGGCATATGACTGTACTATTGTGCTAGAAGAAATGATGAGCAGGTGGATTTCAAGAAAACCTTGACTTACATGAACTGATGCTGAGTGAAATAAGCAAAACCAGGAGAACATGGTACATAGTAACAACATTATGTGATGATCAACAGTGATAGACTTAGCTCTTCCCAGTAGTACAATGATCCAAGACAAATCCAAAAAATGTTTGATGGAAAATGCTATGCACATTCAGAGAAAGAACTATGACTCTGAACGCAGACTGAAGCATACTATTTCCACTTTTTTTGTTGTTTTTCTTTCTTTCTTTTGTCTTTCCTCTTTTGTTCTGATTCTTCTTTCATAACGTGATGAATTCAGAAATATACTTAACATGAGTGCACATACATATCTTATATCAGATTGCTTGCTGTCTTGGGGCGGGGAGTAGGAGGGAGAAAAATTTGGAATGCAAAATTTTATAAAAATGAATGTAGAAAACTATCTTTACAGGCAATTTGAAAAAATTTCACTGTTAAGTGAAAAAAATAAAACATTTTCATGTTTGGGGGTTTGTTCTCGACCAAGCCAGCACAAACCACCCCATGTCTGGTCTATTATAATAGCTTACAAAGTAAACTTCCTCCCCAACTCCTCTTCCATTTTTCCTCCACTCTATTCTGTTTTTTCCCCAGATTAATTCTCCTAAAATCTCACATTCATCAATCACTTCATCATAGTTACATGATCAACTCTTACACCACAATGATGTTATGGCTTCACTCATGTGTCTTCCCCAACAAGGAATGACTTCACCTAATAATTAATTCTGCCCATCTGAATCCTATTTATTCTTCAGATCTTAACTCTCTCCTAAAATTCAAATCCCCATAGACAAAGTGAGCTCAGTTTCTCTGAATTTTTACAGCTCTTTTGACTTCCACTTATTGGCACTTAATTATATACTGTGATATAATGTATAGATTTTCATGTGTTTCTGTCTTCCCATTTAGATAGTAAGTAGTATTAAAACAAGGCTTTTTTAACTTTGTATCCCCCCAAAGAAACTTATAAAGTAGTAAGTACATAATGGATATGAAATACATAATTTTTTCAAATGATAAATGATAATAAGTGTTGGTCTGTAATGATGAATATTTGTTTTGCAAAATATCTGACATTTTTGTATAAGATTTAATGTTAGTCATATCATGACCAAACATGAAGTTTGGTGTCTAGTAATAATCAAGTAATCAGCAAATATTTATTGCCTTGTTGTCAACTGTATGGAATTCTTATTATATTCAGGTGTTCCTCTTTGGTGTCATTTCTTAATCAGAAAAAGATTTTCTTTCTCTTCTTTATCTTCCCTCCTTATAATTTTTATCAAAACAATTGATAATTTTCTATGAGTAAATGAGTAATCTCCTCTTCTTTCCTCATTGTTTCTCTTTACAGGCCCCTTTCCTTTCCTTCTTCCTCTTTTTTCCAATTCTCTTACTCTTTTAGGATCTTAGCATCATATGTTTAGAGTCAAAATGTCCCTTAGAGATTATCTATACCACATATTCATTTTATGGTTTAGGAAACTGAGGCCTACACACTTGTCAAAGGCCACATTTGTAGCAAAGCTAGACTTTGAATCCATTTCATATGACTCCAAACCCAGAGTCCCTACTACCTGACCACTTCACTTTCTCATTAGTATGGTGATATGAATCTTTTCCATAAAGCATAGGTACATGTCACTTTTGACTTGACTGCCCATTTTGGTCATAAGAGCTGAAGTAAAATGAGCAAGAAAATATCACAATCAAGCAGATTGAAATGATCACTATGAAGCAAGATACCATGGCAAAGGTAAAATTCTCAGTTCAAGATTCTGAGGTCCAGTCCAGGAATTCTATTTGGCCTCACCAAAGACTGGAACCAAAGGGTTAGACAGTGCTCTATGCTTTATTTTTTTATAAAAAGGGTATAAAATGTGAGAGTGGTAAGGAATCTTAGAGAGCTTATAATGCTGTAGATTCACTTTACAGATGAGTAAATTTAGGATCAGAGAGAGAAAGTGACTTATAGGCAGCTCAGTGTTTCATTGGATAGATTGCTGAAGCCAAGATCTGCTTCTGAATCCTACTTCACACACTCCAGCTATATGACCCTGAGTAAGTTACATGGTTTCTCACAGTCTCAGGTTTTCTAGCAAATAGCATTTATTACAGGTCTACTATGTGCCAATGGATACAAAAAAAAAAGTCCCTGCTCTCAGGGTGTTCAATGTCTAATGGGGGAGAGAACATACAAATGAATATGTACAGACAAGATAAATGCAAAATAACTAAAGTTTTTGAGAGAAAGTTCTAAGTTTAAGAAGGACTGGGAAAGGCTTCTTACAGAAGGTTAGACTTTACCTGACACTTGATGGAAGCCAGGGAATCTTTAAGGCAGAGATGGAGAGTGAGAGAATTTATGGGAAAAAATCTATAAAAATATCAAGAATGGGGAAATGCAATTTCACATGCAAAGAACAGCAAGAAGACCAATTTCACTGGATCACAAAGTATATAAAGGTAAGTAAAGTGTAAAAATCTGAAAACTTAGGAAGGCATGAGGCTATGAAAGTCTTTAAAGGCTAAACAAAGGTTCTTTGCATTTCTTCACAGAGATAATAGGCAGTTTACTTAATAATGGGGATAAAAGGTGTTTTAGGAAGATCAGTTTGACAGTTTAGTTAAGGATGGGTTAGAGTGTGAAGAGACATGATTCACAGAAACTAACTGGCAGACTATTGTAATCACCCTTAAGTGGGGTGATGAACACCTTAATAGGATGGTGGAAGAGTCAAAGGAGAGAAGAGAAACCATATGAGGTATATAAAATGAATAATAAGACTTCCAGAACTTGGAAATTCATTGCATATGGAGGGTGAGAGAGTCAGTTAATGAGGACACCTAGGTTACAAGCCTGGATGACTGGGACACTTGTTATGTTCTTGACAGTAATAGAATATTTAGGAATGGGTGGAGGGTTTGGGCAGAAAGCTAATGAGTTCGGTTTTGTACATATTGAGTTGAAGATGGGAAGAAGGTGGAGTAGAAGCAGGGACTTGGCTGACCTCAACCCCAAAACCCCTCAATATACCTGTAAAAATGACTCTAAATAAATTATAAAGCAGCAGAAACCACAAAATGACAGAGTGAAACAGATTTCTAGCCCAAGACAATCTGGATGACTGGCAGAAAGGGTCTATTGCACCAGGCTTTAAGTAAGGCAAAGCCCAGCATGGATGATGCCAGCATAGATGGGACTGGAGCAGGCATCAGAGCAGCTGCAGCAGTTTCCAGACTTCTCAATCCACAAATATTAAAAACAGTTTCTCTTTTTTTCTTTGAGAATTTATTTTTATTTTTATTTATTTTTAGTTTTCAACATGCATTTCCACAAAATTGTGATTTCCAAATTTTCTCCCTATCTCTAGCCTCTAAATCCTCGCCCACCCCAAAATGCCATGCATTCTGATTATCCCTTCCCCCAATCTGCCCTCCCTTCTATCATACTCCTCCCTTCCCTTATCACCATCTTCTTTCTTTTCTTGTAGAGCAAGGCAGATTTCTATACCCCATTACAAGTATTTCTTATTTCCCAATTGTATGGAAAAAACAATTCTCAATATCTGTTCCTAAAACTCTGAGTTCCAACTTCTCTCCCTTCCTCCCTCACCACCCATCCCCACCCATGCCTTTGAAGGCAAGCAATTCAATATACGATATATCTGTGTAGTTTTGCAAAAGACTTCCATAATAGTCATGTTGTGTAAGACTAACTATATTTCCCTCCATCCTATCCTGTCCTCCCATTTATTCTGTTCTCTCTTTTGACCTTGTCCCTCCCCAAAAGTGTTTACTTCTAATTACTCCCTCCTCCCATTTGCCTTCCCTTTTATCATCCCCGACCCCATTTAGCCTCCCTTCTCCCCTACTTTTGAAGTAGTGTAAGATAGATTTTCATACCTGCTCAGCCTAATTGCCGTGGGCTACCTGAGTCTGCTTACCTTTCGCAGGTCTTCAGTGATCAGCTAGATAAACGTATTGAGAGAAGAGACTTTCCAGAGTCAAACAAGGTGGTAGGCTTTATTCAGGGTCTTAGTTACATATCCATATGCAGGGTGAGTTCTTCCCCAGGAGAAAGGAACCCCTCTCCTCCCAAGGAGCAAGGATTATACAGCAAGAGGACAGGAGCAGAAGAGGGAAGGGACCCTCTTCCCTCCAAGGACCCCACCACAAGGGGCCCCCTCAGGCTTTCCTGTCCCTACTTAAGCTCTCCCAGCTGCATAGTTTACACGTGAATACCATGCGTGCTCCCAGCCCCTAGCTAATTAACAATAGGTGTGCTCAGACCACGGACTAATCTCAAGGGTGAGATGCTCTCCCCAGCAAGTTTCCACTGAGAAGAGGTGGAAAAACAAGATAGCCCATGTTTCACTCCTCAATTCCCAGCTGTTCCCTGGGAGGCCTTGTGAGAGATTGCAATCAAGAAGCCCTCATTTTTACCTGCCTGAAACCGTTCATGTGAGAACTGAGCTTACACCCCAACACATACCACATTGAGAGAACATGTTATTCCCTCCTTAAGCCAAATGTGATGAGAGTAAGCTTCATTTTTTCCCTCTCAACTCCCCCCTTTTCTCCTCCATTGAAAAAGCTTTTTCTTGCCTCTTTTATGAGAGATAATTTGCCCCATTCCATTTCTCCCTTCCTCCTCCCAATATATTCCTCTCTCACTCCTTAATTTTACTTTTTAGATATCATCCCTTCCTATTCAACTCACCCTCTACTCTCTGTCAATATGTGTGTATGTGTGCGTATGTAATTCCTCCAACTACCCAAATACTGAGAAAAGTTTCAAGAGTTACAAATATCGTCTTTCCATGTAGGAATGTAAACAGTTCAACTTTAGAAAGTTCCTTATGAGTTATCTTTCCTGTTTACCTTTTCATTCTTCTATTGATTCTTGTGCTTGAAAGTCAAATTTTCTATTCAGCTCTGGTCTTTTCATCAAGAATGGTTGAAAGTCCTTTATTTCACTGAATGATCATCCTTGTGCAGGGCCCATGCTAATCTTCTCTGTATCATTCCAACTGTCAAGAGGAGGGTATACTTTGGTGATCTGTAAGTTCTCAGTTTCTTCAAGGTAGTACAATCAAGGGAGAGGAGTTTTCTCCTCTCTTCGCCTGCAGTCTGGTCTGGGAGCATCCACAGGTACTTTGTTCTGCCCAGGATCTGCCTTCAGGGTTCCCTCTCCAGAACCTCCACCAGCTCCGCTGCCAGGAGAGCCACTCAGGGCTGAGATCCAGATCAGCAGCTCAATTCCCCCAGGGTCTTTAGGCACCAGGCTCCAAAAATGGACTTTGCTGCTGCAGTGGTTGCTGCTGGTAGGTCTAGATCATGTTCCCTTCTCATCCAAGTGAAAGAGCTTTCTCACTGACCCCTGAAGTTGTCTTTGGAGTTTGTGGGTTGAGCAGCCTGTGAACTGCTGTCGCTGCTGGTGCCCTGAAGCCTGTTCTGGGTCCTGTCCCTGCTGTGCTGCACAGCTCACACTGGGCTGTGACCCACTCCGTGTCCAGTGTGATTTCCTTGGCGTTCCAGGCTATCTTGGGCTGGAAATCTCTTTCACTCTGTCGTTTTGTGGCTTCTGCTCCTCTAGAATTTGTTTAGAGTAATTTTTACATTTATTTAATAGGCTATGGGATGGGAGGAGCTTCTACAAGTCTGTCTTTCTATTCTGTCATCTTGACTCTGTCCCAGCCCCGCAAAGACAGTTTCAAAGGTCAGTCAAGCTCTCTCACCTCGGTGAGAGAGGAACATGGTCTGACCCCAGCCTAAGCCACAGGGCAGAGGCAGCCATTGCCATGGTGGTAACTGCTTCTGGAGCTCTCAGCCCATAGATGGTGGGGGAAATGAGTGGTTCATCTGGATCACAGTCCTGGGTGATGGTTCTTTGGTGAGGAGGATTGCTGGTGTGGCAGAGCTGGTGGCAGCTGTGGAAATGGAATCCTACTTTCAGATCCAGGGGATAAAAGAGTGTTTGTGGTTTCTCACAGACCAGAGTGCAGGTCAGGAGAGAAGTAAACACCCCTCCTTTGATGATACTACTTTAGAGGAATCGAGAATTTACAGGTGCCTAGAGAAATCCTTCAAAATATCTGCATAAAAACCCTAAAACTTGGGGTAGTATATCTTCCACTTAAGGAGGAGTTGGAGAGTCAAATAATTGACCAGGAAAATGACAAAAAAAGTGGAAAAGTAATACCATATAAGGGTACTTTCTTGGTGAAAAGGTATAAACTTACCATGAGGAAGATCAAAGCATACAACTGGAGGAAGATCAGAGCAAATAAATGGAGGAAGACAGCAAGGTAAAGACTCCTACATCTAAAGCCTCCAAGAAAAATATAAAATAGAGTCAGTCCTAGAAGAGTTCAAAAAGGGTTTGGTAAATCAAATAAGAGAAGTAGAGGAAAATTGGGAAGAGAAATGATAGCAATGCAAAAAAAAAAATCATGAAAAATGAGTCAACAGCTTCCTATAGGAGACACAAAAAAATGCTGAAGAAAATAACACCTTTTAAAATTGACTAACCCAAATGGTGAAAGAGTTCCAAAATGCCAATGAAGAGAACAATGCCTTAAAAAGCAGAATTGACCAAATGGAAAAGGAGGTCAAAAAGCTCACTGAAGAAAACAATTTCTTCAAAATTAGAATGGAACAAAAGGAAGCTAATGACTTTGTAAGAAATCAAGAAATTATGAAATAAAACCAAAAGAATGAAAAAAAGAAGATAATGTGAAATATCTCATTGGAAGAACAACTGACCTGGAAAATAGATCCAGGAGACATGATTTTAAAATTATTGATCTGCCTGAAAACCATGATCAAAATAAGAGGCAAGACATCATATTTCAAGAAATTGACAAGGAAAACTGCCTTCATATTTTAAAACCCAGAGGGTAAAATAGAAATCCAAAGAACCCACCAATCATCCTCTGAAAGAGATATGAAAAAGAAAACTCCTAAGAATACTATAACCAAATTCTAGAGTTCCCAGGACATGGAGAAAATATTATAAGCAGCCAGAAGGAAACAATTCAAGTACTGTGGAAACACTATCACAATAACATAAGGTTTAGCAGCTTCTGAACTGAGAGATAAGAGGGCTTTGTATATGATATTCCAGAGGTCAAAAGCACTAGGATTAAACCCAAGAATCACCTACCAGAAAAAGTGAGTATAATACAGTTGAAAAAATGGAATTTCAATGAAATAGAGGCCTTTCAAGCATTCTTGCTAAAAGGGCCAGAGCTGAACAGAAAATTTGACTTTCAAATACAAGAATCAAGAGAAACATAAAAATGTAAACAGGAAAGAGAAGCCATAAGGGACTCATTAAAGTAGAACTGTCCACATTCCTACATGGAAAGATGATGTTTATAACTCATTAGACCTCTCTCAATATTAGGGTAGTGAGAGGGAAAATATGTATGTATGGGTATGGGCATTTATGTATGTATATGTGTATATGTGCATAATATGTATATATGTGTGTATATATATGTGTGTGAACACACATACATATACGTGTGTGTGTATACAGAGGGCATGAGGTGAGATGAATCTGAAAGGAGGATACGTAAAAAATGAAATTAAATGTTAAGAGGAATGTACTGGGAGAAAGAGAAAGGGAGAGCTAGAGTGTACTAAATAATCACACATAAAAGAGAGAAGAAAATACTTTTACAACAAAGGGGAATGGGAATGATGTGAGAGGGAATAAGTGAACCTGACTCTCATTAGATTTGGCTTAAGGAGGGAATAACATAAATTCAATTGGGTATGAAAATCTATCTTACTCTGTAGGAAGGCAAGGCAAGGGGTTAGGAGAGGGAAGATAATAGAAGGGATGACAGATTGGGGTAAGAGGAAATCAGAAGCAAACACTATTTTGGGGAGCAGGTCAAGGGAAAGAATGGAATAAATGGAGGGCAGGACAGGATAGAGGGAAATGTGGTTAGTCCTTGGCAGCATGACTGTTATAGAAGTGTTTTTTCTGACTACACATATATGATCTATATCAAATTGCTTGTTTTCTCATTGAGGGTCAGTGGGGAGAGAGGAAGTGAGAGAATATGGAACTCAGAGCTTTAAAAATGAATGTTAAAAATTGCTTTGTATGCAACTGGGAAATAAGTTGTACAGGCAATGAGGTATAGAAATCAATCTGGCCCTACAGGAAAATAAAAGGGAAGGGGATCAGAGAAGGGGGGTGATAGAAGGGAGGGAAGATTGGGGAAAGGGGTAGTTGGGGTGCACCCTGTCCTGGGGTGGGAGGAGGGGAGATATAGGGGGAAAATTTGGAATTCAAAATCTTGTGAAAGTGAATGTTGAAAACTAAAAATAAATAAATTTCATGTACATGTATATACATAGACATATATGTATATATGAGACATGTTGAGTGTAAGATGCCTTTTAGACATCCAGTGGAAGATAACTAATAAGCAGTTGATCATGTGAGACTGACAGCTGGGAAAGAGGCTAGGGGTAGATAACAAGAGCAAGAAAATCATCAGTATAGAGATGGTGATTAAATCAATGGAGCTAATACGATTACTGAGTAGAGAGAAGATATCCCAGAACAGAGAATTAGGAGACCCTTATGTTAAGAAGTAGGAGGAAAGCTGAGAGAGATTAATGTCTCAAAAACCTAGAAAGAAGAGGGTATCAAGGAGAAGAGGGTGATTGACAGTATCAAAGACAACTGGGAGGTCATGAAGAATGTAGATTGGATAAAGACCATTAGACTTAGCAACTGATCATTAGTAATTGGTGAGAGAATGGTTTCCTCATTTATAAAATGAAAATAATAATCATTCTATTGAATACAGTAATCGGAAGGGACCACCTTGACTTCATTGACCCCATGATTGGAGGAGATCTTGTGACTTCCTTGGAAACTCTCTGAAACTTGGAGCCAGTTCTGACCAGATACCAATAACTTCCCAGCCAATGGCTGTTTTGCAAACTTTACCCCTTCTTATTAATGCCCCTCCCAAATATTCTGCCCAGTTGAAGTACATTTACACTCTGTTCCTTCTGCTCCCTTCAGACACTCCAGTACTTCAGCCCTGTTTGATGTCCAGAATTATAATTCCTTTGCCAAGGATAAAGACTCTTGTTATGGTTGATAACTTTGGTAGTCTTTATTTCAGGTTGATAGCACTTAACCTCACAGGATTACTGTGAGGATCAAATATGATTATATATGTAAAGGTCTTTGCAAATTTTAAAGCCCTGTTGTTGCAGTTATTGAAATAATATTGAGTTTAGAGTCAACCAATCTTCTTTAACTCAAGACTCAATTCAAGCATTTATTTGCCTTCTGATCGTGGGTATGTCCCATTACATATCTAACCATCAGTTTGTTCCTGGAAGAAAGAAGAATATTTTATCTCAAGGAGGAAGTTTTGAGAAAAGTGCTTAAACCATAAAACTCTCTACAAATGTAAACTATTGTAAAATTACAAAAAATTTCTTTTGGGGGAAGTTGTTCAATCCAGTGCTCTTTCCATCATACTATCCTACTGATGTTTTACCAGGCATTCCTCCAGAGATGGCAAGAATATCTCAATTCCAGCAGGATAGAGAACCAGAAAGTTGGTTAGGCTGAGATATCCTGGGGGCTTGCAACCTCAGCTTCTTGAATACTGGGGTCATTTTCCAAAGGTATGACAGAGGTCAAATTCTGTTCTACAACTGTTCCTATTTACCATTTAATACCAATTATTATGAACTCTACAACAGTAACCTCATTGGGAGAATGAAAAGAAACAAAACAAATTAACAAAATTCCCAATAGCTCCTAAATAATAGCATATTGTGATTCACCATCCTCATTGACTTAGGTTATGAGGTAAGAAACCTTATTTTCTCCAGTAACGGGAGTATTTTGTAAGACAGCTTGCAGTTGTAGGGTGCTTTAAATGACGAGTGAGACTACAACTGCATTTTGATTTTGCATTGTCCTCTGTGAGTTCAATTCCACACATCCAAGAATTTATTATCCATCTTCTAAGTCATTTCCAATAATGGAAACAGTCATAGAATTTTCATTTTGACCATATTATTCCATTCCTTTATGTTGCTCCCTTGCAAGGTACTGAAATATTGTGCTTAAAGTTTATAGATGCCTCTTTTTTTAATGAAACTCAGTTTGTTCTTTTAACCATAGAAACAAACAACTAAAACTAGTACTGTCCTGGAGATCAGAAGGTGGGGATTTTTGCCCTGATTCTTCCACTCACCAGTTGTATGACCTCATGGAAATTCACATAACCTCTCTGGGTCTCAGTTTTCTCACATGTAAATTGAAGCATTTGGGCATTTGTGAAGCACCTTAACTTTTACAAAGGTTGCTTCCACACAGCCACTCTGTAACATAGGAAAATAAATGTTATTGTCCCTGCAGATAAGAAAGATTTAGAGTTTGTGACTTGTTGGTAGTCATCCAGATAGGGAGGTTCCAAACCAGGACTAAAAAGCAAGTCTCCTGACACCAACGCCAGTGCTTTCTGCTGTATGACTTGTAAGCCTCCTTACTCCCCTAATATCTCAAGATTTCTGTGTTTGGAAAAGAAAAAAAAGGCTAATTTAAAATGGGTAGTTTCTTTTAAAAGAATGAATTTTATTGATATCTTCTGTGTTTATAGAACCTTAATTTTACCTATATAAACCTGTGTTTATATGACCTAAATTCTCCCATTCTCTCTTATAAAAGAACCATTTATATAACAGATATTTTTTTAAAAGTGAGGGAGAAAAATCAAAAAAATAAATGCATTGAAAAAATCTAATATTAAATGCAATATCTCACACCCTTGGAGCAACTCACCCTCTAAGTCCTAATTCGTCAAGGCTATTCTCATATACATTCTTTGGAGCCAAGCTTGTTCTTCATAATTATCAAATGTTTATTTTTTCTTTCTTTAAAAAGCAATCTTATTTTGATTTTGTAACATGGCTAAAATGGAAATGTTTTGCATGATTTCACATGCATAATGAGATCTTATTGCTTGCTTTATCAATGGGTACGGAAGGGGCTGGAGGGAGACAGAGAATTTGGCACTAAAACTTTTAAAATGAATGTTAAATATAAAATAAAAATAAATTTTAATTGTTTTTGTTTTTGTATTGTCTAAATTTCCCCTGTAGTTTTACTGTTCTTCCCTCCCAGAAAGCCATTCATTTAAAAAATAATAATTTTAAAGGAAAAAAATCCTAAAAGAGAAAAAAACAGCAAAATTGATCATTCCGTAAGTGATAAAATGATAAAAATATATATTTATATATATTTATGTATATATAAATATACAAAATTAAAAATGATAAATCATTCTGTAAAAACAAAATTTGACAATATCTACAATGTATTATAGATATTGTACTCCCCCATTTCCTTCCTGCCAATGCACCCTTCCAATCTCCTTCCCCCAATGCACACATGTTTCTGAAAAGAACTGGCATGGTGTTTTGTCTCATATCTCTTCTCTAGGCAATTCTTGTTTTATATGATTTCACATCATTCAGTTTTGATTATTTTGTAATTGTCATCTACTCATTTGCATTGTTGTAGCCATTGTTTATATTGTTTTCTTGGCTTAGCATCACTGCGTCTGTTCATGAAAGAAATACATGCTTCTCTATATTCATTATATTCATATTTCTTCCAGTATAATAAGAATACATTATACTCATATACTACACTTTGTTTAGCCATTCTCCAATCAATGGCCAACTAATTTGTTATCACTTCTTTGCTAAAACAAAAAATATTTCCATAAATATTTTCACATATGTGGATATTGATATCTTCTGTGTTTCATTTTTCTTTTTTTTAAATTTTTCTTTAATGTACCTACACTTCTTTTCCTCGCATTAGCTTCTTAAGTCCTGGAAGTCTGGCTACTGACCTCATCATTTAGCCCAACATTTAAAGCTAAAGTTACCAAAACTCTAATAACCTTTTCTCAATCCTTATCTTTCTTGGTCTCTGCAAACTTTGATGTGCAACATCAATCACCTTCTTTTTGACACTCTTTTCTCACTAGTTTTTTGTGACATTGTTCCTTCTTAGTTTTCCTCTTACCAGTCAGTCTCCTTTACTGAATGTTCATACATGTCATGTCAATTAACCATGGTTGTCCTCACAATTCAGTCATAGATCCCTTCCTCTTCTCCCTTGATACTATTTTGCTTGTTGATCAATCTCATGAACTTCCATGGATTCAATTATCATCTCTACTCTGATGATTCCCGTATCTACCTATTCTGCCCTAACCTCTCTGTGGACCTCCATTCTGGCCTGTCCAACTGCATTTTGAACAATGTAAATTGCATGTGCCATAGACATCTTAAATTCAACTTGTCTAAAATTGAATGTATGTTTCCTTGTAAATCTTCCCTTCTTCCTTAATTGCCTTTTACCATTAAGTACACTATTATCCTCCTAACCCTCTAGGCTTACAACCAGGTGTCATACTCTACCCCCCCCATCCTCCCAAATATAATCAATTGTCAAGTCCTATCATTCCTTCCTTTGAAGCATGTCTTATACATGGCCCCTTTTCTCTACCGACACTGCCAACTACTCTGTTACATTCCCTTCATACTTCACAATTAGTTGATTCCAATTGCCACATTGATTGACCTCTCTAAATTGTCTCTCTTCATTCCAATTTGTCAAACATTCACCTTTCATATTAATCTTCCCAAAGTATAGGAGCTGACCACATCACTTCCCTGCTCAGCACACTCTAGTATCTCCCTCTAATTCCACAATCACAAATAAAAGTTTTCTGCTTGGCTTTTAAAATCTTCATAATCTGGTCCCTTTCTGCCTCTCCAATTTACTTATCCATTATTCCTCTCCATGTACTCTGTGATCTAGTGATCCTGCCCTGGCACAAAATCCTCCATATTCTGACTGGGAATTTTCACTGGTTGTTCCGCATGCCTGAAACTCTCTCCCATCTAATCATCATCTTCTGACCTTCACGTTTTCCTTTGGGTCCCAACTGAAACCCCATTTCTTTACAGAAGCCTTCGCCAATCCTCCTTTATTGTAGTGCTTCTTCTTTAAGATTATCTCCAATTTATCCTTTCTATATTGCTTTGTATATAATTATTTTATGTTGTCTTCTTCACTAGACATTGAGCTCATAAGAAGAAGGATTGGGTTTTTGCCTTTTTTTGTATACCTAGTGCTTAGCACAGTTCTTGGCATATGGTAGGCACTTAATAATGCTTGGTCACTTGTTGACAGCCTCTTTCATATGTGTGTATGTGTAGCAGTACTATCTCTAGATCAAAAGCTGTAAATGCTTCAGCTGTTTTCTTTCTTGAAAATTTCTCTCCATCAAAATTATGCTAATTCATAATTCCACCAACAATCCATTAAAGAAGCAGACAGATTTTTTCCCCAAAAATGCTCTATAATAATAAATGATTGTGCATCCCACCTTGCTCAGATGTTTGTCAACAGTAAGTCCAATGAGATTCCTCAGCAGCACCACAAATGGACTTCTGTTTCTCAAGCCACATTAGACAAAAGAAAATAATTATAAGTGATAACTGAAGCCTCAGGCTGCAACTATGTTAAGTGGATGTAATGAGTGAAGGAGGAAGACACATAGGAAAAGACAGGTTGAAATTGAACTGTCAGAATGTTGAACAGGAAGACCACATCAAAATACAAAACTGGTCAGATTCTTTTTAGAGCTAATACTACCAGGCAGCAGACAATGCCATTTCATTTACAAAATCATGACTGGTTTATTACACTTCAGAAAGAAAAAGATGAAAGAAGGTAGCATCCTCCTGTCCCATTCACGTCTTGAGAGTGACACATTTATTTCAAGCTGAAATAAGCAAATCAAATCGTCATTGACATAAGAAATTTAATGCTCAGACAATAAACTAAAGGTTCATTAATGTTACACTCCACTTTTTTTTTCTTTTTATCGTGGTTATTGTGCCCTTGGTATGTTTGTGAACACTGGTACAGACCTCTTCCTATGTACATCCTTATTCTTCTCCTATCATCTATGTATGGAGACAAGGATAAAGTAGGAGATGAAACAACTTGTCCCTTCCAGAAAGTAAATTATCATGAATGGGTTTCTTTACAAAGCATAGTAAAAAGAAATCTTGGATGTTTTTGTAGGAAAATATCTAAAGGCTCTTGTATACCTTGTAACCATACTATACAAATTGTTTTACCTAAAGTACTATAATAGTCCTTGAGACAGTCAAATTCAATTAAAATCAGCATTACCTGTATTACCTGTACATCCGGAAAACAACATCCTGGAAACAACATCCAGAGGGCAAATGTGACAAATATGTATTTAACAAAACTAGTTACTTTAGAAAGAACCCAAGTCCCTTCTGCCCAAAGGTAGCTAATGTTTTGCATCAATACTTCATTATGCTTCTAAAACAACTTGGAAACTAGGAGCAGCAAGCTCTATTTTTTAGGTGGAAAAACATAGAAGTCAAATTGTGCAAAGTCCACAACAGCCTTGTTCATGTCCCCAGCATACCCATGATTGCCGAATACTAACTATATAACCATGGAAAAGGCCTTGAATTTCCATGAGACAGTTTCCTCAACCCTAGAATGAGGAGGATGCCTCCTTAACATAGTCATTGTGAAGAAATTGCTTTCTAAACCTTAAAGTTCTGTATAGTATCATAGGATCTAGGTGGCCTAGAGCCTCAGATATTTCCTAGACCAATTTCTTCATTTTACAGGTGTAAAGACTGAAACTCCCATAAAGAAAGTGACTCACCCAAGGCTGCAAAAGCAGTGACTTATCAGAATTCTAACCTAAATCTCTAGATTCCAAAACCAGGGCTCTTTTTTTATTACCATACATAGTTTGGTAATAGAATAGTAAGTGAATGAACAATACTGCACAAGTCAATGTGATGCTTAATTGTTAAATTTAGTACAACACAAAACTACCTACACAGATTATTTCCCCTAAATTCTTATATCTACTAATAAGATGTGATTAACTATATATATGTGTGTGTGTGTGTGTGTGTGTGTGTGTGTATGTGTGTCTTAATAGGATAAGATGTATATTAAATTTCAAATTTATTCCCCTCTGATGATTAGCTTAAATACGTGAGATCAAAGGATCAGGGATGTAGAGCTGGCAAGAAGCTTAGAAATCATCTACTCAAATCTCAAACCCAATATTTTTCAGATGAGGAAACTGAAGCCCACAGAGGCAGTCAATGGTAAAGGTCTCAATCTGAGGTCTTCTGACTTCAAGTTCAGTGTTCTTTCCCCTATATTACCTCATTATTTAGTCATTCCTCAATTACACATGGTCAGAGAAGAGAGATATCAAACAGATAACCTAAAATAACCATTAAAATAAAACCTGATCTACATTTTGGATTGCATTATTTAATGGGATTTTTAAAATTCTTTTTGGAAAGGAGTAGATTTTTTCCCCCAGTTGTATTCTATTTATGTTGATACTACAATATGTTCACAAATTCCAACTGAAGTAAAGAAAGACTGCCAAATGAAAAAGCATAAGCTAACTGTACAGTGAACATGAAAATAATTAAAGGTGATTTTCAACTTGCTGAGTGTCTAAGAAAATACTTATAAGAATAATGAAAATCATGACATCCACTTGACTCACAGGTATTTGACAATCTTAAATTATATGTTAAGTGAAGAGGAGACAGGAAGTTCTAAGGAAATTTTTCTAAGAAGTTGAAAGAAATTTACAAGTCCATTTCATTAATTTTCATCATATTTTGGTCAACATGAAGGTCTTTATAAGTTATCTTAGCAAAGGTTACATTATAAGTCCATTCACAAACCAGAAATATATTCTTACGGGAATCAGGGTTGGATTCCTTGTACTAAACTGCTTAGGATGCATAATACATAAATATGATATCCTTATTCAGAATATATGTGCTTTTCTTATCAAAACACTCTCATGTATCTGTGAACAAGAAAGAATAAACTTTGCTAAGAGCTTGGTGACTTCCCTGTCCAAAGTTTCTCATTAAAAGCCAAAAGAGAAAAGTAAATGAGCAGCTTATACAAGGTGGTGTGATCAAGTGTTCTACACTTGGACTTAGAAGATATGGGTTTAAATCCTAATTCTGTCACTACCTCTAGGAACGTGGAAAAGTCTCAACCTCAACGGGTCTGTTTCCTTAAGTAAAAAATGTTTAGGTTGGACTAGATCAGGGGTGGGGAACCTGTAGCCTCAAAGCCACATGTGACCTTCTAGGTCTTCAAGTGAGACCCTTTCACTGAATCCAAATTTCACAGAACAAACCCCCTTAGTAAAAGGATTTATTCTGTAAAACTTGGACTCAGTCAAAAGGCCACACCCAAGGACCTAGAAGGCCACAAGTAACCTTAAGACTGAAGTTTCCCCATCCACGAACTAGATGAACATTAAGGTCCTTTCCAACTCTAAGTCTACAATTCTGTGAACTGATGGTCTCAGGGAATGACATTTATCAGAAAGGCCTTCATCAGAAATCTGGATGAAATGGCAACTCTAGCTTCCTGGTTCCTCCAAATACATAGAGAGGGAGAGCTCACAGAGAATGACTAGCAGTCATAGAGCCAGGAGCTCACTAAATAACCATTTCCACATTCGATCTTGCCTGTGTTGCTCCCTCTGTAGTTTCTTTAGCTCTGTGTTAATGAAAGCAAGAATAACAACAATGGTTATGAGTCTTCTAGTTACCCCCCTTTTTTTTGTTTCTTTTCTTTTTGTTCCTTCTTTCCCTGGCCATCTAGCCCTAGTAGCTAGCTAATCTGAGAGTCAGAGAAAAGAGTGCAAAGGTACATGGTGTGGGAGAGGAAGGAGAGTGTTTCAATGGAGTATGTCCTTCTGAAATCAAATGAGAGAATGAAGATTTGATGACCCTACCCTTCTTTTTTTGACTCAGAATCTAATAATTTAATCCAGACATGAACAGACAACCACAGGTTTCATGCTAAGCAAATAATGCTCTGTGTTTCTGTGAGAGAATTCTGTAATCCTATTCTGGGGAAGGGTATTAATTCTTTTTCTCATTTTGAAGTATAAATTTCATATTTTTTAAAATTTCTTCTTCTTAACTCTCATTTTCTCCTACCCCTTCTTTTTTCCTTTTCCATCCTTCTATTTGCCCCAAACATGAAAGGACAGATATTGAGGTTGACAAAAATCAGCTTCATAAATACATGAGATCTGGGGAAGGTATAACTAGGTAAAACTTACCTTAGGGGGAAAAAGATCTGGGGGTTTTAGTGGACTACAAGTTTGGTAAAAGTCCACAATAAAATACAGCATCCAAAAAATCTAGTCACATCTTAAACTGCACTCAAAAAGAACTATATCCCACATTAGGATAGTAACAATGGCTCTACTTTTTATGGACTCATAGCCCAGTGGTTGGCTCAATTCAGGGCAACCTATCTTAGGAAGGACATTGAATGTCCAAAGAGCAGTCAATATAGTGAAGGACCTTAAACTTGTGATATATGAGAATTAGTTGAAAGAGCTGGGGATATTTAGACTGTAGAAGAGAAAAAATAAGTGTTGTGAGGTGTTGGGAGGAATGTGTTTTTTCAGGTATGTGAAGGGACATTGCATGGACAAAGATTGACATTCTTCTTTTCTGAGAAATATTCTCTAAGGATGCTTGGTTTTTGCCATCTTCTGAAGTGATGATGTACTCTTAGAACTTCTGAGTTTTTCTGCCCTCCCTTACTTTAACTTTCTATTGAGTTTACTCCTCTAATTAGAGTTTGACTATCTTCATTTTTCTATGTCTATCCTAGGTGCTTGGCAAATTATCAGTATTTAAGAAATGCCTCCTCATTTGCTTATTAACTCATTCACACTGATTCATTCGTTCTTTTATAAGAAAGAAACTAAGAGCAACAGAAAAGTTTCAAAAAGGTAGATTTAGGCTCACTATAAGGGAGAAAAATTCTTCCTAACAATTCAAGCTATACAAAAGTAGAATATGAATGTACTTTCAGGCAACAAGTTCCCTTTCACCTGAGACTGTTAAGCAAAAGCTAGATGAATGGCTAATTGTCAGGGATGATGAACAGTATATTCTTGTTCTTGAGAGTGGTGAGTAAAATAGCCACTGAGATCATTCTACTTTGGAGATTCTATGATTCTGTGAGTAGATGTTAGGAAGAGAATAGATAAAGTAGGAAACTGTTCCCACTTCTTTTATGCCCCATCTCAAGCTCCACTCAATCTCTAATTCTAACTTTTTTCCTCTTTTCCCATGGTATGATCCCCATGGCTATGTGGCCAAGGCAGAAACTATATTGCAACGATTTTGCCTACTTTGTTCATTATTTCAATACCATCTGGATCCTTGTCTTCTGCCATGTCACTTGGCGCCAGTCAATCACTGGCAGTGTAGTGCTATTTAGAAGCCTGCCAGCTGCCTTAGGAGAGATGATCAAGTCCGCAAGATACTGTTTCAATGGCAGAGGTTTCTCATTTCCCTTGCATTCTTATTGGCATATCTTTGGAGCCAAATGACTCTAAGGAAGCTTCAGATGCACAAATTGCTGGAAATGGATCCCATCTATCCTAGATTCCATGATGCATTTCCATAAAAGTAATAAAATCTCAGCTGTTGGGTAGTTAATTATAAAACTATTTTCTGAAAATATTAGATATTGTGTACAGTGTATTGGCAAAAATGTTAAAAATGCAATTTCTTTCCATGCATTTTCAAATGTGAACATTTCACACATTTGTATTTTCTGTGTGAGAGCTTGCAACCTCTAAAGCAATAATCTGCCACCTAATTTGCATATTTATAACATGGAAAAAAATTCTCTCAAAAAGTACTTGCATTCCATTATCTTCTGAATTTTGTACATATATGTTTGTATGTATCAGAAAGCTACATTTTATGAAATACTTGAGGCAGAAGAGATACAATATAATCTATTTTTGGAACATATTGGAATGTGCCAACTCAGAGTCATTCAGAAAATTGGAGACATAAAACATAAACAAAACATAAACAAAAACATGAACATAACATAAACATAGGAAAAATAATTCTACTTTTCATATCTCACTGATATATGTACGAAGTGAGCAAAGGCCTCCTTTACGGAAAATTTGGATGAAATAGACAATCTAGATTCTGAGTTTCTCAAAAAACACACTCAGTACTACCAGCTGAGAATGTCAAGCAGTTGTATAACCCTCTAATAAGAGGGGGTTGAATGGGCAGAACCAATAACCATGAATTCATTAGTACTCAAGGACCCAGTATCATTCCTGTTCTCAATCACATTTTATAATTCTTTCTAGTTATGTCTGTTGCACTTAATGTCTCACTGAAGGTTCAAATCATAATCGTTATCATATTTGTTTTGTCCTACAGGGGTAGGGAACCTGTGACTGCAAGATAACATGTGACCTTCTACGTCCTTGGATGCGACCATTTGACTGAGTACAAACTTCACAGAACAAATTCTTTTATTAAGGGGATTTGTTCTGTGAAACTTGAATTCAGTCAAAGGGCCACACTTCAGGACCTAGAGGACCACATGTAGCCTCAAGGCCACAGGTTCCCCACACTTATATGGTATACCAAACACAGATATTTTGCAAATTACAGAAAAGGAATAAAGCATCTCCCTGCTTTCAAGGAACTTGCAGCCTAGTAGATGTCAGTGTGTTGATTGTTGTCCTTTGTTCTTGAAGATGACCAAAACGACACCACTATGCTAGAGCCAAGTTTCAAATTATGCAGCTATCTGATCAGACCAATACGAGTTCAGAATGCTCTACCACAGGTCAGGCCCATGTGAACATTAGGTGTGGGTACTCTAAATTTGTACATCTTGCATTTTGTTTGAGCTGTTTCAATTCTGCTTTGCTGACAGAGCAGAGAACCCTTCTCTGATGTGGGCACACCATGCTGAGTGGTCTTGTGCCAGTGTCTCCCACGTCACACAATCAGTTCCTAAGTTCTTGAGAGAGGCCTTGAGAATATCCTTGTATTGCTTTTTCTGACCACCATGTGATGATTGTTTGCCCTGTGTGAGTTCTCCACAAAACAGTCTTTTCAGCAAGCATACATTTTGAATTTGAACAGTAGATGTGAGCATATATAAATACATCAACAGTTAACTAATAATTCAAAGGATTTTTGATGTCATTCCATGGAGGAGCTAACAATCCATCCTCATCTTCTGATCTTGGATAATTCTTGTTTGTGTGTTCCCATTGTAAGTAGGGAGGGACATTGATTGCCAATGGAGTTTAAAGGATTTATCTTGTTAGGTAGCAAATTTTCTTGATTGAATTAATCAGAAATAGATGTGATAAGAATCCTGTTTCCACTGAGTGGACGGTTTGTCATGCATAGAGGAGCTCAAAATAGGAGTCAATTAAGAATCATTGATAAATATCTATGGTTCGGTAGAAAAGAAGAGACGGGTCTAAAAGAGGTGGCAGAACAGGGGCAACCAAGGAAATAAGAAACAGTAGAAGTGATAAAAAGGAAGACATTCAAGGTCATCAGGTCTATATACATGTCAAAGCAGAAGACTTGAGCTGATGACACCCTCAGTGTAATAAAAGGCACCATAATATACTTTGCTCCATCTTTACTTAAACATCTGACAATTGATTGCTGAGTTCCCTTGTTACTGATTCTTCCTTTTCTACTCTGTCCTATTGATCTCTCTATTTTTGACCAATGATAGAGAGTTATATAGTTTTTTAGTATAGTTTAAGGTTTAGCAGGGCTATTCCTTTTCATTCAGACTTTTAGTACTATCCCAATCAGATTATCAAGGGGACACTTTATAGTATTCCCTAAAATAACAACAAAATGTATTTTGAAAAACAAAAGCCTGAGAATATCATGATAAATGATAAAAAGTAGTATGGCTAAGACAGGAGCACTGAATATTCCTCCAGCTATTAAAGTTCATTTTTACTTTAAGATTTGTGTTTTAATCTACATGTCTTTTGTATGCTTTGAAAAATTGATCCCAAGATATTTGGAATGGAATTTATCTTTCTCTTATTCCCTCTTGGATGTTCAATAAACTCTAATAGCTTTTGTCTTTAGGATCAAATATAAATTCCTTTGTTTTACATTTCAAATTCTTTACATCCTGGCCCAATCCTACCTGCCTTTGTACACATTCTTCCTCTCCTCTTTACACATTCTCTGGCTTATCCAGACTGATTCACATACTGTTATTCATACAAGGCCCCAGATATTCCTTTTTTAATGTGTGCCAAATACTAATAGTAACTGTTTCACTTTCATCCAGCAACCCTGTGGTTCTTCCCCTCCTAGTTTGATATTTTTTCCTTTTTTATTAAAATGGGCCATCCCTCAAGTAACTACTTAAAGAGGCCTATTCACTGAATGGGGGTATCTCACTTAAAGTGAGAATCTGATAAAACATTAACCTAAAATGCCCAGGGTCCCACATTGCACCCTGGGCTATCTCCAGTCATCGTGATGAATATCAGGTCACTGGACCCAGATGGCTCTGGAGGAGAAAGTGAGGCTGGTGACCTTGCACAGCCCTCCCTCGCTCAAATCAAAGTCAACTGCAAGTCATCTCATCATCTTGATGTCATGGTCCTCTTCAGGAATGAAGGACAAACCCGCAACAACCTTTCCATGAACTGTTTTCTCTGCCTGGAATACTTCCTTCTCACCTGTGCCTCATAGAATCACTTGTTTGCTTCAAGATTGAGATCAAGTGTTTTCTTCTTCTGGAAGCCTTTCATGATCCCCAGGTTGACAGTTTTTTCCTCTCCAAGGTTACCTTGTGTCACCATCATATATCTAGATTTCTATATACACCTATACATGTGTTTATATATGAGCATGGGTATGTGCTGTTTCTCTTATTAGAATGTAATCCCCTTGAGCGTAGGGAATGTTTCCCTTTTTCCTCTGCATCACCAGTCCCAGGATACATAATGTTTGGAATTTAGTGGATACTTAATAAAAGTTAAGGTAACTGATTGATTTGAGCTTACTTTGAAAGGTGTATCTGATTTGGATTGCCACAGAGGAATAGAAAGCTCTTCACAGAGATGAGGTAGGGTAGAAGTCAAAGCTAAAAAACAAGGAAAAAAAGACATATTTTTCCTGAGCATAGAAAACTAAAATTTGGTCTCAAGTAAGAGGGTCACCAGGTTAGCAGAAGGAAATTAAGTTCAGTTCAATAAATGAGCGCAGAGAACTGCTATAGTTGTTTACAGAAATAACAAGTTTAAACAAGCCAGGTACCTGTTCTCCTTGAGTTTGGAATCTAGTGAAATGAATCTAGGAAGTAGGGAAAGGGCCAGACCGCCAGGCTAAATGTTTTTGACTTTAATGGTAGTTTCCTATAAGAAACTAAAAGGAGGATGATATGTATGGGAATGGGCATGGAAAAAAAGAAAGAAAAATGTCTACATTTTGCCATATGGCAATTTAATTTGAAAAATATATTAGGTATTTTATGTCAACATATTTGTCACTTTTCCTCATATTCCTTTCCCCTTGTGTATATAAACCTAGCCAATGGGCAGATGAAATCTACAACATGTACCCAATCTATAGGAAAAAAATGATTTCAAATGATTGCTTCTAGATCTTACACTTTGGGCACTCCAAGTTGCTGCCAGCAATATAAGGATGCAGTTAGAACAGGAAGATGAAAATACTTATTCTAGTTCTTTTTAAAAAATGATCTGGCATTTGAACATACCTGCCCACAATATATGTGTAGCATATAGGCATATTAACATATAAACAAAATTTTGCTTGTATACTTCATGAGGATGCCACTAGATTATGTGAACATGTCAAATATCTATCTATATATAGACACAGGCGCGCATGTGTGTGTGTGTGTGTGTGTGTGTGTGTGTGTATGTGGGTGTGTGTGTAATCATTAGGGTCTGACACACTGGTGAGGAGTGGAAAGGAAATCCCAGACAGGAAGAACAGCCTAAACAAAGATGTTTTCTTGGGGTTGGGGGGGAGTTGCAAGGTAATCAAGGTTAACTGATGTGTCCAGGATCACACAACTAGTAAGCGTTAAGTATCTGCAGCTAGATTTGAACTCAGGTCTTCCTGACTCCAGAGCTGGTACTCTATCCACTATGCCACCTAGTTGTCCCCAAAGATCTTTTTGAAGGAAAGTAAGGACACTAGTCTGACTGAATTAAAGGATTCATGTTGGAGAGATAATTAGGATAGCCCAGTAAGCTACATTTAGAATGTGGAGGGTCTCAAAAAACAATGTTTAGGAATTTGAGTTTTACACTGTAAGCAATGGGAAATCATGACAGGTCTATGAGCATGGGTGACATAAGAAAAAGTCTTTAGGAATAACATCCCACCATACTCCTGAAACCATGTGGAATTTCCTTGATTCAGTTGGACAAAATACTTCAAATCCTGGCCGTCTATGTGACTCCAGGCCATTTCTCTACAGAAAAGATATTGCAGGAAGATTTCATCTGAAAAGAATTTTCAATATGAATTTGAAGGAAAAGAAACATGAAGCAGACAGATCAATTAAGAGTCATTTTTTCAATAGTTTGGTCATTAGCTAACGAGGAACTGAATTAGAGTTCTAGAATAGAAATGGAAAAGAAATCTCCCTTTAAGACATATTTCTAAAGGGAAAAATAATAGGATTAAGGGAATATTTCTATATGGGGAGTGAAAGTGAATGAGGAATAAAATTACTTTAAGGTTTTGGGCATGTGTTACCAGAAGCTTCTATACATATCACATGTAGGTTACCAGTGATCAGAAAATAAAATTCATTAACATGCACTCAACTCTAAAACTATTCTGAGTAATAGATGGTTGTTGTTAATGTTACTGTTTTAATTATCCAGAAAGTAACACAAGATCTTTCAATGCTTCCTGTCACTACTATGAACATTGACTATGAATAGAGAGGTGATAGTGGAATGCTGAATAAATCCCTATGAAGCCATTATGCTACATCTTTCATATATGAGAGTGTGGCTATGCATCTAATGTATTACATGTATTATGAGGTATCTAGATAACTAGATGGCACAGTGGATAGAACAATAGAGTACTCTGGCTGGAATCAGGAAGACCTGAGTTGGAATCCAGTCTCAGATGCTTCCTGGATGTGTGACCTTCGGCAAGTCATTTCACTTCTATCTTCCTCAATTTTCTCAACTGTAAAATGGGGGTAATAATAGCACCTATGCCACAGGATTGTTGTAAAGATCAAATGAA
Source organism: Notamacropus eugenii (assembly GCF_028372415.1). Classification (NCBI taxonomy): domain Eukaryota; kingdom Metazoa; phylum Chordata; class Mammalia; order Diprotodontia; family Macropodidae; genus Notamacropus; species Notamacropus eugenii. The sequence goes on from NC_092876.1 coordinate 305,954,458, forward strand.
ATGTTTGTAAAGCCATGAGCACAGAGTCTGGAAAGTAGTAGGTACTTAATAAATTCTTGTTTTCTTCCTACTAGTGAAGTTACATTTGTCATAAGCCCTTAATGTTTTCTTTCCTGATTTCCATTTGTAACAACTTTAAATTTAAGATATAGAGTGGAACCATGTGAATTGGTCCATATGGAATTTGTACCAGTATTGTTAGCCTCTTTAAACTTTGTATTTATTAGAACAGGACATCAACAAACATTTATTAAGTACTTATTCTGCATGTCATTGTGTTAGGTATTAGGGATGCCAAAATTTTTTTTAGAAAAGTTGATGAAAATTTCTGTTATTAAGCAAACTAGAAATCAGTGAAGCATGCAGACAAGAAATAGGGAGGGCAGGAAACTAAAGCAGAAAGAATTTCTACTTTTTTTGTTATTATGTTACCCTCTCCTTTCTTTAATTCAATAGCAACCCCTTCTGACTGCAATCGGTACTGTGTTGTGGGCCAGAATGATTTCATTCTCTTAGACAGACTGATTAAAGAAAGTAAATTCACAATTGGAAGAACTGACAAGTATTCTGACTGTGAAATTGCTTGTCAAAGATAGCAACCTTAACAGTAGGTGAATGTTCCTTTAAAGACAAACCAATGCGACATCAAGAGATCGACCACCATCATTGAACAAAATTGTCAATTCAACAGGGACTGATCCTGTCTTCTCCCCCTCTTAGTTCCCAGATACTTCTCCAAGGCACATCAGAAACTTCTAATTCTTCATTGATCTCATTGATTTTCTGCACAAAGCCCTTGAGGTTGTGCTCTGGCCATTACAAAGTGATAGCCTGAGCAGGCTATCTCCCTGCTGTGGCAAAGTTAATAGAAAGTAATTATCATAAACCTCAAGTGGAAGAAACATATCCAGGCACATGCTCCAAGACTTACACCTTGGTAGGCTTCTCACTGCTAAGCAGTGATCTTTGGGTGAGGAAGGAGAAGGACCTACAAGGTCCTTGTCCACATCAGTAAAACTGATTAGTTTCTCAGATTAGTTTCATCTATCTAGACAGTTTTTGAAGGTATGGGACAAGAAACTAGACTGACAAAATCTGATGGCCAGGAGTAAGGAGGAGAGAATTGAATACAAACAGTTATCACTTTATGTAAGTGGACCTTCTGCAGACTTTTATTTCAAGGGATTTTTACTTAGGATGTGGGGAAAGGAAGGAAAGAATCAGGAAGTGGGCCCAGCATCTATGAATGGATGGAGCCTGTGCAGGGTTCAAGGACACATGAGGTCCAAGGACATCAGGAATACAGGTGGAGGAACACTTGGGGCTGAGGACAGCCACATAGGGGACTGACCAAAACAGAAAGAACACATGGTAGGGGCAGACACATGGGACTCTGACATGGACACATACAAAAGAAGATAGGTGCTAGGTGGGGGCCAGGGATACACCAGCATGAACAGACTGTATGGAAAATGCTCAGGTTGAGCAAAGGTCTCCTCTCTAGATGCTGGAATCTCCAGCCAAGCTCCCATCCCAGAATTCTTCTGCTTTCAGTAGAAGGGTTTTCTTAAACATTTTGTTTCTTTGTTTTGGGGGGCTTCAGGATTGGTAGGCAAGGGGCAAGACACCAGAGAGAGTACATAGTACTGTACAGTAAAGTTAACATAGGTGTTTTCTGGATTGCAGATTTTTCAGAACTGTTTATGTAAAGCTGAATTTGCATAATGCCATGTAGTGTGAGTTTAGAATTTACATAAAGTCCAATGGTCTATAAAGAGAAAAGACTAGGGATTGAATAAAAAAAAAAATTAAGGAAACATAGGGTACTGATCGAGAAGTAAAACCTAAAATGGGGACAGGGTAGTAGGACAATCCAGGTATTTAAGGAGTAGAAGCAGAGCCCTGAAGACTTGGAATGGGCAATACTAAGCCACAGACAGTAGAGGAGATTGTGGGTGGAGTTGGGGTTCAAGTAAAGTAGCAAAGACCATGTTTTCCTGCTTTAGGTTTTCAAGGTAATCACTATATCCTGGTTATTTTCTGAACATTTTTTTCTGGCTTACTCTTTAGAGCTATAAAATTATAATTTTTTTAAGCTTGTCTACTTTGGGGAATTGTTTTTCTACCAGTGCCTACATGTTGTCTCTTCCCAATTACAAAACAGTCAGTAGAATGGGATCCACGTATACATACAAAACACAAGGTACAAAATGCTGAGTAAAAGCAGGGATTTGTTTGAATTCTCCCCCAAAGCCTTCCAAATACTTGAAAATATGACTCTAAACAAATTCTAAAGCTACAGTAGCCACAAAATGACAGAGTGAAACAAATCTCCAGCTCAAGACAACCTGGAAAGTGTACAGGAAGGGTATATTGCACAGGGCTAGGAGCAGAGTGCCATGCAGGGTAGGCCGTGCCAGCAGGGATTGAGCCAGAGTAGGTCTCAGGGGACTGAATCACCAGCAGCTGTGGCAGTTTCCAGACTTCTCAACCCACAAACACCAAAGATTATAAAAAAGGTAAGTGGGAAAACTCTGTGCAACCTGGGTGAAAGAGGAGTGCATGGACCCAGCTGAAGTCAGACCAGCTACGGTCAGACTGGAGGAAGTGGTTAGACTCAGAGAGGTGGCGGCAGTGGCAGCAGCAGCAGTAGCTACAGCAAAAGTAACAGCAGTAGCAGTGGCTTCCTCCAGAGCTCTTGGCCCACAGATAGTGAGAGATCAAGAAGCTGATACAAAATCTCTGAAGCCTGGGACAGTAAACCCACCCCCACCCACACTCCCACTGGTAGCAGAGTCCTACCTTGACAAAGAGTTAAAAAGTCAAGTATTTGGCTGGGAAGACGAGCAGACAGCATAGCAAAACTCAAACTATAGAATCTTGCTTTAGTGATAAAGAAGATGAAAACATACAACCAGAAGAAGACAACAAAGTCAAAGCTCCTATATCAAAAGCCTCCAAGAAAAATATGAACTGGTCAGAGGCTGTGGAAGAGCTCAAAAAGGATCTTGAAAATCAAGTAAGAGAAGCAGAGGAAAAATTTGGGAAGAGAAATGAGAGTGATGCAAGAAAATTCTGAAAAATGATTCAACAGCTTGCTAAAGGAGATCCAAAAAATACTGAAGAAAATAACACCTTAAAAACTAGATTAACCCAAATGGCAAAATAGGTCCAAAATGCCAATGAGGAGAAAGAATGCCTTAAAAAGGAGAATTGGCCAAATGGAAAAGGAGATCCAAAAACTCACTGAAGAAAATAATTCTCTCAAAATTAGAATGGAATAAATGGAATCTAATGACGTTATGAGAAATCAAGAAATTATAAAACAGAACCAAAAGAATGAAAAAATAGAAGACAATGTAAAATATCTCTTGGGAAATCCAATGACCTGGAAAACAGATCCAAGAGAGATAATGTAAAAATAATGGACTACTTAAAAGCCATGATCAAAACAAGGGCCTAGACATCATCTTTCAAGTAATTGTCAAGGAAAACTGCCCTGATATTGTAGAACCAGAGGATAAAATACAAATTGAAAGAATTCACCAATAGGCCTTGAAAAAGATTGTAAAAGGAAAACTTCTATTGTTGAAGTTTAAACACATGGATGCCAAAAACTTTTCAAGTTTCTTGAGGTGTTAAGATGGAACTGTCTCAAAGAATTCAGTTGGACCACCTTTAATCCAAGTATAGGCATTTATTTAGATGAATGCCTCTCATGAAATGGGCTAATTTCCAAGAGGAACTAGAGTAAAGATGCAATTACATAACAGAAATTTACATAGAATATAGTATTATGATTAATATTAAAAAGGCAAGAGGAGTTAATTAAGGTATTAGGTAATGGAGGAGGAATTCCATCTGTGGTTTGGTGGTTAAACATTCTGGTAATGCCATCCTCCAATTAGCTAGTTATTGTGAACCTGTCTGGTCTAGATAGTTAGGTATTGTGGTCCCGTCTTGAGCTAGATGGATGATGTAATTATGACTGACTACAAGAGTACACTTATTTCTAGGGAAATGGGTCTGGGGGTCATGACTGGGTAGAGGCAGTGGCTGGGTTCCCACATCTGATATTTCTGTAAGAACCATGATTTCAGGGACACACCTGTTATAGTGAAGAGTGAGGGACATATGAAGAAGTTAGAACATTGGTGGGGTTAGGGGGTAGGTAGGTACAGTGGGCCTGTAATGAAATTAGATTATCAGGGCTGGGGGCAGCTCTGTGAGGAAATAATCACTAAGAATATTGTAGCCAAATTTCAGGTCAAGGAGAAAATGTTGCAAGCATCCAAAAAGAAACAATTTGAATATTGTGGAAATACAATCTGGATAATACAAGATCTAGCAGCTTCTACATTAAGGGATAAAAGGGCTTGGAATATGACATTCCAGAGGGCAGAGGACTTAGGATTAAACCAAGAATCACCTACCCAGGAAAAATGAATATAATACTTGGGGGAGGGGGATGGATATTCAATGAAATAGAGAACTTTCAAGCATTCTTGCCAAAACGACCAGAGTTAAATAGAAAACTTGATTTTCAAATACAAGAATGAAAAGAAGCATGAAAAGGTCAACAGGAAAGATAAATTGTAAAAAACTTTTAAAAATCTAAACTGTTTACATTACTACATGGAAAGAAGATATTTGTAACTCATGAGAGCTTTCTCAGTATTAAGGTATTTGGAGGAAATTAGATAGATAGATAGATAGATAGATAGATAGATAGATAGATAGATAGATAGATAGATAGATAGATAATAGATAGATAATAGATAGATAGATAGATAGATAGATAGGCAGACAGATAGATGCATAGGTCAAAAGAGAGAGATGAGATATACAGATAGAGGGCACAAGGTAAATTGAATATGAAGGGATGGTATCTAAAATAAAATTAAGAGGTGAAAGAGAAATCATAGGGAGAGATAGAATGAGGTGAATTATCTCATATAAAAGAAGCAAGAAAAAGGTTTCACAATGGATGGGGAAGAGGAGGGATGTGAGAGATGATGAGTGAACCTTACTCTCATTGAATTTGGCTTAAGAAGGAAATAACATTCACACTCAATTAGGTATCTTACCTTACAGGAAAGTAAAGGGGAAGAGGATGGGGCAGGGGGAATGATAGAAGGGAGGGCAGATAGGGGAAAGGGGTAGTCAGAAGCAAATACTTTAGACAAGAGACAGGGTCAAAGGAAAAAATAGGCTAAATGGGAAACAGGATAGGATGGAGAGAAATATAGTTAGCCTTTCACAACATGACTATCATGCATAACTACACATGTATGACCTATGTTGAATTGCTTGCCTTCTCAATAAGGATGGGTGGGGAGGGAAGCAATGAGATAATTTGGAACTCAAAGTTTTAAAAACAAATGTTAAAAATTGTGTTTACATGCAACTGGGAAATAAGATATACCAGCAATGGGGTATAGAAATTTCTCTTGCCCTAAAAGAAATTAAAGAAGTAGGGGATGGGATGGGGCTGATAGAAGGGAGGCAGAATGAGAGAAGGGGTAATTAGAATGCATGCCATCTTGGAGTGGGGGAGAAGGGAGAGTTGGGAAGAAAATTTGGAACTCAAAATCTTGGGAAAATGAGTGTTGAAAACTAAAACTAAATTTGTTAATTACTAAAAAAAACCCCAAATACACTGTAGTTCTCTTATCAAAATTTATCCATGTCCAATCAGAGTATTCAAAAAGAATAATATCCACATGACAATATAGAGAGTATGACCTCTCTTTCTTACTCTCCATACATATGTGTGTATATGTATGTATGTTTATACATATATATTTACATATATCTACATATATCTAATATTAGAGAAGTCTAGTAGTGTAATATTCCATTCTTTAAGGTTACTTTTGCATAATAGCAATGGCATGGAGTCTTAGAATGATCCATTGTTATGCATTTGGAGAACTGAATGACTTTTTTTCAGTTTGAATCATGTTTGGTTACTGAGTAGATTCAGATAAAGACTTATCATCTTCCTTGGTACCATTCATGCTCTGCACTAGAACCCTACATTGTACATGAAAGGATAAGTAAAGAATCTCTTTAGATTTCTACCTCTGACTAACACTTCTGTCAGATTTATTCTTTTCTCAAAAAAGCCCTCAATCTTGAAGCCAAACAAATAAATGTGAGAAGCAAGATGATCAATATGGTATACTGGATATAACAACAATAACACAACTAGCATTCATGTTACAATTGAAAGTTTGTGAAGCACTTTATAAATATCTCATTTGATCTTTAAAATGACCCTGGGAGGTAGGTGTTATTATTATCTTGTTTTACAGATGAGGAAACAAAGACTGATAGAGGTTAAATGATTTATTGAAGGTTATATTGCTAGTGAAGATTTGACATTGGATTTGAACTCTGGTCTTCTGATTCTAGATCCAGTTATCTATCTATTGTTCCACCTTGTTAACTTTGGAAAAGACCACCAGGCAACCACGTATCTAGCCTCAGTTATATCAAATCCTTTCCACATTCACTTTTCTGACCTAGAAAATGAATGTCTTAGACTAGTACTAGCTTTCTTAGATCACTTCTGGTTCTAAAATTCTAATTCTACAGTCATTCTATTTTTTTAAATTGATTATGTCCTAATTAGACTATCATGACCATGCGGTTGCTTTCTAAGCCCAATTTTGAAAGTTTTAGAAGAAACCTTAATAATAACTTGAAATTATTTCAAGATGTAGTCTGAGATGGAGCTGGTAGGGGATGAAGGGAGAGTCAAGATGGTAGAATAAGACATCAGCCCTCTGAAGTCTGCCATTATTTCCCCCACACAACTTGAAAATAATTCCTCCAACCAAATTTTAGAGTAGTAGGGACAGCAAAAGATCAGGATGAGATATTTTTCCATCCTAAGAAAATTGAGGAAAACAGGAGGAAAGATCTGGGTGATTATGTTGTCAATTAGCACAACGTGAAAACAGAAGCAGCACCAGTAATGGGCCTTGGAGGAAGCTGTGATAGCAGCAGAACATGAGCTTAGGAAGCTCTTATCCAAGAGACTGTAAAGAGGTCAGAAAGAGATTACAGGAGATCTTTTGCTTTCACTGGATGCAGGTGCTGTTCTATTGTCTATATGAAGTTCTATATCACAATCCAGGGAAAAGAGGAGTGCTTGTGATTGGTCACAAGAGAATAGGAGCCCTTGTCACTGCTACAAGATGGAAAGGAGGACTAGCACTTGTGGCTGCAGAGGAGCAAGGAATGTGGTCAGAGTGCAAGTGCACTTGCAAAATCCCAGATTTAGCTCTGAAAATAACACAAAATAAGCCCATCTCACTCAGTGCCCTCATTTTATTGATGAGAAAGTTTAGGGCTTGAGAAGTCAAGTGACTTCTTAGCCACATATCCCTGATGTTATGATCCTCTTCAAGAATGAAGGACAAACCACAACTTATAAGTAGTCTGAACTGCCTAAATGGGGACCCAGATGACCTCTCCTCTCCTCTCCTCTCCTCTCTGCTCCTCTCCTCAGAGAACATCTTTTGATTTGCTTCTTAAAGAGGCCTCATCACTGAATGGGTGTTTCCTCATTCAAAGTGAGAAACTGAAAAGATCTTAGCTTAAAAAGGCCAAAGTCTCCATTGCATCCTAGGCCATCTCCAGTGTTCCTGACTGATATCTGGCCACTGGACCCAGATAGCTCTGGAGAAGAAAGTGAGGCTGGAGACTTTGTACAGCACTCTCTCACTCAAATTAAAGTTAATTTCAAGTCATGATATCATCTCCCTGATGTCATAAGCCTCTTCAAGAATGAAGGATAAACCGTACAAGATTAGTAAGTAACAGATCAAGGGTCCAAATTCAAATCTTTGGATTTCAAATCTACTTTTGTTTTATTGGTTTGCTTGCTTGTTTTTGACTATGCCTTTCATCCTCTCATTAGTACAAGAACAGAAGTACTAAAAGAGAAAGGACTTAAGAACCATGAAAGTTCAGCTCTGCTTGTGATATTCTTTCAATACTGTCAATAAGTCATTAAATGCTATTAGGAAAATGTGGGAAAGTGGAGGGGGAAGAATCAACATTAATCAGACAAAAGCCTTCAGAGTAGACAATTTCCCATTTGGTTGGATAAGTATTAATATTTTAATTTAATTTGAAAAATGTCATAAACTTCTAGAATTGAGGGGAGGAGGTGTTTCCCTGGAATGCAAACCTTCTCAAGTAATCAGTTAAAGCAAAGCAATCTCATCATGTATATTGAAAGCCCCGTCTTTGCTGAGCAGAGCCAATGTGCTCCCTCAGTGCAATTCATCACTTCACACCAACCATCAATAACTGATTAAGGAGATCAGATTCATCACAATGCAGATCAGTGAGTTTTATCAAAGTGAGATGCAGTTTATGTCAAGCCGCAGTTACTGTGGTACACTCTTGGCTTATTCATCATCTGCTAGACACTCTGAGAATACAATCTATGCTTTTATGCCAGAGGAGAAGAAATGAAGTGGGGCTGCAAGAGGAAGGTGGGAGACCAAGATTACATATGGTGACTTTACTTATTCCTATGACCATGTGACAGAATAAGAATATTAGAATCTTTATATTCTCCCCTAACTTTAAAAATAAAAAGGGGTGTTTTAAGCAGAAAATAATTCTGTCAAAAATTCTTCTAAGGGCCTGCTCAAAAGTCTTTGCACTAAAAATGTTATATATTGAAATATTTTCTCTGGAACCTTAAACTTTTAGCAGATCAACTTTAAATAACTGTGTGTGTGTATGTGTGTGTGTATGTGTGTATGTGTGTGTAAGAGTGTGTGTATGTGCTGCTATGTTGTACTAAGAATGAAAGTAAATGACAAAGGGAATAGGAAGATATTATTTTATAACTATATAAACCACATCTGCCATCACATCCCCCTCTACTAAAAATGTGCATGAACTGTGGACTGAGCTACAACTAACGCAGTGATAATCAACCCCACAATTAGTTAGGATCCTTGCAAGATTTTCCAGCCAAATATCAAGTGATTAGAGCATCCTTCTTTAAGTAATATCAGTACACTAATTATTATAGCTCTATTCTAGTCCCAGTCTCAGAAATTAGAAGTAAAAAAAAAAAACTATTTATGAATAATAGAAAAGAGATGCTAGATCTACTTTGTATTATACACCTTTAGAGAAAAGTACAAACTTTTGAGTTTAAAGATTGCCTGAGGCTTTTTAAATAACTACTTCCAGTCTCCCAAGAAGCCAGAGGTATAATGATATAGCTTACTTTCTTTCCTTCTTTCTTTTCCTTTCTTGCTTTTCTTCCTTCTTTCTTTCTTCCTTTCTTCCTTCCTTCCTTCCTTCCTTCCTTCCTTCCTTCCTTCCTTCCTTTCTTTCTTTTTTCTTCCTTTCTTTCTTCTTTTTCTTGCTCAATTTGCTTTCAAAATATGACACAGGATCTAATTCTTCCTGGATGCTTGCATGTAGTTCCTAATAATACTGATGGAAGTCATAAATACTGATCAAAGACAAGAAAAATATTCAGGCTTCTAATCTTTGAAACATTTTGCAGATGTACATCCAAAAACTCCCTTTCTAATTTTCCATCATGTCTAATAAAAAGAAGGAAATCAAATGACTTATACTGTACTTTGGAGTCACTCTTTTTTCTTGATCCATTCTTCATATACAAAAACCTCTTCCTCCTCTCCCCCTCTTCCACATTCACTCAATCTATTTGTATGATTTCACAGGACAATAAAAGGAATAACTATTGATCATGAGCACTTGAGACCCTTAACACCACATATAAACCTAATTTAGTTAAATCTCATAACTTCTAATGATCTAAACTGATTTAGACATGAGGACCATGTGTATAAAACAGGAGAAAACAATTTTAATATGCTGAACTTGTTCAGATCCTTGAGTCTCACAAGGAAAAGTTTACACTCACCAGTATTTTGACCAGCACAACTTTATTACCAGTCTTCTACTACTTTCAATCAAAGTTCCTACTGTACTAAGTGGCATTTACAGGGAACCAGGCATGATTCCCATAATTTCTAGCTAGGTAGACATTCACATGATACTATTACTGCTGCAGTGATGTCAAATAATCTCCTTGTTTAATAGTAATAAAAGCAACTTGTCTTTGTATGGTACTTTAAGATTTGTTAAGTGCTCTAAAAATATTATTTCATTTTATTGTCACAAATATCCTGGCAGCTAAGGACTTTTATTGTTCTCCTTTTGCAAATGAGGAAATTATCATACAGAGGTGAAGTGATGTCCCCAGGTTCACACAGCTAGTAAGTATTGAGGCAAGATTTGAATTAAAGTCATCCTGACTCCAAATTTCATGCTCTATCTACTGTGCTAATATTTTAAAATCATAAAATGACTAAGCTTAAAGGAAGGAGGATTTTAGATGTCATGCAGTGAAAAGATTCCTAGCTTTAGAATCAGAGGAGCTGGGTTCAACTCTATGCTCTGTAATTCAGTATTTCTATGAACTTGGATAAGTCAGCCTTTTTGCATCTCAGCTCCCTTATCTAGACAATAAAGTGGGAATGGGCTGGGGTGGAAGGATATTGACAGGATGACTTCTTAGGACTCTTCTAGGTTTAGCCTATATGACATCATCTAGTCTAACCCGCAGTTGTCTATAGGAGGAACCAAGATGTAGAAAGTTTAAATGACTTGCTTAAATTCATGAAGATAATACTATCAGAACCAGGGCTAAATTTATGTTCTGTACCTAAAATTTAACACTTCCTCTCTTCCCCACTGAACCACAAAGGAACATCTTATTTTTAAGGTTTATTGAGTAGTATGTATAGTTCCAATCAGACATCCTGATCAAACTTCCAAACTTTACACTCCAGTGTTGGAGAAATGCAACCATGATATTAAGACCAATGATTTTTTGTTAAGAAATTATGGGAGTGAGTTTACAAAGTTTTAATTTGCTTTTAGGTCCAAAGATCCAATGGGCTTAGCTCATCTTCCAAACATGTAGTAGTACAGTAGGTATGAACAAAGCATTGACCCAAAAGCTTTAAGAACATCTATTGTACTGTCAGTCAGTCATTCAACAAATAACTATTAAATGCCTCTTATGTCCTATCCACAGGGGATACAACATAAAATATTCACTAAATGATAGAGTAAAAACAAGAATAATTATGACAGCAAGCCTGATGGTTCAGTGAATAGAGTATTAGATCTGAAATCAGGAAGATATGAGTTCAAATCCTACCTCAGATACCTAAATTAGCTATGTGACCCTGAATAGGTCACATAACCTTTCACAGGCTCAGTTTCCTCATCTATAAAATGGATATAATAACCCTCATAGGATTATTGTAAGATAATGTACTTTAAATACTGCAAATTTTAAATATTAAAAATTTTAAATAAATGCAAGTTATCCTTATTATAACATCATAGGTACTCAAGATAAAGAAAATGCAGCAATGATCAAAATATCACAGTCTGCTAACATAAACCCAGGCAGCAGACACATACTTATAAGACAGTAATCAGAAAGGCGTGTAAGTGAGATATTGGAAACATTGGGAGAAAGAAAACTAGAACTCAGGAGATAATTTGCTTCTCAAATACTGCAGAAAACCAAACTGCAGCAGCCAAGGAAAGCAACACCAACAGAAGAAAAGCCAAGAACCCAGTAAGAGATTTCTTTCTAAATGTCAATTGAAGATAATCTTGGAAAGTCAGGCCTACAGCACTATGGACCCGATGGACCTTGTGAAACTTTTCCAACTGCTAAATCATTTTTTTTTCTTTTTGTGGGATTAAATTACAAAATAGTAGAGTATTTGAAAGGAGGGAGTGAAGAAAGAGGAAAAAAGGGGAGCATGTGAATGAGCCCTGGTCAAATCTAGAGCTGGAAGTGGGGGTAAGATAACTCCTGGAGTCTCTCTGGAAGACAAGGGTCTACAGGGGAGTGTCTGAAGATGCAGGGGCAAAGATTAAAAAGTAAGGGAAAAGGAGGAGGCTTTGTTTTGGTAGTGGGAAAAAGTTTCACCAATGAATGTTCCTGCAAGTGAAGAAAAATGAATTGTGAAGGGAAATAGGGATCTTGCAATGGATGTTGTTTTTGAGGATTTGGTACTTGGAAAGACCACTTTTACCTACCTCAGGAGGTGAATGGGTATTAGGGAATAAGCATTTATATTCTATCTGATATATACCAGGCATTGTGCTAAGTGCTTATAAATATTATTTCATTTCATCTTACAATAACTCTGAAAGGCAGGTTCTATCATTATAATACTCATTTTACAGTTGAGGATACTGAAGCAAGCAGAGGTTAAGTAACTTACCCAGGGTTTCAAAGCTAGTAGATATTTGAGGACAGATTAAACTCAGGTCTTCCTGACTCCAGGTCCATTGTTCTACCCGCTATACCACCAGCTGCAAAAGGGAGTTGGAGTTCCTAGAGCAACTAGAACCTTGTAGGAGGAGGAATGTGGATCTGTGGAGGATATTTTGAGGCAAATAGAGAAGGAAGGTAATAAGAAGAGAGTATGGTTTATTGGTGGGCTGCATTATCAGGAGTATAGAAGGGGTAGGGGTGATTACAATAGGACAGTGGCTTCTCTGTCACTTGGAAGAACTGATAATTTTCTAAGAGTTAGGCACAATGGAAAAGAGTAATGTGTAGGGCAAGCTCTATAAGCCATTAGCAGGAACTGCTTAGAGGAAAAAGGACAGAATAAATGTCTTGGGAATATTATTACATGAGAAACGTATAAAGGGTGATTAGATAAATATAGGAATCGTGAAACAGAGAATAGAAGTCTAGAGAAGACACAGAAGATGAATAATGAACAAAGGAAGAGATAAATTACATTTGGAAAAGAGGACAAAAAGTGAAATTTAAAATACCAATCAACAGGATTAGTGGGAGGAGAAGAGAGGAAGAAGGAGTCTATTTGATTAACTAAAAAGGGGGGAAAAGAGGGAAAAGGGAAATATTAATTAAAATATAAGCTGGAAAGACAAAGGTACTAAAAAGCAAACTCCAAAATGAAAGGGATAACAAATGAGAGGAAAGATAAGGGATAAGAGGAATAGAACAATGGAAATCTTGTTGTGTTCAGTTATTCAATCATGTCCAAAGTGGGACCACCTTAAAAAACATTAAGCTAAAGTAACTAAAATGACACAGTACTCTGTTCACATAAGAAGACAGAAAAATATAACATGAAAAAATTCAATATTAGAGACAGAAGAAAATATAAATCTGTATCTCTCATAGCTTTAAGTGTGAATGGATTGAATGATACAACAAAATGAAAAAGAATGACAGATTAAAAACAACTGCCCTGCAAACAAAATAATAAACTGTAAAAGTGTGCTCAGTTGACTAGTCTATGATAATGACCATTCTACAGAAAGAATTGTTATAATATTTTAAAGACATAGATATTTCTAAATATGAATGAATGAAAAATCCATTTGTCATGAAAAATATAATAGTTTGACCTTACTACAGTAGAATAAGAATAGTAAATAGACTTGTTTTGAACATGGGAAAAAATATTTGAACTGGAAAATCTCATATATTGGTTATGGGTGAATACAGAGTGCTCTGTTTCACCAAATGAAAAGGTACTATTTTGATTACTATTGGTAACATATCACTAGTGTGAATCTTGCTTTTCTGCTATGGCAATTATGATGATAAAATATCTGTCTTGATTGGGGTTTGGAAATTTTTAAGTAATACTATCACTAATTGCCCCATTTAAAAAAAAAACTTTGTAGTAAAAAGCAAGACTCTCAATACATTAGCAATATTACTAATTTTATTTTCATTAGTTATAAACATGAACATTGCAAAGGATTTATATGCATGCAACCATGCATTGCTATTTTATTCTGTAAAAATTTCTTTAATAGCATAATAAATTCTCAATTTTATTTGAATGAAATATGAGCTATAGTTCATTTATGAAGAGTGTGAGATGAGACTGATGTTGCTGTTATGAAAGTGGGGACAGAACTGTTACAAAATATTTTGGAAACAAATACATTAAGGAATTAATATGCTATCTTTCCAAGAATGTTTGCATTTTAACAGGAATAATGACTTGCTGTAAAGGAAAAAATAACTTCTAATGATAGCATTCAAGTATTATGACATGTTTAAGTCAACTTACTACAGCACTTCCTTAGCTTGTAATTTTACCTTCATAAAAGGCAAATTCTACTCCAAGAGGTTTGTGAGGCTCAACTAGAAAGGGAGACCAAGGAATTATCATGAAGAAAGTAATTAAGGAATGGGGTAGACTGTGATTCATTAATCCCCTAGATCTCTCTGCACACCTTACATTCTCTGTAATTTTCATTTCCTGTCCCCCTGGACAAAATTAAGCTTTTCAGCAGACAAATGAGATATACTTGGGCTGTGGCAGCAAACGTGGCTAGGCTTTATAGAAAGGGAAGACAAAACACAGTCACTCTAGGAATGTTTCTTTATATTCCAGTTGCTGCTAGATGACAACCTAGTCACATACAGCTGAAACTTTCCTTGGGAACAACTGCATAGAATTTTTGTATCTCCTTCCTTTGAAAAGAAAAGAAAATAGCGCAGTATATTAGTATTGGACAGAGGAAGTTGTTAATGTATCTCAATTATTAACTCAAAAATTGGACACTCCATTTTCCTCAGCAATGACCATCACTGCAGTTTAAAAGTTTTCAAACCATCTTTGCAGTCAACCACTAAGTATGTTTTGGGGGTGGTACCACCCACTACTTCAAGCTATAAAGTTTTTGAAAAAGACATTTGGGATAAAAAATGTTCTGTAACATGGCAGCTCATCACTAAGGAACTGGGGAAAGGTTTTGGCAAGGAAATAAAATAGCTCATACTCCTTTTATGTGTTTCTCTTGCCTCATTTATAAGCTGAGTGGGCTCTTTATTTCAGGAAGACACAGTTACCTTGAGAAAGAGCCATCTCCAAAATTCTGGTGCATTGAAATGATTAAAAAAGTTAGTATTTATCTCTTTTGTGATTAGCCTTGATTATATGACACATATTCTTTGTTATCAAGAGAAAAGCTATTTTTATATTGTAGCAGGAGAACAAGCTGGGTTTAATTACTATCCGTGACATCTGCTTGTTTGAGTCAGATGGGTAGCCCTGAAGATTGCTTATAAGCAATCACATAACTTTACACATGCAGATGGCCAGACTGTCTTTTCTTTTTTTTCTCTCCGTTTATTTCCTTTCCTACCTTGATTAAATATATTTTCTTTCATAATTAGAAAATGACTCACTGAAATGACAACAAGAAATAACTGGAGAGATCTAATACAGTTGGAAAGAAAAGTTCTAATAGTATGGTTTCTAATGTGGTAAATATAATTTTCAGTCAATCAATCAATAATTAATTAATTAATTGTCCATTTTGTGTCATATTCCTGACTTTTTCTTTTACGTATTCCTGCTGTGTGTATACATAGTCACAACACATATATGGATATGTACATATATGTCTATATATGTGAATGCACACACATATGTATGTGTATACAGATGTGTATGTTTCACAACTGTATTGAGTGACGTGGGTTGTGATACCTTGTGGTTCTGAGCCCATTAGTTGAAAACTATATATACTGGGAGGTTGGTGTTTTGCTTTGGGGGTTTCTCTTATGAGAGGTACATTTGTTCCCTGGGTGGGACTCTGAGTAGCTGTTCGTTAAGAGTTTTCAGACTACTTAGATGTTGTTGGTGCCCTCCCATCCGGTGGTGTATGTAGGTGGTTGCATTACTTTGTCAGACAGTTAGAGCCCTGTCTGTTGAGCTCTGTGCTAGTTTGTCTGCTTGTATTTTCTGTTTGTATTTTCTTTGCATTCAGGGTGTTAACCTTTCCCGTGAACTAGTGAATGACTTATGTATGTTTAATTAAGGAATGATTGTTAACCTCTTTGAAGCTATCTCTCATTTATAAAAGCAGATCAAAGAACCTATGCTAGCAGGCCATCTTGGGTGTGCTAGGGGGTTTGTTAACACATGTACACACAGCCTAATAATTGCCAAAGTTGAAATTCAACAAAGAATGGGTGAATTCTCTGCTGCTTGTGCTGATTTTGACCTAACAACACCAAGAAAACACAGGTGCTCCATCAGCCACCACCACACCATCCATACTCCAAACCATCAGTTACAGCAAATGGAGAAGTTTTGAATGCTGTAGTTGAGTTCATATATCTTGGTAATGTACTTTCCAGGGATGTGCACATTTATAACGCAGTTAATGCACACATTGCCAGAACTAGCTCATTGTTTGGGAGGCTCTGAAGGAAAGTATGGGAGAGAAGAGGTAATACGACTGACTACCAACCAGAAGGCCCAAAGAGCCATTGTGTTGAACTCGTTGTATGCCTGGACAATATATCAGTGCCATGCCAGGAAACTGAGTTGTTATCATTTGAATTATCTTAGGAAAATTCTGAAAATCACCTGGCAGGATTATGTCCCAGACACTGAGGTCCTTACTCAAACTAAACTACTGAGCATTTAAACTCTGCTTCAGAGAGTGCAATGCCAAGGGGCTGGCCACATTGTTCGAATGCAAAACATCTGCTTGCCAAAAAGATTATTTTATGGAGAACTCACACTGGGTAAGAGATCCCAAGGTAGTCAGAAGATGTGATACAAGGATACTCTCAAGGTCTCTCTCAAGAACTTTAGAATTGATTGTGTGACATGGGAGACACTGGCCCAGGACCACTCAGCATGGTGTGCCCGCATCAGAAAGGGTGCTATGCTCTATGAGCAAAGCAGCATTGAAACAGCTTAAGGGAAATGCAGGATGAGCAAATTCAGAGTATCCACACCAAATGTTTGCACAAACTATGTGTGTTCGACTTGAGGGAGAGCATCCTGAGCTCATATTGTTCTGATCAGCCACAGCTGGAAACATTGAAACTTGACTTTAGCATAGCGATGTAATTTTGGTCTTCTTCTAGAACAAAGGACAACAATCAACCAACACACACCCTAATAATTGCTAGGTGTGAACTACAAAACATAGTCCTATTTTTATAATAATTCCAAATGAGTCAAAAGTTGGCCTGATTGGCCATCAATGTACAGACATCAAGTTCATGGAGGCAGAATATTGTTAAGGGAGGAGTCTTGGCCTAAAAAATAATAGAATTAGGCCCCTGAGGTTAAATAGCTTTTACTTACCAATTGATTATGATTTGGAGAATGGAATATCATCTGTAAAGGCCTGCTTTCTTCTCTGCAAATCATTTCCTACTAGCTCTAATATTTTACAGTTTGGGAGATTAATGTATACCAAGAAGAGACCAATACAAGATTTTCTTGAGAAAATAAGACAGATATCATCATGTGACCTTGGAAACAATATGGTGGGAGAGAAAAAAGTATTGGATACAGAATCAAAGAATCTGAGTTCTTAACCTAGCTTTGGCCCTGACTACCTACATGACTTACACCAAAGTTATTTAACTACTCTGGGCCTTGTTTTTCTCATTTGTTACCTTGGAGGGTTGGATCAGATGAACTTGAATGTGCTTCGCAATTCAAAAAATATGGTTCTGACACCTGGAATGTTGTTGCCTTGCTCTCATTTGGCAATTAACAATAACAATAGTAATCAATTAACAAAACAATTACAATATCTGTTTACATAGCATTTCACAATTTACAAAATATTTTACATATGGAACCTTGGTTGATCCTCAGGGAAATCTCATACGATTATTATATGTAGTATTTACTATAATATACACACAATTTACATAATCCTTTGGGTGCTTAAATTAAAACATGATAGATTTTTCACTTATTAAAGAAAGAACCCTAACAACTTTCAAAAGTCAAGGTGGGCTATAAAACATCAGAAGTAAAACAACAATGATAATGTTCTAAAAAAAACAAGTTTACTCTACTGTAAAGTACAGCAATGGTTCAGTGTGGATGGAGATCCAGGAAGATGAGAGGCACCTGTGGAAGTATATCAGCCACAGTATAAAAAGCTATCTTTATTCAGATAACTATAATTTCATACAAATAACCATCCTGTTCTGAACTATTAAGGTAAAGCTTTGTATTTGCCATATTTCACTTTAAGCTCTACTCTTTTGGGGTTATGTATGACTCCCTCAAATGGCCGGGCCACTGCAAGAACCTATGTTCTTGAATACATTCACCTAAAAACTTCCTGGAGAGATAACCATACTCCTGGCTTAAGGTTTTTCACAGCTTCCTGAGTGATAAAATGGTCCATTCCCAGAGGATAGCTAATAACAGAAGTGGCTTCCCACATAGCTTGGAGATTAATAATGGGTCTTGGGTAGATTTATGGTCCACATTATTATACCCTGACAATCTGTAGGTGTCACTTAATTCCCTTCCCCTTTCCCTAATAGAATGACAGTCTCTTGGGCCCCAGAGAACTTCTGGAGAAAAGGCACTTTCCGAATAAACTAACTGGGTC
Source organism: Notamacropus eugenii (assembly GCF_028372415.1). Classification (NCBI taxonomy): domain Eukaryota; kingdom Metazoa; phylum Chordata; class Mammalia; order Diprotodontia; family Macropodidae; genus Notamacropus; species Notamacropus eugenii. The sequence continues at coordinate 305,972,947 of NC_092876.1, forward strand.
AGGAAGAGATTGGAGGTGTCTGTTCTCTTTCTGACCTGTTTTTCAGTGCTGCTGTAGAACTGCGGAAAACAAATCCAATAACACATAGTTCTTTCTTTCCTTACAATCACCGATAAATATCAAGAAGAACCCATGAGGGAATACAGATTTCAGAGTAACCCATCGGTCACTACAATCCTCAGTCTTTTCTCCACACTCCTATGGCAACTGCTATATCATGGCGATCTATTTACATCCTGTGTTCATCGGTATCCCTAACAGAACCCATGCAGAAGAGAAAAACGCAGTTGTCTCTGAAGTGTGATTTGAGGGGCAAAGAAAGGCTTACCTGCCCCTAAATATCTCCCTTGCTGACTTATTCAAAATTACTAACAGTAGCACCAACCTAAAGTATCCTTTAACTAGTTTAGAGCCATAATATGTTTTAATTCTTATGAGAACACAATGGTCCATGATTTGTAGCAAAATAACAGCACTAGAAAAATATTGTCATTATAAAGATGAACGTTGAGGCAAGGAGCAGCTTGGGACCATTAGAAATGCTATGAAATTTCTTAAACCTGATCCAATCCAATCTCATCCTCCTGTTGATTGTAAGACCAACTCTTCATCTACAAGGAATGCCCATCGTGTGTGTGTGTGTGTATGTGTGTGTGTGTGTGTGTGTATGCACATGCGCATTTGTGTGGTATTATAAAAAGAGTTAGCCTTGAAGTCCAGAATACGTGTGTTGAAGACTGCCTTTGACACAGAATAGTGGTAACCATGGGCAAGTTCCTCAGCCAACCAGCACAAGTAGAGTTTCCTCACAGAGAGTTCCGCACATCAATGAAACATAGGTCCTCTTTTATTTCTCTATTTCTGTCTAAGTCTTTGTGTCTCTGCTTCTCTTGTTCTATGCATCTCTTAACTGTCTATTTCTGTCTGTCTCTCTGTTTCCGTCTACCCTGCTAATGAGCATGGAAGTGAGGGGAGCAGTGGAGGTAAGTAGTAGTATTCCTTGCCTCCACCCTCTTAAGGATAGATGTCTGTTTCAGCAGTCATGTGGAAGAAGCTTAAATTCTAGACTCAGTTTCACAGCACTCCAAGCAAATAAACATTATAGTGACTTGGTCATAGACAGACAGGCAGACCAATGGATAGATAGACAGGCAAGCCAATAGATGAGAGAGATAGGCATAAATGTATATATTATCTATGTGTATATATAGCTATGTGTACATATATATATATATAACATATATATATATATATATATGCTACAACCATAGATTGTCTTTCTAATTTCATGTCAAAATTCATGCAGCATGAATTTTACATCCATTTTATGTTTACAGTATGGATAAAGTTAATCTTTTTTAATAACTTAAGGCTTAGTGTGGAATGAATTGTGATAAATAGTATTTGTAGATTATAACTCCTAAGACTCATAATTTTAAGAGATTTTAAAGGTCATCTAATCCAAGCCCCTCTTTTTATAGATGGAGAAATTGGAGTCCAGAAAAACTAGTGATTTGTCTAAAGCCACACAATTATTTAGAGACAAGCTTAGGATTTTAATTCAAGTCTCCTGACTCCCAGAACAGCATTCTTTTTCACTGCTTTTCAAGGTTCATTCATTCACTAAGTATTGTAGTAAATAATACCTTACTTTGATTTCTACTCATGTTGTAGAGGTCACCCTGAGTTCTGGAAATAACATAATATGATATAATAAGCAAAATAAAATATCTCTCCTATATTCCATTTCCCTTATACAATTCTTCATTAGTAATATATTGAAGTCTATTCATATCCATCATGAACCTCTCCATTGTCATTAGGGTCAAACCTCAATTTTAATTACTTGAAGACTGTGATATCACATGATGTGCAGCCTTCTCATATGATCAATATCTGACATTAGTTGGAGGTGTGCTGCTCATATACCAAAGGGACAGGTAACTAAGGGGTAGCTTGCTATTTCTTTTTTTAGGTATTTAATGTTTTATTTTCTTCTAATAACAGGAAAAAATTACCATTTTTAAAATCTTGAATATCAAATACTCTTTCAACCTTTCTTCCCTCTACCCTTACTGAGAGAGCAAGCAGTTTGGTAAGTTATACATATGCAGTCTTGCAAAGCGTATTTCCATATTCACATTGGGAGAAAAAGCACAGACCAAAACAGAAAATCCCCCCAAAATAAAGAAAATAAAAACTAGTGTGCTTTGGTTGGCTTTGATTCAGACTCCATCAGTTCTCTCAGAAATGGAGAGTATTTTTCATCAAAAGTCGTTTGGAATTGTCTTGGATCTTTGCATTGTTGAGAATAGCTAATTCACAACTAATCATCATACAGATGTTGGTGTTTTGTGCACAATGTTCTCCTGACCCTACTCATCATTTCTTATAGCAAAAGAACATTCCATCGCTATTATATATCACAACTTGTTCATCCCTTCCATAGCTTGTCATTTCTACCATGCCAATAGATCCTAATGAAGCATGTTGGACTGACTGCCCATAAAATGTCCATGGGAAGGCATGGACAAGAAGGGGATAAGATAAGAAAACATGGATGTGTTGCAATATTCATTGTTGGAATTGATAGCCTCAGGTTGAGACCACAGATCCACCGAGGTCAAGAAGAATGAATGTATTCTTTGATTAAAATTCTACTGTAGTGTCTCTTCAGGTCATGAGATGAGTTTGTGATGAGATGGAGACAAGTTTTGTGGTGATTGTGGTTGTGGAGGTTTAAAGACTTCAAATATAGGCCTGGAAAAAATAAAGCGTGTATGGAGAGGGTTGGGGGGTGGGGGTGGTAGGGCATGTGGTTCCTTCAACAACCAGTCAAGATAATTTCAAGAAATTTCATTGTGTGTTTGTCCTTCATTTTGAAGAGTACCATGACATCAGGGAAATGATGACATGACTTGCAGTTGACTTTGATTTGAGTGAGGGAGGACTGTCCAAGGTCCTCAGACTCACTTTCTCCTCCAGAGCCATCTAGATTCAGTGACCAGAGATATTCATCAGTATGACTGGAGATGGCCCAGGATGCAATGGGAGACCCTGGCCCTTTTAGGCTAAGGCCTCTTCAGGTACTCACTTAGATTGAGGTAACACCAATTCAGAGAATAGGCCTCTTCACACGGTCCTTTTGGAAAACAAAGGACAAACATACTCTGTGAGTGGACTGAGCTGCCTGAATGATGACCCAGATAGTTGGATAATTCAGCTCGTCTTCTCCCTCTCTGTCTCCCACTCCTTCTCTTCTCCAAAAGAAGGTAAATTTTGATGGGCAGAAGCTGCCCAGTTAACTTGTGGTTTATTGACTAGATTTCTTTCTTTTTCTTTTCCTTCCTTCCTTCCTTCCTTTCTCCTCCCTTCCTCCCTTCCTTCCTTCCTTCCTTCCTTCCTTCCCTTCTTTCTTTCTTCTTTCTTTCTTTTCTTCTTTCTTTCTTTCTTTCTTTCTTTCTTTCTTCTTTCTTTTCTCTCTTTCTTCTCTCTTTCTCTCTCTCTTCTCTCTTTCTCTCTCTCTTTCTCTCTTTCTTTCTCTCTTTCTTTCTTTCTTTCTTTTCTTCTTTCTTTCTTCCTTCCTTCCTTCCTTCCTTCCTTCCTTCCTTCCTTCCTTCCTTCCTTCCTTCCTTCCTTTCTTTCTTTCTTCTTCTTTCTTTCTTTCTTTCTTTCTTTCTTTCCTTTCTTTCTTTCTTTCTTTCTTTCTTCTTTCTTTCTTTCCTTCCTTCCTTCCTTCCTTCCTTCCTTTCTTTCTTTCTTTCCTTTCTTTCTTTCTTTCTTTCTTTCTTTCTTTCTTTCTTCTTTCTTTCTTTCTTTCTTCCTTTCTTTCTTTCTTTCACAAAACCTTAAATCTAGTTCACTCTGAAGCCCATAGATTGGACCACAATACTTCCCTACACAAGCTCCTCTTAATGGCTGCATTTTGGGCCTTCCTGGCCTAGAGTGAATGTCAATCAGAACTGTTTCTCTTTGAAACAGAAACCCCTGAGGGTTTTCCCCTACCATCTTGAATCTTTTTTCCAATTAAAGGGACCATCCCCTGACTCAAAGAGGCTTATTCTCTGAATGAGGCATTACTTCACTCTAAATGAGTGCTTGAAAAGACCTTAGCCTTAAAAGGCCCAGGTCTCCCATTGCATCCTGGGCCATCTCCAGTCATTCTAATAAATATCTGGCCACTGAATAGCCAGATGACTCTGGAGGAGAAAGTGAGACTGGTTACTTTGCACATCCATCCCTCACTCATGTCAAGGAATCTCATAAACAGGAGGCTGATCACTAGGAAATCAATTCATCAATCAATAAACATTTATTAAGTACCTACCACATGCTAAACACAGTACTAAGCACTGAAAGAAAAAAATGAGGCAAAAGACAGTACTCTCCTTCAAGGAAATTACATTCTAATGGAAGAGATGACATATAAACAAATTTAATACAAATCAAGCCATAAACAGGATAAATAGTAAATAATTAAGAGAATGAAGGCACTGAAAATAAAAGGAATTGGAGAAGGTTTCCTGTAGAAAGTGAGATTTTTAGATGGAACTTGAAGTCAGAGAGGTCAAAGAAATTAATTCTTTGGTGAAAATGATGTAAAGAACTATTTACTAAGGCATGGACCATTAAGCTGAGAGTTTTATCATCAGATAACCTAATCAAAAAATTATGTAACCACAAAAGTTTCAATGTACTAATATTATATAATTTAGAATTTAGCTTCCCCTTTAAAGCTTGCATTAGTTGAGAATTCATTGTGTGATAAACAAGTGCATCCATACACATCACAAATTATATAGATGGTTTCATTATGTTTGAGGAAAGAAGTTTGTGAGTTGCTTTTTTTTTAAACTGTGAAAATAGCTGTTCAACCTGAACAGGACTTTTTAATATATGGAAGAAGTAAGGAGTCAATAAATGGAGTCAATAATGCCTTATGGGGTTCCCAGGTATATTAGGGACTCAATTGAATTCTGTCTGTTACAAAGGATGTGTCAGGGAAACTGGATCAGGTGCAAGTCTAATGATGCTGTGAACCAATCAAACAGAGTAAGAAATATATATGTGTGTGTGTTCTTTTAGATCCATTTTATTCTGTGAGTCACTGCTAATACATCCAGAACTATTACCAACAAGTGGAACACCAACTGACTCTAGAGGAGAACACACACACACACACACACACACACACACAAGCACGCACACACACGCACATTCACACACCATAAAACTAAATTGCAGGAACTTTTCGTAATGCCATTAGTTAGAGCCAAGCGAAGACAAAATTGCAAAGGAGGTGAGATGTAGCTGAAGAACTCTGTCCATTTCATTGCTTCATTTACTTTTTCTCTACCTTGTGTGCCAGGACAATAGCAGATGAGATAGACAGAGTAGCTGGACTTAGGACTTGTTGCAAAAAGCTTAATTGCACAGTTAGTCAACAAAAAGGCTACCATCAGCCATCTCTTAAAGATTTACCTTAACAGAGCTCCACCTCACTTCATCTCCTTTTGTAGAAAACAATCTATGAAGTCCATCGATAAAAATTTATAAAGCATTCATCCTCTCAGGATAGTTTAGTAACAAATATTCGTGGCAATGATTTCTATGATTTCAAAAAATACCTTGAGAGGAAGAGCTATAGAACAGATTGTGGCAGCCTGTTAGAATTGGGATGGGGTTTATGGCTAACAATTTCTCAAAGAATTTGGCTCCACTTACAAATTGCAGGAGTGGTTCAACATATTATTGGACAGTCCTATAGTTTGAGAAAAAAAGGACAGAGGTAAGTGAAGACTTCGTGTGGGGAGACAGCATGAAGAAAGGCACAAAAAGCAAGCCAAATAATAAAAAGGAAATGGTAGTACCCTTTATGTTCAAAAGAATCATTACCAGCTACCATCATAGCAAGGAATTTGCTTTGAATCATTTGCTTAGCTGCAGCATAGATTAGTCAGTGCACATTTGTTCTTTCAACCTCCTTCTTCCATGTGGGCTCATAGGATTATTGATCAAGAGCTGCAAGGCATCTTAGAGGTCATCTATTCCAATCTCTTGATTTTATAGCTGAGAAAAGAGACCCAGAGAAATTAAATGATTTACCTTTGGCCTCATAGGCTATAAATTGGAGAGTCAGAATTCAAACTTAGGTCCGATGAGTCCTAGTACAGCATTCTTTCCACTGAACCAGGGGAACAAATACCTAGGAAGAAATTTATGCTGTTTTGGTTGCCTTTGGAACAGAGATGCCAAGTTGGAGATTGATTGCCCCAGACTTTGGCCTTAGCAATACTGCATTCTACCTGCAACAGTCAATCAGCTATAGAAAAAGGAAGAAATAACCATAGTTTCAGAGGTTCTCCAAGAATTTGAAGAGATGAGATACATTTAGTGGGATACCTCACTTATCTGGCTCATTTTTTATATCTAGAAAATCTCCTTTGCCAACACCCAGGTCCTAACTCTATAAAGGACAGTTGTCTTGACAAGTCAATAAAGAAAAAGTGGAACTCATAATAGAGATTTTGGAAAATAAAATTATCCATCAATGAGCATCTTCTCCCTTTGAAATCCATGGTGCAATTAGTAAGATACAGTCACAACCATGGAGGCCTCCTGTCAAGTTGTCATTTATCCTTTATCTCCCTCAATTTCTTTATCTGTAAAATGGGAATAAAAATATCCATCTAATAGATCTGTTGTACAGATTAAATTAAATAATATATAGAAGTACTTTGAAAATATTAAATCAATGGCTAATATGAGCAAGCAGGAAGATGATAAATGTTGGAGAAGATATGGGAGAGTTAGAACACTAATTCATTGTTGATGGAGCTGCAAGGTGATGAATATAATGGAATACTATTGTTCTATAAGAAATGATGAACAGTTGGACATCAGAAAAACCTGCTCACTTATATGAACTGATGGTGAGTGAAATGAGCAGAACCAAGAGTACATTATACAGAGTAACAGCCAGAGTGTTCATTGACTGTTTCTGATAGACTAAGCCCTCCACAGCAATGTAAGGACCTAAAACATTCCCAAAGGACTCTTAAGGCAAAAATGCCATCCACATCCAGAGAAGAAGACTATGGAACTGGAATGCACAACAAAGCAGACTATTTTCTCTTGTGTTATGTTTTGTTTTCATTTTCGTTTTCGTTTTTCTCATAGTTTCTCTCATTCGTTTTAATTCTTCTATGCAACATGACTAATATGAAAATGTGTTTAATAAAAATTTATGTGTAGAACCTATAGAAGACTGAAAGCCATCTCCAGGAAGGGTGAGGAGAGGGAGGGGGAGAAAATTTAAGACTTATGGAGGTGATTGTTTAAAATTTAAAACAAATAATTAAATTAAAAAGAAAATATTAAATCAAACTCTAAATGCTATTAGTGTTTATTACTATTTTGTTATTGTCATTATTATTATTACCCAGTATTATTTCTTACTGTAAATTTTTCTAGTTATTCTTTGGCAATGTAGTTTTTCAGATAGCTCTGGGGTATTCTCATCTCCTCTCAACTTTTAATGCCTTCACCTCTCAGTTTCCCTCCTATCTACTCTGAACATAATCTGTAACTATCAAATTGTTTATATGGTTTTCCTTTTCTCCTTTTCTATGTCTAGCTTCTTGAGAACAGGAGATTGTTTTGTCTTAATTTTTATCCAGAACCTGGCACAGTACCTGAAAGCTGTATATAAAAATTTCTGTTTCCCCAGAAGCTTGGGCCAAATGTCTTCCATCTTGATGTCTGCCTGACTTGCATCTGCTTCACTCTAACTCCTCCTGACTATTACTTACCAACTTGTATCAAAAACCTTGGGAAAGTACCACACCTTAGGATCTGAAACTGACAGCAAAAGGTTAAGCCACTCTAAGGAACTGAAACAGTTCATAGATGGAATGAAGAAATGAACTTCTAAAGAATTATTTCCATTCTATTACAGGTTCAGAATAAAAAAAAAATTCTGTTGTATTCAAATATGACTCTCTCCCCCCTGCCTATGAGCTTGAGGTCATTTATCTTTAAATCTTCCTTTTCCTTTCTCCCTATATCAAGTCACCTTCCAAGTCCTGTCTCTTCTACTTCCAACCTCTCCCACCTCTCTTCACTACAATCCATTCCTTGTCATCACCCTTCTCTGAGTACTCAGACAAAGTACTAGACTAGTACCACTAGTCTAGACTACTATAGGGGCTTCTAGGTGACAGATAGCATGCCAGTCCTGGAGTCAGAAAAACTCATCTTTCCTAAATTCAAATGTGGCCTCAGACTTACTTCTGTTTGCTTCAGTTTGCTCATCTGCAAAATGAACTGGAGAAGGAAATGGCAAACCTCTCCAGTATCTTTGCCAAGACAATCCCAAATAAGGTCATGAAGAGTCAGATACAACTGAACAACAAAAGACTTCTACAATGGGATTGTCTAAGTATAAATGGGATGGAAATATAGCCAACCAGCAGAGTCAGGAATACTCTGAACAACAGCAGGCTTAGCTACTTGTATCAAGTGAGTAATCGAGGGTTCCTTCTACCCCTGTTTAGGATCCCAGGATCCTGGGTATTGATTGAGAGAGGTAAGTTAATCTTGCTGATATCTCTAAAGATATCTCTTAATATAGAGCCACAGAAGAAATGGAATGTGATAAGATCTTGAAGAAGGAAAATATATAACTATAGAGTCTGGGTTCCTTAGGATGTTTTTTGCCCAAATTATCGTGCCTTAATGACAGTGTTCATTGTGGAGGGTGGGAGGAGGTAAGAGAAGGCTTGGAGTCATCAGGGAGTCTCCCATATGGATTTCCTGGATAAGTATCACTTGTGGTAGTCATGTTGTTGAAACTGCCTCAAGATTTGGGTCTAGACCACATACTATACTGCAAGAAAATTGGCCTATGAATAATCCATAAGAACAAGGCAAGTGAAACTGCCTCATTGTTCGTATATTCTGGGATCATTCCTTCTTCTTTAGTGATTATCTTTATCAGAGATAGAAGTACTTAATATTGCTTAATTCATAGCCATTCCACCAGTATTTCTTTCCTCTCATTAATTCACTATGATGGGTCAATTTTCTTAATATGCTTCTCTGATTTTATCTAATTCATCCTTTATTCTAGGTCAATCTTACTAATTCACTTCTCTGATCTTATCAATCGCCTACTCAAAATCACTAAAGAGCTGCCAACTAAAGTTGAGGGCTAGGCCTAGAGTCAGGAAGACCAGTTCAAACCCAGTTTTGGATACTTACTACCTGTATTGGGCAAATCCCATAAGTCTCTGCCTCAGTTTCTTTAAGTGTAAAATGGGGATAAGTATAATGACTCCTTTGGAGGTTAGTTGAGAGGATCAAATGAGAGTATATTTGTAAAAACCACATATAACAGTGCCTGGCACATAGAACATACTATATAAATGGATGTTACCTTCCCCTATTGCCTATTAAGAAGATACAACTCCTTAGTCTGCCATTCTAAGTCCTTATTGAGTTGGTCCCAAGTGTTTTTTCCAGGATAATTTAGCCTTAGTCTCCCTGTAAGGTGTTAAGGATTCTGGGGAAGGAGGTTCATGTATTTATACCTGAGGCTGCAGAGACATATAACTATTCATAATTGCCAATTGTTTCTAGTTACTGCCCAAACTACTTAGTGGGTCAGATGGAAAGTACAGTGAAAGAAGTTAGCTCCATTGGCACATAGTAGGAATTTTAGGTTCTGATAGCAGAATTATTGCTGAGATGCAGTCTAAGAGTATGCACAAGAGGAAGGAGAGTGTGTAGGGTGCATAAAGAAGTGTGTATGAGTTAGGAAAAAAGGAATAAGTTGAAATTATGTGTGATAGAGTACTGGCAACTTTAGCCACATCAGGTATTAGAAAATCTGTGTGTATTAAGGCTGGAGTCTGTAGACTTATTGGGTATATGGTGGGGATTTACGCTAAGTTTGGGTCTTGGTAGTGATCTTGAAGAGACATCCCATGAAGAGACACCAGTACTGGATATCTGGGACAAGAAGCCTGGTCAGGTTCTATATATCTTTCTGAATGGCAAATTTTTGATATCCTTATCCTTATAGTTTAACGTATAAAGAAAATGTTAGTAGGGGTGAAGATGGGCCAACAAATCAAGTCCACAGTCATTTCTTATGTTCCAGGCACTGTGCTAAGCACTAAGAAGGAAGGAAGGAAGGAAGGAAGGAAGGAAGGAAGGAAGGAAGGAAGGAAGGAAGGAAGGAAGGAAGGAAGGAAGGAAGAAAAAATGAAATGAAGCTGAAGTGGGGAGAAGAGGAGGATGGGAATATGATAGTGGTGTCAATAGGCAATCACAACTTCATGAAACTTATGTGAAAACCAGGTTTATTATAAGAGAAATTAATATGCATGTGGAACTCTAAGAGTTCCCAACCCATACAGAAGTTTGCATATTTATAACAGTAAGACAAAGAAAGGAAGAAATATCAAATATCTCCATCTAAAGGTGTGTGGCATATGAGAGGGAAAGGTGCAGTATGGTGGAAAAAGGACAAGGGAGGAGCAAGGTGATGGCAAAAGTTGCATCATTTTCCCCCTGGGAACTTCTAGACCTTGAGGCTAGGATGCTCTGCTTATCTACAAGGGTCCTAGCTACACTAGGAGCTTCTCAACCTAACACAAGCTGACTGGTGTCTGTCTTGAATCCTAAAGACACACAGAGAGTCTGGTTGCAGGTGCAAAGAACAAATTATTTCACATGGGGTTGGGGCTGTGTCTTTAACATACTTGGGGCCTCCTGCATGCTCTGGGTCCAGTGTTCCTGGAAAATATGGCAACTCAAAAAGGCAAATTGAGGAGACTATTAACAGTCCTTAAAAGAGCAAGTCCAGAGTACAGCCTGGAGAAGAATTGAGTCATCTAGCCATTCTTTTTAAATGAAGATCCTGGGAGATGCCATCCAATCACATGGAGAGGCCATAGGGACAGATGGTACTTCTAGTTTATGAATTCTAGGAGTGGAGAGGACATCCAGGATGAAGAAGTTCCTGGGGCATGGTAGAGAAAGTCCCAAACGTAGCCTAGTGAGGCAATTGAGGTTAAGGTGAAAAAGGTATTATAGGAGAAGATATATTGACCTGGAAAGGTTCTTCTAGTCCGTGCTCCTCATTTTACAGATGAAAAAACTGAAACTTGGAGAGTTTCACATAAGTATTAAACATCTAAGAGGGTATGACTCCAATTTCTCTATCTACATAGTCAGTGTTCTTTTTAGAAAGGGAACTTGAAGCATATAGCATGCATGCCTGGAAGTGATGGATCCCCAACACTTCCTCATGTCCTTTAAACTCCAGCCAAACTTGATTTGACATCCCTTAACTCCACCTGGAATTTTGATGACACTGTGCCTCTACTCATTCTATTCTCCCAGAGAACATACTTTTAGAATACATTACAATAATAAAGGTACAGAAATAACTGAGCCAGAGAGGTCATCTAGGTTACCCTTCTTACATTATAGGGGAGGATTCTGAGGCTCAGAAGTTGAGTGTATACGTCAGTGAGACACATATGGTAAATGATAAAGACTTGAATGGAAGTCTTGCAACTCCAAATCTAGAACTCTTCTGCTGCTTCACTGTGACCTCTTTTACCTACAATTTGATTTTTTGAAATCATATCCATCTGTTCCATGAAGTCTTCCATCACCCTTCCAGTTCAAGGGTCAATAAACTATAGCCTTGAAAGCCAAATCCCTGAGGATGCCTATTTCTGTATAAACCCAACTTCAGAATAGCTTTCTCCTTTTTAAAAAAAGTTTTGTTTTTAAAAATGAAAAAGCAGCTCTTGGCTTATGGACTATATGAAAACAGTCTATGGAACAAACTAGGTCTGCAGTTTGCTAACCCTTTTTCTGATCAAAAAAGTGATCTTTTTCTCCACTGTAATTTCAGAGCATATTTTGTACAAAGTGTGGCAGGAGCAAATTGAGTGTGCATTTTATTCCTTCCTTTAGTTGAATGTGATGAGAATAAACTTCATGTTTTTCTCTCACCTCCCCTCTTTTTCCCTCCACTAAAAAGTCTTTTGCTTGCCTCTTTTATGAGAGATAATTTGCCCCATTCTATTTTTCCCTTTCTCCTCCCAGTATATCTCTCTCACCGCTTCATTTCATTTTATTAAGATATGATCCCATCCTATTCCATTCACTCTGTGCTCTGTGTGTGTGTGTGGGGGGGGTAATCCCACCAACTACCCAGATACTGAAAAGTTTCAAGAGTTACAAACATTGTCTTTCCATGTAGGAATGTAAACAGTTCAACTTTAGTAAGCCCTTATGACTTCTCTTTGCTGTTTACCTTTTCATGCTTCTCTTCATTCTTGTGTTTGAAAGTCAAATTTTTTTTCAGCTCTGGTCTTTTCATCAAGAATGTTTGAAAGTCCTTGATTTCATTGAAAGACCATTTTTCCCCCTGAAGTATTATAATAAATTTTTCTGGGTGCCAGGCCTAGAGGCCTGAGGGCTACCCGAGTCTTACCTTACCTATCGCAGGTCTTCGGCTGGCCAAACCGGATAAACGTATGAGAGAAGAGACTTTCCAGAGTCGAACAAGGGTTAGGCTTTATTCAGGGTCTTGGTTACATGTGCAGGGGGAACTCTTCCTGGGAAGCGAGGAATCTCCCAAGGAGGCAAAGATCTTACAGTAAGAGAATGAAAGCAGAAGTGGAAGTGGGGAGAGAGAGGAGAGGGAAGAAAGAAGAGAGGAGAGAAGGAAGAGGGGCCTTCTGTCCTCTAAGGGCCCCTCAGCGCGAAGAGCTCCTTCAGGCTTTCCTGACCCTACTTAAGCTCTCCTGCCGCATAGTTTGCACCTGAATACCGTGCCTGTTAGATAACAATAGGTGTGCTCAGATCTGGGCCAATCTCGAGGGCAGGGATGCTCTCTCCCAGCACATTTCTCAAGGGAAGAGGCAGAAATGCATGAGATATCTCGGTCTCACACCTCAATTCCCTGCTGTTCCCTGGGGGGCCTCATGAGAACTCTAAGGTTTAGAAGTTCTCACCTTTACCCGCCCGAGACTGTCCACATGGAACTGAGCTTACACCCCCAACATCTGGGTAGGTGATTCTTGGTTTTAGTCCTATTTCCTTTGACTTCTGGAATATCATGTTCCACGTCCTTTGATCCCTTAATGTAGAAGCTGCTAGATCTTGTGTTATCCTGATAGTATTTCCACAATACTTGAATTGTTTCTTTCTAGCTGCTTGCAATATTCTCTCCTTGACCAGGGAACTCTGGAATTTGGCCACAATGTTCCTAGGAGTTTCTCTTTTTGGATCTCTTTCAGGCGGTGATCAGTGGATTCCTTGATTACTTATTTTGCCCTCTGGTTCTAGAATCTCAGGGCAGTTTTCCTTGATAATTTCATGAAAGATGATGTCTAGGCTCTGTTTTTGATCATGGCTTTCAGGTAGTCCCATAATTTTTAAATTGTCTCTCCTGGATCTATTTTCCAGGTCAGTTGTTTTTCCAATGAGATATTTCACATTATCTTCCATTTTTCCATTCTTTTGGTTTTGTTTTGTGATTTTTTCATTTATCATAAAGTCATTAGCCTCCACCTGTTCCATTCTAATTTTGAAAGAACTATTTTCTTCAGTGAGCTTTTGGACCTCCTTTTCCATTTGGCTAATTCTGCTTTTTAAAACATTCTTGTCCTCATTGGCTTTTTGAACCTCTTTTGCCAATTGAGTTAGCCTATTTTTCAAGGTGTTATTTTCTTCAGCATTTTTTTGGGTCTCCTTTAGCAAGGTGTTGACCTGCTTTTCATGCTTTTCTTGCATCTCTCTCATTTCTCTTCCCAGTTTTTCCTCCACCTCTCCAACTTGATTTTCAAAATCCTTTTTGAGCTCTTCCATGGCCTGAGCCCATTGAGTATTTATTTTGGATGTTTGGATACAGAAGCCTTGACTTCTATCTTTCCCTGATAGTAAGCATTGTTCTTCCTCATCTGAAAGGAAAGGAGGAGATATCTGTTCACCAAGAAAGTAACCTTCTATGGTCTTATTTTTTTTCCCTTTTCTGAGCATTTTCCCAGACAGTGACTTGACTTCTGAGTTTCCTCTCCACACCCACCTCACCTCTAGTTCCACCCAGCCAGCATTTAGGGGCTGAGATTCAAATGCTGCTTCCCAGCCTCAGGGCTTTCAGCGGGGGGGGGGGGGGGGGGGGGAGGGGGGGGCGGAGCTGCTATTCAGTGTGAGATTAAGTTCAGGTGCCCAGGTGGGGGCAGGGTGGCCACACAGGGCTCAGTTCCCTCAAGGGGTTTATGTGGAGACCTGCAACAATGGATCTGAGCTCCTACCTGCTTTGGGAGCCCCTGTCTGCTGCTGCCTCTGCTGCTGCCTCCCAAGGGACTCTGAGTTATAGAGATACCCCGCTCCCCTCTCGGCAAGCTGAAAAGCCCCTCTCACTGACCTTTTGCACCTGTGGGTGGAGGCGCCTGTGTGGCCGTTGGAGATTCTGTCCATGAAGCCTGCTCAGATATGCTCCTCTCAGTGCTGCACAGCCAAGGCAGGGCTGGATTCCAGTCTGGTCCAGTACAAGACAGACCTTTGGTGTTGGCTTTTCATGTCTCTCTGGAACAGAAATCTCCTCTACTCTGTTGTTCTGTGGCTTCTGCTGCTCCAGAATTTGTTGCGAGTTCTTCTTTACAGGTATTTTACGGACTGTGGGTTAGGAGCTAGCATATATGTATCTTTCTACTCCATCATCTTGGCTCCTCCCCTAAAAAGGCCAAGTTGTTTGAATGTCAAACATAAATTTACCTAAAAGACTCTTTTATGGAGAACTACTTTCAAAGTCTCTCTGAAGAACTTTGGAATTGATTACATGATATGTATGGGAGACACTGGCATAGGACTGCCCAGCATTGTGTCCCTGCATCAAAGAAGACGTTGTATTTTATGAGTGAAAAACTGCAGTAGCTCAAAAGAAACATGAAATGTGCAAATTTAGACATCTCCACTCCAAATGTTCACTTCGAATATTTGTGTCCTGCCAATGGTAGAGCCTTCTGAGCTCACATTAGTCTGATCTGCCACAGTCAGACACGTTGTACCTTGACTCTAACATAGTGGTGTCACTTTTTTCCTCTTTGAGAATGAAGGACAACAACCAACCAACCAACTTCATGGAAGTACCTACCCATTGGATCATAATAATTTTACAAACTTTTGAGTCACAAAAAGCATTTTGACACTTTGAAATTCTTAAACCTGAGCAAATTATATTGATTAATTGTTTTCTTTGGGGGGAGTGGTATCATAGGTAGGACTTGCCTTTAGTTGACAAAGAAATTACATTTTAATAATATAAAATTTAACTTTTTACATTTCTCCTAAGTACAATATTTCTTGCAGCAAAATTTATTTTGAAAGTGCTTGGATATACTGTGCTCCTTATTTATTTGAGAAAACCAAGTCACTAATGAAACTAAATTGCAAATTCAAGCTTATTTTGAAATTTTCTTTAGTTATGACCCCAAAAGATTTATTTACAATGTTACAGAAGAAATTTTCATTTTGTGCATGAGTGTCATTTTCTAGAAAAAACTGTTTGAAAGCAGATACACACACATATATTATATACACGTGTTTATGATGGTAAAGGTTCAGGTTAGATCATTACTTCCTGAGAAATTGTAAGTTGTTTATTGTCAAGAAACCCATTTTCACTGCTTTGATAAATAAAGATTAAACCTCTCCATCTACTGGGTCTATCTAAATTACTCTGCATTCCAAAGCTGAGAAAAGCATTTCTTTAAATGTCACAATTACTCTAGGATCTATCCACTTACAGCTATTATTTATCATTTACTAGAGATTCTAATAGGTCAATCACACTTGTAGGGTTGCCATGTTTATGAGCTACTCAGGAGTTTCAAAAAAAGACCAATTACTAATAGTTATGACACAGTTTTACTATATAACAGCTACCATTTATGTTGCTAAAGACCCTTTGGACTTTTATATAACTAGAAATTGCTGTGCCTGCAGTAAATATAAATAACCGAGTAGTTGGAGTGAAGTGTGGGTGAGGTGCAAAAGAAGAGCTCTTGTTCTGTCATGCTGGAAGAAGGAGTAACACATCACGTAATTATTCTGACCCATGTCCCTCTTGACTTGGTTTATAGTTTCGTCTTTCTTGACCCTACTTGCCTCAGAAAGGCACAAATATTTGTGCCAGGAAAAGATGTAGCTCAAATTCTGTGGAGTCTGACTAAACACCGATGTTATTACCAATGATCCCTTACTCCTTAACACCTGGAAAGAGTTGGAAATAACAAAGAATAACAAAGAAATGAAGAAAACAAAACCCTGAATACCAGGGCCTAAGGCAAAGCCCTGTTGCTCCATTCTAGCTACAGATCTTTGAAGGTATCTTGAATGATACATTTTCTCACCAAAATTATGGGGGAAATCTTGTGTTATTCTTTCAGTCCCCTGTTACCCAAGTATTACATCTTTCAATTTTAGTACTCTGTAAATATGTGCAAAATATCTTGGTGTGTCACGTGTACTCGTATCCTTCTCTTTCCATGACCAATTTGTTAAGGACAAGTAGGGGGATAAAGTAGTGATAAATATGATAAAAAATAAAGTGTGGGTATTATATGTGCAGATATCTGTGTTATGTTTTGGCATAAGACTGAAGTACAGGAGTGGTGATAGATGAATAGATGGATGAAAAAAATGACTGAATTTAATTTAACTTAGCAAGTAAAAGTGAAAGAAACTTTTACAACTGGAATGACAACTGTTATTATGTTTCAATAAACATTTCAGAGATGTTTGACATTAATTACTCTACCCTGAAGGAGACGAGCAAGAAAGGGCCAGATGGGACTTCTATGCTCATAAAATTATTTAATTACCCCCAAATTGGTTGATTTTTCAAAATGAAAACACCAGCCCACAGACATGCACCCCTGACTTTATGATACTGACCATATCCCTTAAATGAATTATCATTAATAACTCAGTTTTACCAGGCTTTCAAATTCCTTGTGCCTTGTCAAATGAAATGATAATCATGATCATTTGTAAGCAAAATTCTCTACAGCCATTCACTCACCACTAAATTGTGTCTATTATTTTGACCTTTACAAATGCACATCCCCTCCTATGTCTGCCTCTGCTTGAACACATTACTCATGTTAATGGCTGCTTCAATTTCTTCTTCAAAGGTAGAGAATGGCTTCTACACGTAGGAGTCTGTTTTATTCCTGTCAATGTGTTGCATCAATATGCTGGATCAGAAGCAAGCGATCAAATAAAGACATTTAATGAAAGGGACAAAAGAACTCAGAAGTTTCTCTCGATGGCCAATGGAATCATCAATATGTGGAACAGAAAACGGAAGGAAAACCTTCCCTAAGTTATGGTTACAAAGATAATTAATTCACTAGGACAAAAATGTTATTATTTTATCCAAAAACACTGTTGTCAAAATCATTGGATAATTAATAATTTACAAAATTAGTCTTTGCTTCAATTCTTGCAAGTACCTCCACCCCCATCATGCTAAACCCAACAACCTCCTGGATACAACCAAGGCCTTCAACTGTGTCTGAAGCCAAAAAGAATCAGGCAGAAGGAAGTGATTTTGTAAATCATTCCAAAATACATTATTCCTTGACATTTCTATAGCTTAGAAATCTTTGAAAACCATTCAGTTTGGCGATGAAAAATCCATTCTTGCATTATTATTTTAACGTCTTGGAGCAAATAAATAAAAGAAAAGCTTCGCTATGCATGTCAACACCAGAAAAGCAGAATGTTAGATGATTTGGGGAAAATCAAAAAGGTAAAACTCAGTTAATGAGAAGCCTAATATACTCTTTTGAATTATAATGTGGATATAGCAGTCTCTAATTATGATCATTCATCAATTCAGTTAGATATTATAAATATGTGATAAGAAAGAAAGTAGGTACCTTCCAAGTGCCAATCATTATCCTAACTGTTAAACAAATATTTCATTTGGTCATCACAAAAACCCTAAAATAAGTGCTGTTACTATGTCCATGTTGAAGTCGAGAGAACTGAGACAAGTAGATGTTAGGTGATTTGCACACCTAGTAAGTGTGTGAAATCACATTTGAGCTCAGGTCTGACTCCAGACCCAGGACTCTATCCACTGTACTTCCTAACTAGCTTACAGATCAGAGCCTAGACCCTTGTAAGGGCCTCCTTGGTGAAGAAATTCCCTCTATTGATGCATTCTCTATAACCTTTGTTCTTAAAGAGTTCTTAAGAGCACTCAGGTGACTTGCCTAGGGTCACACAACCAACAACGGCAAGAAGTGGCACTTAAACACAGGTTTTCCTGCCTCCTAAGGCTGGCTCTCTATCTACTTTTCAATACTGCCTGGTTATAGCACCTAGTTACATATGAAAAAGCTTTAAAGATACATGTATATGTAAATATATGATCTCTCTATATATACATATATATATATTTAAGCTTTACAAAGCATTTTCTTCACAACAATACTATAAAGCATAATACAAGTTTAGTCCCTTTATACATATGAGAAACTAAGTCTCCAGGAGGTTTAGTGACTACCCCAGGTCACAAAGCTTTGAGCAGAAACTCAGACCAAATCCTACTACATAACCCTAAGTTGTACAATACTCTGTGAGAAAAACAGATATGAAATATCCTCTTCCCGCAGAGAGCATACAAGTATATTTATATGTGGTAAAATCACTTAACAAAATTTTATGAATCTGTAGTCTCATTGATGTTGCAGATTATAGGTCACCCTTGTCCTTTAATCTCATGTTTCATGTATTGACAAGGTCATAGAAATAATCCTCAATTGGTCAACATACTAGGAAAGAACATCTTCCTTCTTAGCTACCAGCTACCTGACCAAACACAGACACACTTAGAGGTACGCTTCACTGTTCATTTGCTTCATTTGTGTCTGACTCTTCACATGACCCCATTTGGGGTTTTCTTGGCAAAGATACTAGAGAGGTTTGCCATTTCTTTCTCCAGTTCATTTTAGAAATGAAGAAACTACGGCTGAATAAATTATGGTATATGAATGTAATGGAGTACTATTGTGCCATAAGAAATGATGAACAAGAAGACTTCAGAGAGGCCTGGAAGGACTTATATGACCTGATGCTGAGTGAAAGGAGCAGAACCAGGAGAACTTTGTGCACAGCAACGACCACAGTGTGCGAGAGTTTTTTCTGGTAGACTTGGAATTTCATTAACAACGCAAAAACTTCTTAAAAAAAAAAATCCCAATGGTGGTTCTCTAAGGCAAAATGCCTTCCACACTCAGAGAAAGAAATATAGAAGTCATTCGCAGAATGTAGCAGATCATGTTTGTGTATGTGTATGTTTTTGTGTATCATGTTTTGATTTGTTATATGATTTCTTCCATTTATTTTAGTCCGACTACATAGCATGACTATAGTGAAAATGTACTCAATAGAAAAGTATATGTAGAACCTATACAGAATTGTATGCAGTCATGGGGAGGGAGGGGGGTAGTGGGGGGTAGGTGTGGGGGGGATAAAATCTCAATTGTATGGCAGTGATTGTTAAACATTAAAAAATAAAAAAAATTTAAAAAAATTAAAAAAAAAATGAAGAAACTAAGAAACTTGACCAAAGTCACATAGGTAATAATATCTGAGATCAGACTGGAACTCAGGAAGAGGAAACTTTCTGACTCCAGGCTCTGGCACTCTATCCACTCTGTCACCTAATGGTCCACTTATAGCCATACGCTTACCATAACAGAGTTGGACTTGGTTCTACTTCCCTTTCCCTTTAAATAAATGAAATAAAAAATAATTAGGGGACATTACTGGTTAAAGTGCCTTCTGATTTGAGCCCTGCATAATTCCTCTAAAGAAAGGCGATGATCTTTAGGAAAGCTAAACTTGGTAATTTGTCTAAAATTAGAAAGGATGTCTGTTTCAATAAGTTACATTTGAATCAAAATGAAGCTTATTTTGTGACCCTGGGTAGATCTACCTCTTTATACCAGTGTGTGACCTATAAAATGGAGTAGTACTGGAAAGCTTTGAAGGTCCATTCCAGATAAAAAATTATGACCTCTTTAGTGTCTAATGAAGTCTACTAGGCAGTTCCATTGCTTCTCAAGCTGGAAAGAGTAGAGAAATCAATAAATATTTAACATTAAGGAAACACATAACATAGCAATCAAAGGGAGCACCTGTGGTACCAAAGGCACCTATATTTCAGATTGCCTTACTTAGTTAATTTAGTTTGAGTGTCAGATATGCAATTGGTCAAAGTCTACAATACTTGGTTTCACGAACTACCCCTAACTCATACTAACCAAGGATATTTACTAATTTTCTTAGCATCCTAGGCAAATTGACATATGTTATCCAAAAATTGCCCATCTAGATCAATGAAGGAATCTTTCACAATGGAATTTCCTTGAGATGTTAAAATTAAGTCTGTACCAAAACAAAAACAAAACAAAACAAAAACAAAAATAAAATAGAATTCTTTTCAAAGACCTTCAAGGTCCATGAATCATTTTACTTTGTAAAGTATTCAAAGGACTAAGTAGAAACAGCTGCTGAGAGAAACATTAATTAATTGTGGTTTCAGATCTCTATTTTTTACTTTACTATTCAGTATTTTATGGGACATGGAGACTGATGTAACACAGGAAGCAGGCTATAAAATCATTCAAATTTTGATCAAGCAGAACAACAGTAGCAGCAACAATCTAATAGTATTTCGCACACAGTCTACCCTAATGCTGGAGTATTGGTAGAGCATGAGATTTGGGAGAACTGGAAAGCCTTTTATAGTATATCTGAGCCTTCCTCCTTGGAATAAATTGATGAAATGGTGTCCAAAAGCTCCTACACTTTAGAAGGGAAATTTTCAAACCACCCTTGGTTTGATTTCATCAATAGTTATGGGGTTAATCATTATCTCTACACAGATGACTCACAGATGATACTCAGCCCTTGTCTCTCTTCACAGACCTAGTCATGTATCACTAATCACTTACTAAACATCTCCTGCTAGATATCCCATTGGGATATACTTTTAATGCATCTTTTCCCCCAAATGTACCCATTTCTCAACTTCTTTATTTCTGTGGAGGGCATCTTCATCATTCCAGTCATTCAAGTTCACAACCTCAAAATCATCCTCAACTTTTCAGTCTCCCTCACCTCACATGTCCAATCAATTGCCAAGTTATATCCATTGATCTCCTTCCCTCCAAACATCCTCTAATCCATCCTCCACATAGGAGGTGAAGTGATCCTCCAAAAGCACAAATCTCACCATGCCATTGCCATCTCCTCACCCTGAAAAAAATCTGCTTATGGTCGCTACTTATTTATAATCTGTCTCTGCCCTACATTTCCAGTCTGGTTATTCATTAGTGCCTTTTACATTCTTATGTTGTAGTTGTGGTTGTTGTTCAGTTGTTTCAGTCATGTCTGACCCTTTGTGACCCTATTTGGGGTTTTCTTGGCAAAGATACTGGAGTGGTTTGCTGTTGGGACTGGAAGCTCAATTCCGTGTGGACAGTCTCGGGCAGGTAAAAGTGGGACTTCTAAATCTTAGAGTCTTACGAGGCCCTCCATGAACAGCGGGGGTTCGAGAAGGTCAGACCGAGCTAGCTCGGCTAGCTCGGGTATTTCCGCCTCTCCCCCGGAGATACCTGATGGGTGGAGTCTCCCTGCCCTCGAGGTCGTCCCGGATTGGAGCACACCTAGTTACCTAACAGCATGGTATTGAGATGCAAACTGTGTGGCTGAAGATTAAGTAGGATTCAGGAAGCCTAAAAGCGCTCTTAGCACGTGTGGAGCCAAAGAGAAAAGTAGGGCTCCGCTTCTTTTCTTTCCTCTCTCCCCTCCCCCTCTCTCCCCGCTTGTACTTCTACTTCCATTCCCTTAAGCTTAGCCTTCTTAGGAAATCTCCCCCTCTTCGTCCTAAGAAAGAAGAGCCCCTGCACTTGTAACCGAAACCCTGTAATAAAGCTCAACCCCTGTTTGACTCTGGAACGTCCTTTCTCTCATATGTGCATCCGGCGTGGCCAGCCGAAGACCTCGGGAGGTGAGGTAAGAAAGACTCGGGTAGCCCAATACAGGCCTCTAGGCTTGCCAGTTTGCCATTTCCTTTTCCAGCTCATTTTACAGATGAGGAAACTGAGCAAACTGGGTACATGATTTTCCCCAGTGTCTGATTCACGATTTGAACTCATGTCTTCCTGATTCTCAGCCTGGTACTTTATCCACTGCACCACCTAGCTGCCCCCTTCACACACACCCTCTAGTTGATCAGTTAGCCTACTTGTCTTTCATAGACACCTTTCCAAGACCTGTTTCTGTACAGATTGGCCCCCATTCCCATTGCCTGGAATGGATTCCTTCCTCAATTCATGTGAATAGAAACCCTAGCTCTCAAAATTCAGGTCAAGTGACACCTTTTACATATTACCTTTTCTTAATCTATCGAAAAATTACCTATTATATACATTGTATTTATTCATATATATGTATATATACGCATATATATATGCATATACATATATATACATACATGTGTGTGTGTCAATTGCCCCTTCCCCCCTTAGAAAGTAAGTTCTTTAAAGAGAAGAACTATCTCCTTTTAACTTTATATGTCTATCACCTAACACAGAGTGCAGAACACAGCAGGTGCTAAATAAATGCTTTTTGACTGATTGGGCTATATTAGGCAAAGACAATAGATTTGCTTTTTTGTTGTTTTTTTTTTTCCCATACCTAACCTTTGATGATGGAGTATTGAGTCATCAACAATTTCAAATTTCATAGAATCATAGTGTTACAGAGTTAGAGTTGAAAGGGATCTTAGGGGTCATCTGGTACAACCACCTTATTTTATAAATAAGGAAACTGATGTCAAGTTGCCTAAGTGACTTCACTAAAGACCCACAAATGGCAAATAAGAGGAGCAATATGGTTTTCATAGGATATATTTATAAATTCTAGGAAGAAGCAGCTTTGATTCACATTTGAGGCTAAGATGAATCATATTTCTTTAATTTCATGGATGATGCCACTGTTATGGGACATTTGTACTATTTGGTTCAATTGAACTTGCTTAACTCAAAGTAAGTACTGACTGACCTTTTGGAAAGAGAAAATTGTATCTGTGTGTTGCCTTTGAGTGCTTACAAAGTTAAAGTTAAAGCTCTCTGTAGATCATCTTCTAGAACTTAGTATTGGTTTCATTATGATTTTTTACAGTGCTCACAGCAATGAAATCTTCTTGCTATAACACCTAAAATTCAGGTGTCATACAACATCTTATTGTTATATAATAATTCATATATGACAACTGAACTATCACAAGTCTGTATCTTTTTAACTCTATGCTTATCTCACCACCTACATTCATTCCAGTCCCCTCTACAATCAGTTTTCAAAAGAGTAAACACTAATAAGCTACTATATTGACCACAATGGGAGAGTGACATTTAATTTAGAATCACTACAAAGGGGGATAAAATCTGAATTGTCAACACTTCATTTTATACATATATGTGTGTATTTTTTAAAACATGTCAAGTATTTCAGATTCATTTAAATCAATCAATATGTATTAGACTATATGTATAGCCATATGTATATGCATGCATTGTATATGTGGGCATAATGTATGTGATGCACAGGTACATATGTGTCAATATTGTTCATATAATTATATATAGGATATATATTCTATGCATATATAATCTACATATATTTGTGTAGATGTATGCATGTATACATGTGTGCATGTAGATATGTATGATGTATGTGTATAATATGTGTATTGCATAACATATGTGTGTGTGTGTGTGTGTGTGTACTCTTTGAAAGCAGAGAGTTTTTTCCCATTTTCTTCATATGAATAGGACTTAACATAGTGTTTGCCATAGATTAAGAACTTAATAACTACTTGTTCATTAATTGATTTCTAACCTTTGCTTTCCTTAATTCAGAGAATCATGACATCAGAGAACATGGACTAGGACTAGGCAAAAGCAAGGAGAAATCAAACAGCAATCCACGTTCTTCAAGTCACAGAAGGTAAGACATTGTTTCTCACTATTACAGACAACTAGGACTATATTCAGCATAATCATAGAAATGTGAGAAGATGTATTAGTTGGTAAAGAAGTCAAGAAAACTATGAGTATAGATATTAAGACATAAAAGGAAAGTGATAGGACAGTAATTCATAATGTTAGCAGGATATTTATTTTTTTGTTGGATTCTGTTTGTTTCCTAGTCTGTTTGCAACTATGAGAAGTTGTAAAATGCCCACTGTTGTCAAATATTCCATTAACTGTGGTTGTTTACAAATGAAGTAAAAATAGTAGTTTTCTTTTTCAATTTATTTCCAAGTTGTTCCTCAGTTATTAGGCTACAAATACTATTAAGTTGTTTTGACCTAACTGTTTAACAAACAGAACTATCAGATATTTCTTTTTGTCTAGGATACTGTGAAAAAAATTTCTGAGACACTAAAGACTTTATGAATCATCTAGGAGTATCATAAATAAATTCACGGGGGCTATAATTCACTTCTGAGAAACTCAGAAGCAAGATTTGGAATATAAGTTGGCCTATAGAACTAGTTATCCTTGAAGTCAATCATAGAGGATACAAATAAATGCAGATGTTTTATTATACATATAGACTTTCAATTTTCTTTAGATCAGGAAATCACAAGTCAAAAATGATCCATTAACAATTCTTTCATTTGACCTTTAGATCCAAACTTCCCTTATGCTGAGCCAAATACGCCACAGGCTATCATCATCCCCTCACAACATTTTTTTCTATAGCAGCAGAAGGGGAAAAAATGTTACCCATCAGACTTTGGGAACAATAAAAACACAGCTGAGAAAGTGACCCTTTCCAAAAGGGGAGAAAAATTAGATATCAGCAAAGTTTTATTTTGTAACTTCTGAAAGATTGCTATAAAACCACAGGAGTCAGAAAAATAAGATCAAATAGTACTTGACTGGAGCCCATTTAAATTACTTTTGAAGAGATTCAGTGTATTCTGATAAAAGCTTTTAAGATTTTAGTGCCTCCCCTAGAGAATAAGACTCATGGATTGCAGAGTAAATGCATGCTCAGATAAGCAGATTTAAGGCACTTTCAAAACATTGGAGCAAACACAATGAGCTCCCTCTTTAAAAGAATCATTCTCTTCAAACAATGTTTGACTTGGTTTCTCTGTAGTCTCAAACTCAACCACTAAAAATGATCTCTGTCCTTTACAGAGATGGGTATTGTATCATTTGGGGTAATCATGACTCATATATGTGTTGTGAATTTCCCAAAGTTGTAAGATATTCTTAAAATGGGATCTTGATGCATACATGTAGCTAAAAAGTGCATGTTACCTATGGCATATCTGATGAAATTTCCTTTTTAAAGTAGCCATAAAACATGATCAGCAAAAAACTGTTGCTTTTTTTTTCCTTATGAGAAAGTGATTTCAAGTGCTTGCCAGTGATAACATTAATCACATGAACATGATTCTTCTTAATGATAAGTGAATCTATACCTATAAGTCCTCTTTTCATAGCATTCAGGGTAAATAAAACTTAGAACTGAGGAGTGGATCCAAGATGGTAGAGTAAAAGCATGGACTTCCTTGAGTTCTCCAATCAAAACCCTCCAAATACTTGTAAAAATGACTCTAAACAAATTCTAGAGCCTCAGAATCCACAAAATGACAAAGTAAAACACATCTCCAGCCCAAGACAACCTGGAAGTTCAATAGGAACGGTCTATTGCACCAGTCTGGGAGTGCAGCATAGTCCACTGTGTGCTCTGCTGGAATAGACAGGGCTGAAGTAGAACTCAGGGCACTGAATCACTGGCAGCTGTGGCAGTTTCCAAACTTTTCAACCAGCAAACATCATAGACAGCATAGAAGGTCTGTGTGACTTGGGTAAAAGAGGAGAACACAAACCAGTCGGGGTCTGTGCCCAGCCCTGGGGTGAGGGAGGTGGGGGCTATGATGGCAGTGGCAAGAGCAACAGCAGCAGCTGCTGTTTCCAGAGTTCTTGGTCTAGAGACAGGGAGATCTGGTGGCTGATAAAAAAAAAAACTGTGAAGTCTGGAACAGTACACCCATACCTACCCCCACCCCCACTGAAAGTAGAATACTACCTTGACAAAGAGTTTGAAAAATCAAGTATTTGACTGGGAAGATGAGCAGACAGCGTGAAAAACTCAGACTACAGAATCTTATTTTGGTGACAAAGATCAAAACATGAAAACAGAAGAAGACAACAAAGTCAAAGCTCCTATATCAAAAGCCTCTAAGAAAAATGGGAATTGGTCTCAGGTCATGGAAGAATTCAAAAAAGAATTTTGAAAATCAAGTAAGAGAAGTAGAGGAAAAATTGGGAAAAGAAATGAGAATACAAGAAAATCCTGAAAAACTAGTCAACTGCTTGCTAAATAAGACTCCCTCCCCCCCAAAAAAACTAAAGAAAATAACACCTTAAAATAGACTAACCCAAATGGCAAAAGATGTCCAAAACCTAATGGGAAGAAGAATGCCTTAAAAAGCACAATTGGTCAAATGGAAAAAGAGTTCCAAAAGCTCACTGAATAAAATAACTCCTTTAAAATCAGAATGGAGCATGACTTTATGAGAAATCAAGAAAGCATAAAACAGAACCAAAAAAATGAAAAAATAGAAGACAATCTGAAATATCTCACTGGAAAACCAACTGACCTGGAAAATAGATCCAGGAGAGATCATTTTAAAATTACTGGACTACCTGAAAGCCATGATCAAAACAAGAGTGTAGACATCATCTTTCAAGAAATTATCAAGGAAAACTGCCCTGATATTCTAGAACCAGAAAGTAAAATGGAAATAGAAAAATCCACCAATCACCTCTTCAAAGAAATCTTAAAAGAAAAACCCCTAGGAATATTGTAGCCAAATTCCAGAGTTTCCAGGTCAAGGAGAAAATATTACAAGCAGTCAGAAAGAAACAATTTAAATATTGTGGAAATACAATCAGTCTAACAGAAGATCTAGCAGCTCCTACACTAGGGATCAAAGGGCATGGAATATGATATTCTGCAGGGCAAAGGACCTAGGATTGAAACCAAGAATCTTCTATGCAGTAAAACTGAGTATAATATTTCAG
Source organism: Notamacropus eugenii (assembly GCF_028372415.1). Lineage (NCBI taxonomy): Eukaryota > Metazoa > Chordata > Mammalia > Diprotodontia > Macropodidae > Notamacropus > Notamacropus eugenii. The sequence continues at coordinate 306,000,168 of NC_092876.1, forward strand.
GGGAAAAATGAACATTCAATGAAATAGAGGACATTCAAGCATCCTTGCTGAAAAGACCAGAGTAGAATAAAAAAATTCACTTTCAGATACAAGAATCAAGAAAAGCATGAAAAGGCAAACAAGAAAGAGAAATCATAAGGTATTTACTGAAGGTAAACTGTTTACATTCTTATATGGAAAGGTGATATTTGTAACTCATGAGACGCTTCTCAGTATTAGGGTAGGTGGAGGAGACAGACAGACAGATAGATAGATAGCTACAGGGCATAGGGTGAACTGATGATAAAAGGATGATATACAAAAATAAAATTAAGGGATGAAAGATGAATATACTGGGAGGAGAACGGAAGATGTAGAAGGAGGTAAATTATCTCACATTAAAGAGTCAAGAAAAAAAGTTTCACAATGGAGAGAAAGGGGGGGAAGTAAGAGGGAATGAGTGAACCTTACTCTCATAGGATTTGGCTTAAGGATGAAATACCATATGCACTTAACTGGATATCTTACCCTACAGGAAAGTAAGGGAGAAGTAGGGAGTTGATAGAAGGGAGGGTAGGTTGGGGAAGAGTATTGAGAAGCAAACTCTTTCGAAAAGGGACAAGAGCAAAGGAGAAAATAGAATAAGTCGGGGGGGGGGTAGGATAAGATGGAATATAGTTAGTCTTTTACAACATGACTGTTATGGAAGTGTTTTGCATAACTACACATGCATAACCTATGTTGAATTGCTTGTCTTCTCAATGACGACAAGTAGGATGTACAAAAATATTTATAGCAGCACTCTTTGTAGTGGCCAAAAACTGGAAATCAAGGGGATGCCCATCATTTGGGGAATGGCTGAATAAATTACGGTATATGAATGCAATGGAATACTGTTGCACTATAAGAAATGATGAACAAGAAGATTTCAGAGAAGCCTGGAAAGACTTATATGATCTGATGCAGAGCAAAAGGAACAGAACCAGGAGAGCTTTGTGCACAGCAACAACCACAGTGTGCAAGAGTTTTTCTGGTAGACTTGGAACTTCATAGCAATGCAAGGACTTAAAAAAAATTCCAGTGGCCTTCTAAGGCAAAATGTCCTCCACATCCAGAGAAAGAACCATAGTAGTCAATTGCAGAATGTAGCAGATCAATTTTTTGTGTGTATATTATGTTTTGGTTTGTTATATGATTTCTCCCATTCATTTTAGTTCTTCTACACAGGATGACTATAGTGAAAATGTATTTAATTGGAATGTATGTGTAGATCCTACACAGAATTGTATGCCGTCTTGGGGAGAGAGGGAAGAGCTATGGGGTAGGTAGGAGAAAAAAATTTAAGTTATATGGTAGTGATTGTAGAACACTAAAAATATATAAAATTAATATAATAAAAAAATGAGAATGAGTGGGGAGTGAAGAAGGGAGACAATTTGGAACTCAAAGTTTTAAAACTAAATGTTAAAAACTGTTTCTATTTACAAATGGGAAATAAGATATACTGGCAATGGGGTATAAAGATCTCTCTTGCCCTACAAGGTGGAGCTTGATATGTCCCTCCTGTAAGTCACTTAGGGCAAAGACTGAAAGAAGCAGGTGAAAAATAAATTGCTCAGTGTGAAAGAAGGATAAGTTGGCTCTGAGGTTCAGCTTTCAGGGAAACCATAAACAAAGGGGAAAGAATCAGAATGTGAGAAATAGGGAAATATGAAGGGGGAAAGACTAAATTTCAAATATGAAATTTCTCAAGAGGAAGAAAGTTCAGGTAAACCCACAGAGAAGATGTTAATACTAGAGAGAAATATAACCTCCAGATCAGCTACATGAATATAACATCTATGAATAAATATTAGAAGAAAAATATAATACCCAACGAGGTAGAGCACCCTGTGGGTTCCCAAGAAAGCATGGAACCATACAAGACTGTTCCCAAATGTTTTAGAAAAAAATCAGAATTTTGAAAGCAGAAGTTAATGGCCTACACAGTAGAAGTAAAAAGCAGAATACAAAAACTTGAATCTATGGTGGCAAACCTCACCAAAGAAAAATAAGGGAAAATAACTGTTGGGAAATGCAAATGAATGGAAATTAAGGACAATCTAGAAGAAGAAAAAAGATAATGTTAAAAAGGAATTTACTCAACAACTTATAGCCTGTGCCTCTTTATGGGGAAGGCAGTTAGGAATGCTAAATTATTGAGAATTTTTTTCATTCAACAAACATGGAACAGCTGTTGCATGCAAAAACTCTACTAGCTGCCAACAGATAGATAGACAGACAGACAGATATGATAGATAGAGGGATGGATGGATGAATGGATGGGTGAATGGTTGGATGGATGGATGGATGGGTAGATAGATAGATAGATAGATAGATAGATAGATAGATAGATAGATAGATAGATAGATAGATAGATAGGTAGATAGACAGACAGACAGGTAGGTAGGTAGGTAGATAAATAGATAGATGATAGATAGATAGATAGATAGATAGATAGATAGATAGATAGATAGATAGATGATAGATAGATAGATAGATAGATAGATAGATAGATAGATAGATAGATGTTCCAAAGATGCAACAATACCACTCAGAGAATTTGAAATTATTTCAGTTGGCACCAGAAGGACATGAACTAGAGAAAAACCTGGTGAATAAAGTGGAGGTGTTCTATCCAACTTCTGAGTTTGTGAAAAGTGCTATGTTAGAAAATATATTGACTACAAACTGGGAGAATAAAGGACATTAGACTAATATTTAATCTTGATCCAACCTGGTATCAATGAGGAAAGTTCGAATTAGTGCTACTTACTTGAAATGAGTGATTATGTGGTAAACCAAGCATCTGTGCTATGAAGAGAATAAGGGAATCCATGCACAAGACTAAAGTGTCCAAAAGAAATTTATTGCCAGATGTTCTTTACAGCTGGTTGGAAATAGGAATGAAATACTGTTGGTCTCCAAGTCTGCATGCAGAATAGGGTCATCCTCTTTCCCAGATCAGGAAAGTACAGTAAATCTCAACATGACTTCTTTGCTTTTATTTTTTTATATAGGAACGGTATTTGAGATTATCCCTCCTTTGCAGAGATTCCATGGTGATAGGTCAGGAGCGAGCTTTTATCCACTATCTCTGCTTCCATTTGTTCACTTTGGGATCACTGAGCACAGTACGTAGTTGAGGGGAATTAGAATATAGAACTGAGATATTCGTTGACTTCTGAAAGTTAGTTAATAAAGGAAATGGGAAGGGCCCTTTCTGTCATGATAGTTGTTAAGTAGATATTTGTTCACAAATTGTGAAATTGTGATCTATCTATAAAGTTATTATTGGGAAAGAAGGGACATGCTTTTTATGATGGTTTTAGGGAGTGAAAGGAAGAAGCAATTAACTCTTACAGGATAAATGACTACGAATGTCAATATTATCAGAACTCCTAAGGAACCCTGCCACATTCTTCAGAACCACATCATGCATCCAGAAACCCAGGCTAATAATCTCTGGTGTCATGCTCATTTAGTCGAAGTCACTCATCTCATAAATCCAATCAGTTGACAAAACTTGTTCATTTTGTTGTTGTTTTCTCTACATTTCTCAGATACTCTCTTTATCTCCACTCAGTTATTACCCTACTTTAGGTCCTTGTCACCTCTCCTCTGGACTACTTCAATAGTCTACTAATTGGTCTTCTTTTCTCAAGTCTCTTCCCACCTCCATTCTGAACACAGCAACCAAAGTGATTTTCCTAAAGACTAATTCTTCCCACGTCACCTTCCTTCCACGGACCCCAAACTCCTGCAGCTTCCTATTATCTCTAGAATCAAATATAGACTCCTCTGTATGACATTTACAGTTCCTCACAGCCTGGTTCCTTTCTAATTTTCTTGGTCTCCCTATACCAAGGGTTCTTAACCTGTAATCTGTGACCTTTAATGAATATATGTTAACTGCATTTCAGCAATATTGGTTCTCTTTCTAATCTCATATGCAACTAAAAATATTGTTCTGAGAAGAGCTCTAAAGACCATGACACTAATAAAGGGATCCATCACACAAAGAAGGTTAAGAACTGTTGTCTTCCATATTAATTCTCTTCACATAGCCCAACCATACCACCTTATGTGACATTACTCAAATACTACGCTCCATCTTCTAGCTCTTTGCCTTTATATTTACTGTCCTCCTTCTGCTATGTTTTCCCTCCTCACCTCTTACTCTGAGAATCCTTGCCTTCCTTCAAGATTAAGCACAGGTTTCTGCAGGAAGCCTTTCCTGTCTCCCCAGCTACCACTACCTTCCCCTCTAGGGTTACCTTCAACTCACTCTGAATGCTTTTTGTACATGTTTATTTCTGTATTGCCATCACCTGAATTAAAATGAGGAGCATTGAAATATTCTGGTAAGCCAGGTACTGCTTTCAAATTAAAAAAAAAATAGTTCCTAATAAATGCTTATTGGTTACTTGGGTGAAGTGCAGAGGTCTGTAGGAAATATACTTAAAAGGATGATCTTCAAAGTTGTGGTATGCTGAGCTGACCCAGAATTTGAGCTGTCATTCCACAGCGGGGAATTAGAACTGTTCTCTGTGCTTTTGGGGACAGGAGTGAGGAAAAACCTCTCATGTCCTGTAACAATGCACTCCACTCTTGGGTAGCTCTAAATGTTGAGAAGTTCGATATATAATAGAGAGAGAGAGAGAGAGAGAGAGAGAGAGAGATAACAAAGACAATGGGTTAAAGTTGCAAAGAGGCAGATTTAATCATACATTTATGTATGATTAAATACATATATATGTAAATATATATACATATATATACATATGGATGCTCAAATCTACATCTTTGCAACTTTATCCTATTGTTTCTCTCTCTCACTCTCTCTCTCTTTTTCTCCCTTTCTCCCATTCTCTCTCAATATATATTTGATAGCCCACTGGAGTGGACTATTCCAGGTGGTGAGTGGTTCTCTCTAATCCCCAGTAGAGGGAGTTTTTCAAATATACACATACATATGTACATAAACAATATGAATTATATAATTAAAACATATAATATATTATTATGCATATTAAAGCATGTACATACATATAATATTAAATAAATCTACTTTATGACTTCAACCAACTTCTGGAGTCAGACTTACTATTTTCCACATGACAGCCTTTCAAAAACTTGAAGACAGATATTGTGATAGCCAGTCAGTCAGCCAACATATATAAAGGTCCTCCTGTGTTCCAGGCACTGTGCTAAGTGTTGGTGATACAAAGAAATGGGAAAAAGAAGTCCCTGCTCTCAGGAAGTTCAGTCTAATGGAGGAGAAAATATACGAAAAAGCTAAGTGCAAACAAGATATATACATGATAAATTGGGGTTAATTTCAGAGAAAAGGTTCAAAGTTTAAGAAAGATGGGGAAAGGATTCTTTCTGTAGATGGGATTTTAGTGGAGACCTAAAGGAAATCAGGGAAACTAGGAGAAGAAGATGAGAAGGAAGAGTCAATCAGGCATGGGAGACAGTCATTGAAAGCACTGATTCAGAAGTCTGAATATCTTCTCTGAGAAACACAAAGACCAGAGTCACTGCATTAAAGATTCAGTGGAGACAAGTTAGGCATAAGAAGACTAAATTGTGTTTGTCCTTCATTTTTGAAGAGGACCATGGCATCAGGATGATGACATGAGTTGCAGTTGACTTTGATCTAAGGAAAGGAGGACTGTACAAAGTCACCAGCCTCACTTTCCCCTCCAGAACCATCTGCATCCAGTGGCCTGATATTCATCAGGATGCCTAAAGATGGACCAGGATGCAGTGAGAGACCCTGATCCTTTTAAGCAAAAGTCTTATCACATTCTCATTTTCAATGAGACACATCCATTTAATGAATAGACTTCTTTAAGTTGTTGTGTTCCTCTGTTTTTGCAGAAGAAGACCATGGCATCAGAGAAATGATGACATGGCTTGTACATGACTTTGTTCTGAGTGAAGGAGGGCTGTGCAGGTCACCAGTCTCACTTCTCCTCCAGAGCCATCTGAATCCAGTGACCTGATATTCCTCAGGATGACTGGAGATCACCCAGGATGCACTGGGAGACCTTGGCCCCTTTTGGCCAAGGTCTATGCAGGTACTCGCTTAGAGTGAGGTAATGCCCATTCATTGAATAGGCCTCTTTAAAAGAAGTAGTCAGTGCACTTTCAATGAGGCAAAGAAGACAAAGACATCAGGCCGAAGTGAAACAGCAACAGTTACTATTGATAATCACTCTGAAGCAAGGAGGGTCCAGAAGAGAGCCTTTAGACAGCAGGCTGGGGCCCCATGGTGTCTGAGCTACAGAGTGCAGTAGGCTCAAAGTTTAGGGAAGGGAAGGGAAGGAAAGGTAGAGAACAGAAGAGAAAGAAAGTGAAGAGAGAACAGCCAGTAAAACCCAAGTCAACTGGGCATCTTTTGGCCATCCAAATTTACCTTCCTTTGGAGAGGAGAAGGAAGGGGAGGGGTGACAGACAGGGGAGGAGGAGCTGAGTGTGCCCACAGGGTTGTGTTTGTCCTTAGTTGCTAAAGAGGACCATGCCATCAGACAAATGATGATATGACTTGCACTTGACTGTTTTGAGTGACGGAGGGCTGTGCAAGGTCACCAGCCTCACTTCTCCCCCTGTTTTAACAGGAATATCAGGTCACTGGATTCAGATGGCTCTGGAAGAGAAGTGAGGCCTTTTTAAGTAGTTACTCAAGGGATGGATCCTTTTAATAAAAAAAAATAAAGCTTGAAGGGGAAGATCCTTAGCGTTCCTGGGCAACAGTTACTATTTAAGAAGAGTAAATACATAGAAGGGGCCATATTATGAAGGGTATTAAAAGGCAAACAAAATAATTTATATTTCATGCTGGAGGTAATAGGGAGCCACTAGAGTTTATTGAAAGGGGGAGAGTAATAGTAGTCAGACCAATGTTTTAGAAAAATCAGTTTGACAGCTGAGTGGAGAATGGATAGGAGTGGAGAAAATCTAAGGGAGAAAAACAAGAGAATGTAAGCTCCATGAGGGTAGAGATCTTCAAGTTTTTATGTTCCCCAGTGTCTACCACAGTGTCTGGTAAATTCTAGGTGCTTAATAAATGTGTATGGATTAATTTCTCCTCTAAATCTTTTCTCTAGGATAATTTGTCTCTTCTGCAAGTTCTTTTGATTGATCTTCACATGTTATAGTCTCTTTTCATTTCTCTCCCCTCTCTGTTTGAACAGATGTTTAATTAGGTAAATTTATATGCTGCCATTTTTAAAATTACCAATATCTTAAAACTTGTAATTACACTATCTTTTCAGAAGTTAATGTCACCACATGAAATGGCTAGGCAGTATCTTCATTTTAAATGTACGTTTTCCAATATTTCTTTCTTTTTTCTTTCTTTCTAAGCCTTTGTATGTTTTTAAGATAGGCAATGTAGTATACTAAGGGAAATATTGTTTTAGTCCCGAATCAGTTTGGGACTGTAGTATTAGTTATATGATCTTCGTCAATTTAGACTAACTAAACAAGTTAGTCATTTAACCTATTACATATAAATAATAGTATCTCACCTGCATAAAAATCAAGTTGCTTTATCTAATAATCACTCAATATAATTTCTAGATATAAGAACAATGAATTCATTCTTGGGCATACGTTATTTCAGTCATAGGGTTTTAATGAGGAATATGTAAAGTGTTATAAAAATGCTAACCTATGCATGTGCCAATATACAATCCTGCTACCTACAAAGTCCAACTCAAGTTTTACACCTTCCCTGAAACTTCCCTGTTCTCGTCTATAGGAATCAATTGCTTCCCTAGAGTACTCTAGAAATTGTGAAGACCACCAGCTTAGCACTTTTTCATCCACTATGGAATTTTAGCTAAGAATGGATCTTAGAGATAATCTAGTCAAATATTTCCAGGTGAGGAAGCTGAAACTGTGGCTACCAATTCATTTATATATGTATGTTATCTGCCCAACTAGACTAATCTCCATGAGTGTGAAAAATACATTCATTTCTTTCCCTTTATGTACTCCATAGAGCATTTACATGGAGTATTACTTTATGTGGAGTTGATGGGGAGTAAATATTATTTATTTAAATAGTAAAGTGCCTATAAAAATGTGCATCACTGAAATACTTTGTGTAGGAAACTCACGTCTCCTTCTCCATGAAGCTTTCCACAACCACCACAGGTCACTATAATGTCTTTTTCCTCTGAACATACACATACACTTATATTCTCAAACATAAACTTTGGTTTTTCAGATATTGCCTGTGTAACTAGTGCATGAAGTAGTCACATCCATTGTATTACCTTAGACTGCTCAGATGAACATTTGGACACCTTCTCACTGTCTAAGCTAGCCCTATCATTCTAATTTGCTATCACATTGCCAGATCTGTGTTCCCAGAGAAGGACCACTACCAAAGGCTTACAATTAAAATCTTTAAGTTTCCTAGGTCTCTCTCTCTCTCTGTCTCTCTCTCTCTCTGTCTCGTCTCTGTCTCTGTCTCTGTCTCTCTCCTACACACAAATGAGTTTCTATATACACAAATCCAACCACTCACAATAATGATATTTTTAGATCTTAGACAGAACCATTTATTAATAATAAAGCAAAAGAAATATCATAGTTACTCATATATTAAAGCAAGTACAAGAATAATCAGCACATCACAACCTCATTCATACTCTTCCAATAATTCACTCAGTATCTGGGGGTGAGAGCAGGCATAAACTTACAGAACCTTGCCAAGGGGTCATATGAGTAAAGAAAACCCATTTACTTGGGCAGCTCACAACTCTGAAAGTGTAAACTCCAGTGTACTTTTTGTCTCTGGAAATGTCCATAACAATTCCTTGGTAAAAGTTACTTCTCTGTTGAACATATGTCTCCACTGCAAAACTTAGGAGATCCACATTATGTTGATTAATATGTCACAGGGCATGACACCTTAGTTAAACTACTTCCTCCTCTGGTTGACATCGTGTTCTTTGCTTCCAAGGTGTTGCTCGGCTCAGAAAAATCTCACTGCTCAAATGTGAGGTCTTGAAATCTGCTCTTTTATTTCTCTGTAGTGAAGAGTGGGGACCCCATGTGCAATGAGCATGGCAAGGACTATTATTGTGCATGACAAACAAGGAGGCATTCCTATTTCCAACCTGCTCCAAAGGAGGCTGCCATTTCTGCCAGAAGAAGAAGCAGGAATTTGGAGTCAGAGGCCTTCCTCTCCTCAGATAAAGAAGGGGTACTGGGCTAAAAGTATATCTATCTGCTTTCTTAAATATCATTCATCTAGAGGATATGATTAAATTTGAGGTAACTTTTGGTCACTTTGTCATTATAAGACTCTAATCTCTATCTCCAAGGTTTGACTCCTTTTCCACCTAATACTAGTTCCACAATACTAGTAAATAGTAAAGTCCATTTATCAAAATCATATCAAAAAAGAAATCAGAGAAAATATACTTAGGAGAAAATGTATCAGACAATATAGAATGAAAGAACTCTTCCATTAGGAATGAGGTAACTCACCTCAACCAAAAGATAGGGTCCTGGATCTCACCCCGTGGGAAACTTCTTGAATTCTGTAGAGTAGCAAGCTGGGAATAGGGGCATGATGGAGACTGCCTGGTCCTCTCATGTCTTTCCAGAATCTTTTTTTCCTTCAGTCTCTTGCAAAGATCAGCTGGGTAAATCCAAATCCTGTAAATGCACAGTATAAACACAAAATTGTTTTTAAAAAGGATGGTTTTGCTGGTGTCACAAGCAACCAACCTTCAGCACTATTGAAATAAAATGAAACAAATGCACATTAGGAGTACATTCAAGAGACACAGTATGATCCAGAGCATCACCTGTGAGGATACTACAGTGTCAATATTCCTGACTATACTCAGGCGATATAACACATGCACATTTCAGAAGTTCAGACATATCCATAGTACATGGCAATCAATCAAAAACAGCAAGCATGGTTGGTTAACAAAGCCCACCTAGTTAGCTGCAGCCATATCACTATGGATAGGCCTATGTATGAAATACAACTCAACTATAAGCAGCAGTGTATACTCAAACCAATCAATAACATAAAACATCGCCATAGCATACAAATAACACGTAACAGTCAAATGAGTGTAACAGCATAATAAAAACAAACATTCTCAAGTAGGCAGCTATTCACATGTACAGCAATAATCATATACAATCACGTGCAAGGTGCTTTTCAAATGAGCAGTCTTCAGCATTTTTACCTACAGATATGTAACTATGTCCTCAGCTTTAACTTAGCCTGGTGCAGGGGTGGGGAACCTGAGGCCTGGAAGCCGCATAGGCCCTCTTGGTCCTCATGTGAGGTCTCTAAAAAAATCCTAAATAGACCTAAAAACAACTTTATAAAAGTTTGGATTTAGTCAAAGGCCCTCACTTGAGGACCCAGGGGGCCATATGTGGCCTGAAAGTCACAGGTTCCCAATGCTTGGTAGTGACTGGTCTAACAGGCCTCATTTTCATGTTACTTATCTGTCTTCTGCCATACCAGACCACTAGTTAGTAGCAGATGATCACTTTATCAGGTATGTATAAATATACCCATGGACGTTATGACAGGGGTTACATTTCTTATCTCTCTGGTTTCAGACTGGGAGTCCTCCCTCAAATGATTATTCCTTAGCTTATGATTAGTAACCAAATTTTAATCTTCTTAATATAAGAAGATAAAATACATTTGTCCCACAATCATAAAACAGTTGTGTCCACAGGACTCTGGTATCCTACAGCTTGTCATATTCAAAAGGCAATTGTCTCAGAACTCTGAGTCAGAGAAACAGTTTCTCTTAGCACCCTGAACTAAGTAAGCCCCAGACAAGTGAATGTTCAAGGCAGACAAGCCAGCAACAAGTTTCTCTTTGTCATAATGAAATGCCTTTAACAGGATAGGACTTTATACTCATATTATAATTTGTGACTTTAATGTTTGTTCCATATTTCTCCAAATAGTAAGCTTCTTGAGGTCACATAGTTTTCTTACAATTTAATTCAATCTAATCAGTATTTATAACTTGCCCAAAGTATGTAGAGTACTGTTCTAGTGGTAGGGAAAAAAAAGTTTAGATAAGTCACAGGTTCTTACTCCAGTATGAGAGAGAACACATATGTAAATAATTTTAATATAAAATAATACATGATAATTATATGAGGGGTCTAATCAAAATTTTTGAGAGGTCCAAAGGAATAAAGGTCACATTGTTTGAACAAGTCAGGGAAGAATTTGTGGAGCATATGATATTTGAGTTGGATTTTAAATGATGGAAGGGAATTCAATGAGAAGAGAATAGGAGTTGGGAGATGGCATTCCTAGCAGAGGAGATAAAGCAGGGAAAGTCACAGAGGTAAAAAAAAAAGTATGGCATATATACAGAAAACAGTAAATATCCCAGTTTATTAGGATCGTGGCATAAATGAAAGGGGAGAAATATGAGAAAATAGGGTGGCATGAGATTTTGGAGAGCTTCGTATTTTTGTCAATTATTCTAATATCATGGGGTCATAGTTCTTAATCATTCAATACTTGTTAAATTGAATTAAAGACTGCAGCTCCACTTTCTTTACTCAAATAATTCATCCCAAGTAGTCTTTCAGATACTATTATGACCAGGTGAGGAAAAGGGACTTCTGGACAATAGAGATTTCTTAATACTCTAAAAACTTTCCATGAAGGAGGCCTCTTGTCCACCTATGTGTAAAGCTGCTCCCATCCCTAAATATCACCCATTCCCTAGAAATCTAACCTTTTCACCATGCTATTTTGGGTTAATGGCACTATAATCTCTGAATTTCCTTCCAGGGCCTTCCCTATGAGCCTATAAGTCAAGTCCCCATTGCCACTAACTATAACAAACTAACATGGCCAAAAAAAAAGATATTTCTGCTGTGCTAATTATGCTTCAAACACAACACTCTTCATCTTTCTCTATTCTATAGGTTTAAGGCAAAGGGATATCTTCCTTACATTAAATCATTTTATTGAAATGGCTACTTTAGCCAAAGAAATATTTTATCAGCTTCTGATTTCTTCCTCAAGGGTTTCACAGAATCAGTCACAGGATTTGGGAGCTGGAAGTGATCTCAGAAACCATCTAGTGCAACCCATAAACAAAAGGGATGTGCACTATGACAAACCCAAGAAGTTATAGTGCAGCCTCTGTTTGAAGACTTCTGAAGAAGAAAAAAAGCTACCCCTTGGGGAGGCACGTCATTCTACCTTTGGATGGATTGAAATATTAGAAAGATCTTTCCGATATTAGAAGCAAATGATGATTTTTTTTTTAAATCTAAGAATGAGTATATACCTGACAATTATCTAGATAACTAAGTTCCAAATATATATTGTAGCCTCAATTACCAAATTAAAACAGCACTCTTTAAGCAACTGTCCTGAACTGATACTACCCATGTGATCTTGAGGCAATTAAGGTAAGATATTGCAGCTAGTGGGTAGAGTATTGGGCCTGGAACCCATGTGATCTTGAGCATGTCATTTAATTGCTGTATTTCTCAGTTTCTTCATTAACAAAACTGGATAGATAATCAAAAGGCAGCATGATAAAGTGGGTGAAGTGGAAGAGTTCAAGTGAGAAACATCTAGCTGAAATCATGCCTCAGGCACTTTCTGAGGGACCCTAGAAAAATCACCAAACTTCTCAGCCTATGCAATTGACTTGATTGCTGCTAAGGTTCCTTCAAGATCAAAATTTGAACCTATGAAAATATGATCCTATAGTCTCTGAGATTCTTTCTACTTCATCTGTGATTCTATGATCTGATAGAGTACAACATAAAAAGAGAGAGAGAGAGAGAGAGAGAGAGAGAGAGAAGGAAAGAAGGAAAGATGAAAGAAAGAGATAGAAAGAAAGAAAAAGGAAGGAAGGAAGGAAAGAAGAGAAAAAATTAAAAAGGAAGAAAACTTTAGAGTTCACAAAGAATTTTGCTCACAGCTATTTTCTAGGATGGTTAATATAAAAGTGCCATTATCCTTTTTTTACAGGAGACAATGAGGCAATTAAGGTAAGATACTTGCAGCTAGAGGGTGCAGGGAGTGGGTAGAGTATTGGACCTGGAATCCAAAAGACTCATGTTCCTAAATTCAAACATGGCCTCAAAGATATACTAGTGATGTGACCCTAGGCAAGTCATTTAACCCTGTTTGCCTCAGTTTCCTCATCAGTAATACGAGCTAGAGAAGGAAATGGCAAACCACTCCTGTATCTTTGTCAAAAAAAGCAAAAAAACAAATGGGGGCATGAAGAGTAGGGCGCAATTGAACAATAACTTACCTATAACTATGCATATCTGGTTTCAGAGGCAGTATACAAACTCAGGTGTTCAACTGTAAGAAGAAAACTGTTTCCAGCATATCACTTTGCCTTTTTTTTAGTCACTCCAGGCAAAACTTTCCTGGATCTCTCACTGTATCATTCACTTGGGCCAATTATTTTTCCTACCTGATCCCTGTGCTTTGGACCCTTCCTGATCTCTGATCACAAAGAAAAACTTTTACTTGTATCTCATTACCTTAGAGTCTTGCTCCATGTTGGATGACATAAGTCATAAAATGATCAATTATTTAGATATTACTTGAATGGGAACTGAGAGACAGGAACTGAAATCCTACCTTTGCTACTGATTACCTGCATGGCATTTGAAAAGTCACTTCATCTTTCTGATCCTCAGTTCCCTCAGCTGTAGAATGAAGGGCTTGAACTAGAAGATTTTGAAGAGTCCTTACTGCTCTTAAGTTCTTTTATTCTTATTCCATGATAATATATTATAAATGTTAAAGATTTAAAGCTGTATCCCTCCCAATGCCTGAGATCCAAGGTAAATTTTTAACTGCCCTTGCAGGGAAGTAGGAAAGGCATTTTTAGACTGGGATATTTTTTTCCTTAATCACTTTGACAGTAGCTGATATGACTTGATTTGAGAGTGAGAAGAGGGCCTTGTATTTAAAAGTGACTATACCTCCTATCTACCCTCTGCTTCTGCTCTCTAGTGACATCATGTAGGATGTCATCACTCCCTACAAGCCATGTACAACCCAGAAATTTCTTTTTCCAGAAAGCAAAACCAGTGGTCTGACAACCGGGTGATTTACTGAATTCATGAGGCAGGTGATATAATTCTGCTATGGATTCTGAATTTCTTCTACCTGAGAGCTTAAAAGCTTATTTATCAACACCTCAAACGGAGCAATGACAGATTTCTCTTCTTTGTATTGTTGTTCAATCATTGTCCTGTTTATCTCTTTATGACACCATAGATCAAAACACACCAATACTGCCCATGAGGTTTGGCAAAGATACTGGAGTGGTCTGCCATTTCCTTCTCCAGTAGATTAAGGCAAACAGAGGATAAGTGACTTGTCTGGAGTCACACAGCTAGTAAATATCTGAGGCTATGTTTGAACTCACATCTTTCTGACTTCAAGCTTGCAGCTCTATCCTCTGAGCCTCGTAGCTGCCTCATGTCTTTGCACTGACACAGTCCCAAATGAGACATACTATTTTTTGGAGACATACTAACATCACTAAGATTCTTTCTGTTGGGTGAAAACACCTGGAGACAATATAGATAGTGACTTTATATATGTCCATCTACTGATTAACATTCCTTGGTGATCAATAAATTAACAGAATTTGGCTGGTGAACATCTGTTCTCAATGCAATGATTTGTTTCTTTAAGTATCACCATCAAAGGCTATTTGAATTCAATTAAAATTGCATTTTTTCTTCCTTTGTTAATCTTTACTACAAGGAACAATTTGTTGAAAAGAGGAAGGAAAACATTTAGAAGTGAAGTAAAAAATATGTATCATTAAAAAATAAGATTAAAAAAGAATTCAATAAACATTTTGATTGGCTTTTTTAAAAAATTTGATAGATTTGAAAGAGCTGAGAAATATTTCTCTCCAGGTTGTACTACTTATTCTCCACACTTTCTATAACAGAACAAAGACACTTCTTCTCCTTGAAAGTTCACTCTAATCTTGGCATTCTCACATTAGAATTACTTTCTGCCCTGCTGCTTCTCCCTCTGGTTGGTTGACTCTTCTCATAGCCTGCTTTTTTTTTAAGAGGATGGGCAGGTCAATAATTACTATCTAGTCTGGTTTCTTGAATCCTCAAACTTTCTCTCATTCTCTTGACCCTAGGTACCTTCATCTCACTCTGTCCCCCATTTTCAGTTTTCTTTTCTGTATTTTCTTCCCCCATTAGAATATAAGCTCTTTGAGGGCAGGGATTTTCTCACTCCCCATTCTTTTCAGCTTCCTTGTATTAACTTCACCCTATTAGAATGTAAGCTCATTTTTCTTGTATTTGAATATCTAGTACTTAACACAATACCTGGCACACAGTAAGAAATGAATCAATTATTATTGAATTGAATGGAATACAAATATGAAATAACACTCAAAAGGGCAGAACCAAGATGACAGTGTAGAAAGATGCATATACTCTAACACTTCCCCCACAGCCCACAAAATACCTATAAAAAATGACTCTCAACAAACTCTAGAGCAGCAGAAGCCACAGAACAACAGAGTGAAAGAAGTTTCCAGCCAAAGGTAACCTGGAAGGCTCACAGGAAAGGTTTATCTCATGAACACTGAGCAGAGTGGAGCTCAGCCCTGGCCACATGGCACTGGGAGGAACAGGACCTGAACTGATTGACCTTTGGGTCAGAGTTCTAAGCAGGGAAGGTCCCAGATGCCTCAACCCACAAGTGACAAAGAAAGCTCCAAAGGTCAGTGTGGGAGGGCTTTCCTGGTTGGGCAAGAGGGGAACAGTTTCGTCCAGCAATAGCCCCAGGCAATGGCAGAGGCGCAGCAGACTGCAGGCAGCTACAGTGGCTGGGAAGCAGCCTGGGTCCATTGTCCAAGCAGCTCAGCTTAAAGCCTCTGGTGGTAGGGAGAAACTGATCTAAACCTCAGCCCTAAGTGATGGCCCCGTCCCTACCCAAAGCCCCGGGAAATCAAGCAATTGAGTCAAATCTCAGCCTTGAACATGGCACTGGGGAGAGGAAGGACGATAGGACCATCCTCTTGACAAAGGATTCAGAAGTCAAGTAACTGGCTGGGAAAATGCCCAAAAAAGAGAAAAAAAAAGTAAGACCATAGAAGGTTACTTTCTTGGTGAGCAGGTGTCTCCTCCTATCCTTTAAGATGAGGAAGAACAAAGCATACTGTCACAGGAAGTCAAGGCCTCTATCTCCAGGACCTCCAAAAGGAAGTTAAACTGAGCTCAGGCAATAGAAGAGCTTCAAAAGTGAGTTAGCAGCTTGCTAAAGGAGAATCAAAAAAAAATGCTGAGAGAAATAACACCTTTAAAAAGAAGCTAACTCAATTGGAAAAAGAGCTCCAAAAAGTCATTGAGGAGAAGGAGGCTTTAAAAAGCAGAATCAGCCAAATGAAGGAGAAGGTTCAAAAGCTCACTGAACAAAAGAGTTCTTTAAAAGAGAAAACTGAGTTCAGGGAAGTTAATGATTATGACATAAACCAAGCAGTTAAAAAACAAAACCAAAAGTTTGAAAAAATAGAAGATAATGTGAAACATCTCACTGGAAAAACAACTGACCTGGAAAATAGATCCAGGAGGGACAATTTAAAAATTATGGGACTACCTGAAAGCCATGATAAAAAAAGAATGTCAACATTATCTTCCATGAAATTATCAAGGAAAACTCCTGATATTTTAGAACCAGAGGGCAAAATAAATATTGAAAGAATCCACCAATCACCTCCTGAAAGATACCTGAAGAGAAAAACTCCTAGGAATATTGTGGCCAAATTTCAGAGTTGCCATACCAAGGAGAAAATACTGCAAGCAGCTAGAAAGAAACAATTCGAGTATTGTGGAAATACAATCAGGATGACACAACATTAAGGGATTGAAAGGCTTGGAATAGGATATCCCAGAAGTCAAAGGAACTGGGATCAAAACCAAGCATCACCTACACAGCAAAACAGAGAATAATACTTCAAGAAAATAAATGGTCATTCAATGATAAAAAGGACTTTCAAGCATTCATGTTGAAAAGACCAGAACTGAAGAGAAAATTTGACTTTCAAACGCAAGAATCAAGAGAAGCTTGCAAAGGCAAACAGGAAAGAGAAATTATAAAAGACTTTCTAATGCTGAACTGTTTACATTCCTATATGGAAAGAAAATGTTTATAACTCTTGAGACTTTTCTCAGTATTTGGGTAGGTAAAGTGATTGTACATACACATACACACACACACACAGAGAGAGAGAGAGAGAGAGAGAGAGAGAGAGTTCAGGTTGTGTTGAATCAGAAGAGATGATAGCCACACACACAAAAAAAATAAAAATTAGGGAGGGAGGGATGAAAATACTGGGAGGAGAAAGGGAGAAATGGAATGAGGCAGGCTATAACTCACAAAAGAGATAAGAAAAATTTTGTTCAATGGAGGAGAACAGGGACAAGGGGAGAGGGGAAAAGTGAAGCTACTCTCTCCATATATGGCTGAAGGAGGGAATAACATGCTCACTAAATTTGGTATGAAAATCTATCTTACACTACAGGAAAATAGGGGAGGAGGCAAGAAGTGGAATAAGGGGAATGATAGAAGGGAGGGCAAATGGGAGAAGAGAGTCACTAGAAATAAACACTTTTGGGAAGGGACAAGATCAAATGAGGAAATAAAAAATTAGGGGAGAGAGAGTAGGATAGAGAGCAATATAGTTAGTATTACACAACATGATTATCACGGAAATCTTTTGCAAAACACATATTTAGTCTGTATTGAATTGTTTGCCTTCTCAGTGGGGATGGGTAGGGAGGGAGAGAGGGAGGGAGAGAAGTTGTAATTCAAAGTATTAGAAACGAATGTTGAGAATTATTATTGCATATAACCGGAAATTAAGAAACACAGGTAATGAGGTATAGAAATTTATCTTGCCCTACAAGAAAGGAGAGAAGATGGGGATCAAGGGAAGGGTGGGGTGTGATAGAAGGGAGGGTACATTGAGGGAAGAGATAATCAGAATGCAAGGTATTAGGGAGTGGGGGGAGAGGAGAGATGGGGAGAAAAATTGGACATATTACAAAGTGATGTAAAAGCAATTAGTATTAAAACAATTGACTGAATTAAAAAAAAAGAAATAACACTCAGAGATAGGAAGCATACATAATTAAGTGTGGAAAATATAATTTTCAAAATTCTGTCCAGACAAAGCACTCTAAGAAAATCTGAGGAAAAGATCAATAATTTTATTTATATATTTTAAAACACTACAATTAATTATTCAGAATAAAAAAATACTACCATAAAATTGTATTGCTAAACTCAGATGACATCACATTGATATGCTAGCAATGATACCACCACTTTACAGTTTAATATGAGACAACAAATTTGGGGGAAAAAGAAATATCAGAATGAATTTATAGGTTGTTGTGGAATATTAGACCTGATAGTAGTCAAATCATTTCAGTAGTGGTATTTGATTTGAGGATGGCAAAAGAACTTCTGTTAAGTGAGTCTCTTTCTAGGGCCTTCGCTCTCAGAAATACTTTCCATGAGATCTTCTTTTTCTCCCTACATTTAATGGGTAATGACAGAATCATAGATCTCTATGTTGGGAGGGAGAATAAATGAGATCTCTGAAGATAATTCCATAATGTGGAAGAGGACACTGAAGTCAAGAAAAGTGAAAGGACTTGGTCAAATGAGGTGTTTCAGAATAAAACTAATCATCAGGTTAGCAGGTAAGACAGTACATTGTTTTATTAAAATATCCTGGCTAGTGGTATATAGTGTCTTTAGCAAATAGGTCCAAGAGTGTATGGGTTCTAAATATCTTTTTTTACCTTAACCAACTAAAAAGAAAGGAAAGATATTTTATATGAGGGAACTGTATGACTTTTAGGTCCGGACTTTTATTAGTATCAAAATAGCAACATAATCATCACTGAATCAAGGGGAAGAAGCAAGTTTAGGTGATGATCAGCACTTATAGGTCAGTAAGTTTAATCTATTTTCAACAATTGGTAACAACTTGTGGTTATATATTCCCTTGTTCAAAGGATAATGGAGTATGGTTTTGAAGGGGATGCTTGAACTAAACTATACTGTGTAGAGAATTAGTTAATAACAGAGCTAGTAATGCTCCTTGCAATCCCTATGCAAAGAAGGGCATCAAATGTCTAAAACGTATTCAAATTATTTCCAAGTAAAGGTGAAACTTTATTGAGGTTTCAAATGACAGTAAAAAGCTCATGGATGGTTTTCAAGCATTCAACTTAAAATATATCCATTGATTGTCTACAATATGTAAGACATTGCTTACAGAGAACCACATGAAATTGATGTGCTACAATATGGTTAAAAATATAAAGCAGTACACTAGACCTGATTTATATGAGTCAATTAATGGATAATGGAAATGACAAATACTATAAGAATATGAAAGAGGGAGAGAAGTTATTTTGGACTGAGATGGGCTGGGAAGGTTCCATAGAAGAGTTAATGTTTGAACATCATACAGGATAGGTAGAGTTGCATAAATAGAAAACTGAGTTGGAAAATACTCCATTTTAGCTCCATTATCTTGACTTTTTAATCCAATCATACAAACAGAAGTGAGTATAACCTGGGTCTATGCGCCTCTTGGAAATACTTAATGTGTGAGTGGTAAGATCACATCCTAAACAATCATGAGAAAGGAAGAAGCCCTCTCAGAACTGGAGGAAAAGATTCTGAGCATCTGAGTTCAAGATGCTGGAGTAGCCATGACATTTCCAGCACATATTTAAAGAGCAATAGGAGAAATGAAGTATGAAAGAAAAGAAAGATACTGAAAAGATAGTCATTGGCTCTATAAGTAGAAGACTCAGGATGAGAAAGGTCACAAAAAAAGATTGACATTTCCTCAACATCCCCTCCTTGTGCCTTTTTGTTATCCATAGATGCTATAATATAACCTGTTGTTTCATTACTCAGACAATTCCAAGAGACTGAATTTAGACTTAACACAAAGAGATGAGCTTAGATATAGATATATTAGATGTAGAACCTAGCTTCTACCCAGGTTAGAAAATTTCATAAATGGTGGTTCATAAATATTGTGCTTGAACTCAGAATTTTCCATATAAAATAATTTCCCTAAAGTTGAAGAAAAGGGAATCAAGTAGGCTTCAGGGGCCATTATTTTGGACCTAGGTTTAAAACAAGTTAATTACCACAGTGAGGTGTTACTTTGGATACAGAGGAGTAAGGAGGACAATTAAAGTCTGATCTTTACTATGTAAAATGTAAAATGAACAGCATTAACCTCTACTTTTAATTTTAATTTTAATATACATTCTATTTATGTCATTAAATATTTACCAAACGCCTATATAATTTTTAAGGCTTTTTTAGAATTTTGAGTTTCAAATTCTCTTTTTTTCTGTGACTCCAACCCTACCCCTTGAGAAGGCAATTAATATGATATCAATTATATATAAGAAATAATATAAAATAGATTTCCACATTAGCCTTGTTGTAAAAGACAGTGCACACACACACACACACACACACACACAAACACACACATGAGAAATATAAAGATTCTTTTTGAAGTATGCTTCAATCTGCATTCTAAGTTAATGTTTTCTTCCTGGAGCTGGATATTGTTTTCCACCATGAATCCTTTAGGATTTTCTTGAATCATTGTGTTCATCGGAGTTACTAAGTCTCACAATTAATCAAAGTTAAAAATGTTGTTGTCACTGTGTACACTTTCTGCTGGTTCTGCTCACTTCACTTTGCAGCAGTTCATAAAAATCTTATGAGAGTTTTTGAAACCATCCTTCTTACATCACAATAGTATTCCAAGACATCCCCTCGATTTCCAGTTCTTTGCCACCACCAAAAGAGTTGCTATAAATATGAATACAAATAGGTCCTTTTCTCTTTCTTTGGATACAAACAATGGTACTGCTGGGTCAAAGGGTATGCATAGTTTTATTGCTCTTTAGGTGTAGTTACGAATTGTTTTCCAGAATGGTTGGACAAATTCACAACCCATCAGTTTTCTAATTTTTCTATATCCCCTCCATCCTTTGTCATTTTTCCTTTCTGTTGTGTTACCCAGTGTGATAGTAATGAAATGTATTTCAGGATTGCTTTAATTGTTATTTCTCAAATCAAAAGGGATTTAGAGCATTTTTTCATGTGACTATTAGTAGCTTTGATTTCTTCTTCTGAAAACTGACCTCTCAATTCCTTTATTATCAATTGTGAAATGTGCCCTTTGTATGTAAATTTGACTCAGTTCCATTTTTATATGTGTGTGTATTTGAGAAATAAAATGTTTCTGAAAGAAAACTGCCAAAAAAAATTTATCCCACTATCCTGTTTTCTTTCTAATTTTTGTTACCTTAGGTTTTGTGCAAAATCTTTTAAATTTCATGTAATCAAAATTATCCATTTTGCTTCCTGTGATCCTTTCTACTTCTTGTTCAGTTATCAACTCTTCACTTATCCATAGACCTGACAGATACATTTTACCAAGATCACCTAATTTGTTTGTGATATCCTTTATGTCTAGATCATTTATTCATCTTGACCTTATTTTGGTAGATATTGGGGGCCTTCAGGGTATAAGCTGCTGATTTATGACAAGTTTCTTCCAAATTTCTCTCCAGTTTTCCCAGTAATTTTTGTCAAATGATGAATACTTATCCCAAAAGCTTAAATCTTTTGGTTTATCAAACACTAGATTACTATGGTCATTTACTTCTGTGTACTCTGTACCTAATCTATTCCACTGATCCACTACTCTAATTTTAGCCAGTACCAGATTATTTTAATGGCTATCACTTTGTAATATAGTTGGAAATCTGCTACTAAGAGGCTGCCTTTTTTTCACGTTTTAAACATTTATTCTCTTGATATTCTTGACTTTTTGTTTTTCCTTATGAATTTTATTATTTATTCTAACCATAAAATAATTTTTGGTAGTTGTAATAGTAATGGAAATATCTTTCTCATTCATTAATAGGTCCATATGATTTGCTTAAATCACCTGGAAACCTAAGTCACATGTGGTCTGAGAAACAGGCAGAACAGTAAGGGTGGAGCAGTACCTGGAAGAAGTGGCTGAGTGAGGCTGGGGCAGAGGGGAGAGGACCCAGCAAGGCATGGCAATGCTCAGGTTCATGAATGTTTGCTTTCCTGTGAGGAAGTCCTGGTTGAGGGGGGCAGGCTTGAGAATAGCTTTGCTCCCTGCTGTGATCATGTTTATTAACTTCTTGGTCACCAGCACAGATTTTGCTTTCTGGTTCTGGGATTTTGCTTTCTGGTGTTCAAATAAATGTTTTTCTTCTGCCTTCTATATGGAGAGTCTTTTATATTTTGTGTTTGAGAACTATGCTGGCATATTCATAATCACCACCAATGCTGTGAATATTGCCTTCATGATACAGTAGTCTGATTGGTTTTACACTGAATAAGTAAATTTACTTAGGTGAAATTGTCATTCTTATTATATGGATTTAGCTCATTAGCAATTACTATTTCTCTTTTAAGGTAGGAGCTGCTGAGGCTTGTGTGATCATGACTGTGGCCCAGAAATATTTGAATGGTTTCTTTCTGGTGTTTTGAAGTATTTTCTCTTTGACTTGGGAGCTGTGGAATTTGGCTATATTATTTCTAGGAGTTTTAATTTTGAGATATCTTTCAGGTGGTGATCAGTAGATTCTTTAAATTTCCATTCTACTCTAGGGTTCTAGGATATTTGGTAGTTTTCCCTGATAATTTTGTGAAATATGATGTCTAGGCTCCTTCTTTGATTATGGCTTTTAGGTGGTCCAATAATTCTTAATTTGTCTTTCCTCTGTCTATTCCAAATCTAGGTTGGTTGTTTTTCCAAAGAGATATTTGACATTTTCTTCTACTTTTTTTGTTCTTTTAACTTCATTTTATTGTTTCTTGATGTCTCATAGAGTAACTAGCTTCTACTTGGCCAATTCTAATGTTTAAGGAATTACTCTTCAATTATCTTTTGTACCTCTTATTCCATTTGGGTAAATATAAATATATATTTAATATATTATTTTAATTGTTTTCTTCATTTTCCATGCTCTGTATTGTCTCTTTATAATTTTCTTCTCTTACTCTCATTTTTCCATAATTTTTTCTCTACCACTCTTATTTGATTTTGGAAATTTTTTTTAGCTCTTCCAGCAATTCTTTTTGGGCTTCTATCCTATTCATTTTCCCCCCTTTCAAGTTTTGTGTGTAGGTTTTTTTTGCCTTTTTCTGAGTCTGGGTCTTGATCTCCCCTGGGACCATAGTACTTTTGATGGTCAGGTTCTTTTTTTGTTGTTGTTTGCTGTTTCTTTTTCAGGCTATTTTGTGACTTTGAATTTATATTAAAGTTTGGTTCTGTTCTAGGCATGGTAGGGGGAACATTATAGTGAGTTTCAGGATTTTTGCACTGCTATTTCCAGAGCTAATTTGGGTTTGTTTTTTTATTTTCTTCTTTTTTTTTTTTTTTTTTTGGTGTTTTCAAGGTGGTATGATGTAGGGCAAGATATGATCACTGCTCTCCTGTTCTATACTCTGGTCCTAAAACAGGGATCTCAAACAATACTACTCTTTAGGGTTCCTGCTCCTTCTTCACTGGAAGTGCTATTCTCTTCACTTAAATTGTGACCCAGAAGTGGGTAGAGGCAATGAAGTTGCCAAGTCCTTTCTATCTCTGGTTTGAGATCTCCCAAGGTGCTTCTACTTAAGGCACTACCATCTGATCCTACCACTAGTGTCATGTCCACATAGGTTTTAGGTTACCCTCCACAACCATGTAATACATTTTTCCTTCCAACCTTCTAAGTTGTTATGAGCTTTAAGAATGTCTACCTCTCATCAGTTAGGGAATGGTTGAACAAGTTATAGTATATGAATGTAATGGAATACTATTGTGCTATAAGAAATAATGAACATGCAGGCTTCAGAAAGACCTGGAAAGACTTATAAGAACTAATGCTGAGTGAAGTGAGCAGAACATTATACACAATAACAGCAACTGTGTTCGAGGACTGTTTTTGAGAGACTTAGCCCTTCAGAGCAATGTAAGGACCTAAAACATTTCCAAAGGACTCATAGTGCAAAGTGTTATCCATATCCAGAGAAATAACTATGGAGTCAGAGAACAGAATGAAGCAGACTATTTTGTCTTTTGTTATGTTTTGTTTTGTTTTTCTCATGGTTTCTCCCATTCACTATAATTCTTCTATGCAACACAACCAATGTGCAAATGTGTTTAATAGGAATGTATGTGTGCGAGTCCATATAAGATTCTATATCATCTTGGGGAGGGAGGGGGGAAGCAAGAGAAAATTTGGAACTTATGGAACTGATTGCTGAAAAGTGAAAAATAAATCAATAAATTTTGAGGGGAAAAGCATCCACAAAAAAATTAAAAATAAATGTCTACCTCTGAACTTTTGTTGGTTTTGCCACTTCTATTTCAATTTAAGGTATTATTTCAAAACATATAAAGTTTATAAGGTATTATGAGAATGTAAATTATTATTATTTTTTTATTCTAGGGTATGGGAAAGATATGAGCAAAAGATATCAGAAAGGATAACTTGTGCTTTAGGAAAAGAGAGGAATAAGTCTAACTATAAAGGGTACCTTTACAGAGGAGTAGAGGGAAATAAAAACTGAAAGGGTATGCTATTCACAGATTTATAAAATGTACATTTTAAATGGGGGAAAGTTTAGAAAATAAAATAATCCAACAGAAAACCACACACACAGCACAAAGAAATGATGAACACAATCATGGGCTCAGTATGCAAGTCACAGTTAGCTAGAATTCTTACCTTTGTTCCTAATAGCCTAAACCGGAATCCTCACTCCAGGGCACTACACCTTGAAGACAGAAATGTCGATTGGAGGGCAATTGTCTCTTATGAATTTTACCAATGTGTGACAATTACCCAAACTCCAGGGCTAAGAAGCAGTCCTGCTGTGAAAATTTCCAGTGCTCAATAGCCCTCAAAATTTCTCATTTGTTACCCAGGGTGTGATGGAGAGGTGACTTGAGAAGAGAGAAGGAAGGAAGAGACTTGGAGGCTCTTTGAAAGATATATGTTGTAGAAGTATTAGTTTACATTCTCTCCAAGGATTCTGGAGTTTTCTTTACACAGCTGGCAGTTTTGTACTCTCATCAGAGTATATATAGTTAACCACGCTGTTAGTTTGGTCTGATTGTAATGTAAAGCATACTCAGGATGACCATAAAGTAAAGACTTACTTTAAACTCTTTTTGTCTGCCCTTTTTGTTTCTCTGTTAACTGTCTGTGTGTGTGTCTCTTTCTTTCATACACACACACACACACACACACACACACACACACACACACACACACACACCAGAACACATCTGTATTAATGAGCTGTTATTCTTGAAAATGCTCACTTCATTATTTCATGTTTAATCTAATGATGTCAGAAAGCAAAATTTCCTGGACTATTTTTTGTTTTGGCTGTTGAAGTCAATTATAGGGTCTCCCTACAAAACCAACATTCTTATATTAGGGTCATATACTGGTTTTGAACCAAAATACTAGTTCCCATTATAACCATGCACCTTTTCACCAGACTTGACTATCAATGATTTTTAGCTGTTTTCCCACACCAAACACTCATAAGAAATACAATTTGCATTGTTGAGATCGTTAAAAAAAAAAAATCTAGATAGTTGGTCACATACTGGTTGGCAACTGGAAATGGAAGAGAGAGAGACCAGAAAAGCTTTAAGCATTGATAGATCATTGATGTAATTTCCTAAACTAACATTATGAAAAGGGAACGTATTTGGCTTTACAAATTCTGGTTTGTAGGAGAGGGGATTCTTTTTGTTTTTGTTTATTTTATCTTGAGGTCAAGGTGGTAAAGATTTATTATGCTTTTCTTTTTTTCTTTTTAAATTCTAATTTATTTATTTATTTTTAGTTACGTTCTACATTCATTTTCACAAGATTTTGAGTTCCTAATTTTCTCCCCATCTCTCCCCTCCACTGACCCCAAGACAGCAGGCTTTATGATTACTCCCTTCCCTAATCTGCCCTCCCTTCTGTCAAACCCTTCCCTTCTCTTATACCCATTCCCTCGATTTTCTTGGAGGACAAGATAAATTTATTTACCCCATTGCCTGTATATCTTATTTCCCAGTTGCATGTAAAGCAATTTTTAACATTTATTTTTAAAACTTTGAGTTCCAATTTCTCTCCATTCCTCCCTCCCCACTCATCCCAACTGAGAAGGCAAGCAATTCAATATATGTTACACATGTGTAGTTATGCAAAAGATATCCATAAAAGTCATGTTATGGAAGACTAACTATATTTCCCTCCAACCTATCCTGCCTCCCATTTATTCCATTCTCTCTTTTGACCCTAACCCTCCTCAAAACTATTTACTTCTAATTATGCCCTCCTCCCGTTTGCCCTCCTTTCTATCATTCCCCCACGCCCAGTTTTCCCCCATATCCTCTTCTCCCCTAATTTTCTATAGTGTAAGATGGAGGTTCATAGCAAATTGAGTTTGCATATTATTCCCTCC
Source organism: Notamacropus eugenii (assembly GCF_028372415.1). Classification (NCBI taxonomy): domain Eukaryota; kingdom Metazoa; phylum Chordata; class Mammalia; order Diprotodontia; family Macropodidae; genus Notamacropus; species Notamacropus eugenii. Next base: position 306,026,806 of record NC_092876.1, read on the forward strand.
TTAATCCAGTTGTGATGAGAGTAAGCTTCATTTTTTCCCTCTCACCTCCCTTCTCTTCCCTTCCATTAAAAAAGCTTTTCCTTTCCTCTTTTACATGAGAGATAATTTGCCCCATCCTATTTCTACTCTTCTCCTCCCAATATATTCCCCTCTCACCTCTTAATTTTATTTTTTAGATATCATCCCTTCCCATTCAACTCACCCTGTGCCCTCTGTCTATATGTATATTTTCCCTCCAAATACCCTAGTACTAAGAAAAGCCTCAAGAATTATAAATATTATCTTTTCATGTAGGAACGTAAACAGTTCAACCTTAGTAAGTCCTTTATGATTTCTCTTTCCTGTTTACCTTTTCATGCTTCTCTTGATTCTTGTATTTGAAAATCAAATTTTCTATTCATCTCTGGTCTTTTCATTCAGAATGTTCGAAAGTCCTCTATTTCATTGAATGACCATTTTTCCCCTGAAGTATTATACTCAGTTTTTCTAGGTAGGTAATTCTTGGTTTTAATCCTAGTTCCTTTGACTTCTGAAGTATCATATTCCAAGTCCTTAGATCCCTTAATGTAGAAGCTGCTAGGTCTTGTGTTATCCTGATTTTATTTCAACAATACTCAAATTGTTTCTTTCTGGCTGCTTGCAATATTTTCTCCTTGACCTGGGAGCTCTAGAATTTTGCTACAATATTACTAGTAATTTTTCTTTTGGGATCTCTTTCAGGAGATTATTGGAAGTTTCTTTTTAGAACCCCCTGGTTCTAAAATATTAGGGAACTTTTCCTTGATAACTTCTTGAAAGATGATATCTAGGCTCTTTTTTTGATCATGGCTTTCAGGTAGTCCCATAATTTTTAAATTTTCTCTCCTGGGTCTGTTTTGCAGGTCAGTTGTTTTCCCCATGAAGTGTTTTGCATTGTCTGCTATTTTTTTCATTCCTTTGGTTTTCTTTTATAATTTCTTGATTTTTCATAAAGTTATTAGCTTCCATCTGCTCCATTCTAATCTTTAAGGAATTCTTTTCTTCAGGGACCTTCCAGACCTCTTTTTCTGTCTGGCCAGTTTTGCTTTTTAGGGTGTTCTTTTCATTGCCTTTTTGGATCTCTTTTGTCATGTGGGTTAGTTTATTTTTTACAGTGTTCTTTTCTTCAGCATTTTTTCGGTTCTCCTTTTCATCTCTCTCATTTCTCTTCCCAATTTTTGCTCTACTTCTCTTACTTGATTTTCAAAATCCTTTTTGAGCTCTTCCATGGCCTGAGACCAATTCATATTTTTCTTGGAGGCTTTGGATGGAGGGGCTTTGACTTTGTTGTCTTCTGTTTGCATGTTTTGGTCTTCCTTGTCACAAATGTAAGATTCTGTAGTCTGATTCCTTTTCTGGTTTTTGCTCATTTCCCAAACCATTTACTTGACTTTTGATCTCTTTGCAAATGTAGATCTCTGCTTCCAGTGTGGGTGGGAGGGTGTATTGTCAGCCACTGAATTCCACTACAATCTGTGGGCCTAGAACTCCAGAAACAGTTGCTGTCTCTGCCCCTGTTGCTGCAGGTTCCTCCACCCCTTGCCCCCTCCACTGCTCTGGGGCTGGAGCTGAATCCCTCCACTCTCCCACACTGGTCCCACAGTCTTTTATACTGACCTTCAAATTTGTCCTTGGTGTTTTGGGGTCCTGGAAACTGCCACAGGTGCCAGAGATTCAGTCTCCCCAAGGTCTGCTCACGTCCTATCTGTGCAGGCACAGCCCACGCTGGACTGTGTCCTGCCCCCTGCATGGTGAGACAGGCACTTCTCGTTGTCCTGCCAGGCTGTCTTGGGCTGAACATTTGCTTCACTCCATCATTCTGTGGGTTCTGCTGCTCCAGGATTTGTTTTGAGCCATTTTTACAGGTATTTGGCTGAGCTTGGGGGCAGAGCTCTAGAAAGTGCATGCTGTTACTCTTCCACCTTGTCTCTGCCCCTGTTTTTGTTTGTTTTATGTCACAGTTTGAAGGAAACATATTTTAGTGGATAAGTCATTAGACCTGAAGTCAAGAGGACTAACTTTCAAGTACTGCTTTAGGTAGTTAGTAGTTGTGTGACCACAGTCAAGTCAGTCTGCTTCTCTTTGCCTTAATTTTCTCTTCCACAAACACAGGAGAGATGTTTGGACTCTATGACCTCTAAGGTCTCTCTTCTAGCTCTAAATCTATAATCTTATTTCATAGTTATATCCCATATAAATACATTGACTTGTAGATTATCAGTAGTTCTCTTCCATTCATGTGGATAATTGAAAACTGTCTAAACCTTCTAATAGTGATTTGAAATGTCATTTGGAATATGTAAAGTGTACTCTGACAAACGTCATCAATTTAACTACTCATCTCCTTTTCTATGATATTGAAAAAGTTACCACTATAGTTGGTCCCTTGGAGCTGAAAGAGGTCTTGTCTTTAATGACTGAGTCCTGGTTCAGTTTGCCCATAAGCAGTATCCTCATTAGCAACTACAAGAAACAAGAGAAATAGGAACTCTTTTCACAGAGATGGAGCATACACTATATACAATGAAAATCAGAAGAAATCGAAGAACACAAAAAGAGAAGCAGCTTCAGATATAAATAAAGGCAATTGTCCAAACAGTTTACATTAGAAACAAATCACCACACCCACAGCCATACTCACACACATAAATCTTCAGGATTGGTATAGTACAGGTTTGGCAGTTTTCTGTAGTCACAGGAACCTCATTTCGCTAGAGTCTGGGAGAATCTCCTCTTATAATAGCCTCAAATTCTTGAAGCTAGGAATGAGTTGAAGGCCACAAACTACATGTAGAAAAATGAAATTTAACTCTAAGGAAGGCAGCTTCCTTCAGAATAAACAACCTAATTTGAGAATCAGGATATTTGGATTCCAGTCTCAGCTCTGCCAACATCTGCATGGTCACACATGTTCTCTGGGACTCAGTTTCCTCATCTGCCAAAGGGTACTTTGTGAACATAATACATGCTTAGCTCTATTTCCCAAGTGATTATGAGGATTAAATGATGCAAAACTTTGAAAGCATTTGGAAGTCTGTGCAGCAAATCGAGACCTGGCCTTGGAGTCGAGAAGGAACTTTTTCAATTTCTGCCATTATTGAATAATGTCTATTATCTTGCACAGATCATTTAATTTTTCTGTTCCCCAGGCAACTCTGGAAGACTATCCATTGCAGACATCATCAGAAGTTGCATAAACCAATGAAACTACAAGTTCAAAACCTCTCCCTCCTCTCCTCAAAAACAAAATAGAATCTAAATGAAAATTACCAGTAGCTACATCTTGATGCAGTAAAGAAATAAACACCTATTTTCCATAACACTCATATAGTGCTTATTCTGCATTGTTTCAAACAGGAATGATTTTTGTCATCTTAACTACCTAACTGGACTATAAACTTGCAGAAGGCAAGAACTAGAGAGAACCATAGACTTCTACATTATCCTTTGGCATTCGAGCATAATTATTTCATGTAACATTTTTTAATAAATACTTACTGATTGATTAATTTAAATTTTAAACCTATAATGTCTGTGCTTTTGGCAAAGAAACATAAGAGTTAAAATGTAGCCATCTGAAGTTCTGTTTCTGATTTAAGGAAAGATGTCCATCCATAGCAGCCCCTGAATTCAAAATGCAAGCAAGCTGCCTCTGAATCACATTTCTCTTGAAACAGTCATCTCTTAAGTTCACAAAGATAACCAATATACTTTGAGGAGCTACAGTGGCTAAAAGAAATGACTTGAGTTTCCACTATCGCAGTTTATCAATTTCGAAGAAAATGGTTTATTACAACAGAGCCACCAAGGAATTTCAGTTTCCCAAAGCACCCAAGGCTGGGCATGGAGGCTTCTGAGGCCTGGGCAAGTTCACAGTGGCCTGAACAATGAACAATTTCTTTGGATGAAAAGTAACAAGGCTCCACTGGGAAAAAGGCAGAAGTGAAAGCCTCTGTTTACAGGGAACCTTAAGATAATCACCGCTTCTAAGTGCTTTGGGGAAGATACAATAGTTGCTGACAACAACCACTCCACTCAGGTGGAAATACATAGGGGAGATGGATATGGAGAAGAAAATAAAATGTGTGAATATCTATCTTCATTTGCTGTTTGGCTTTTCCATTTTCGAAAGACCTAGCTGTCTTCACATTTTGCATGCATTTAAAGGTTATCCTCACAGGCTTTCATTTCTTTTCATCCTAGCAAAGACCTAGAAAAAGGGAGAGAATAATGGCCCTACTAGAACATCTGATGTCTCATTCCCTGGGTCTTTGACCTCAAACGAAAGTCAAACTTACTATGTGCCAGGCACTGTGCTTAATACTGGGGATAAAAAAAGGTAAAAGCAATTTCTGCTTTCAAGGACCTCATGATACACACACACACACACACACACACACACACGCACATGCCACTCACGCACCTATGCACACATGCATGTACGCATGTTCATTCATGCATGCATGCACACACACATATAAATATAGCCATTTAACCAATTAACAGTCAGATTATCTTTACAGAAGAATTTTTAACTCAGAGGAATAGCAAGAACACGTACATAAACATTTTCCCCAGTTACCTGAGGCATAATTCCGCCGCCCCCATTCCATCTTTGCTGAAATCTTGGGAGAGGAGAGGATTTGAGCTCACAGTTTAGTTTAATTCCTCTATAGGATTAGTCCCACTAAATACGAGTCCAAAACTGTCCCTTTACTCCCTGCTCCACTTTGCTCCTGTCTTTTCAGGGCTTACCTGATGCGATTTTGTTATCCTTGTAGAGTTTAGTTCCTCAGGATCCATGACCATGGGAATGTCTAGCTTCCAGGTATCAGATAACTCCCAGAATAGTTCCAAGGATAGGAGAGAATAATCTCTAGAATCGTAATGACAGATAATCTTAGTGAGGTTGCTCTGTGAGATAAGGGATGACATAATGTGATACTTATTATACTTGCACAGAATGATGATATTGTAAAGTTAGCCTGCGAGACTACCCTATAAAGGAAGAGGGTACTGTTCAGTGAGGGGGGAATCCATGGGGTAACCAGAGGGAAATCTGTGTGTGTCTCGGCTGGCCCCCATTGAGACTTGAAGGAACTTAGGGAAGCGCATAAGTGTGCTTGTCTCAATTGACTCCACCGAGATAAAGGGGTAATTGCCCTCCTCCTTTCTACTGGCCGCTGTGAGGAGAGTGGTTAGGAAATGTTGTAGAAGCTGTTTCTCCCACAACTCCTTGAGAAAACTACCCTCTAATAAAGGAGATTATTAACCCCTTGGAAGCTGTTTCCTTGTCTGACTAAATCAAGAGAGAACCTGGTAGTGGCTGGAGACCCAAAACTTCAGAGCCTCCCATGTGTTATCTGTGAAATAGGATGGCTACAACATTCAATCTAGAACTTCGGCTCAAGGTTCCCATGGCTTGAGCTCCCCGGCCTGGAACTCATTCTGTTCAATTAGAACTAAAAATGTAAATTAAACAAATCAAAACCCCAACCTATTTTTGAGGCCACATAGGCTAGAAAAAGTGGGAGGTGGTCCTCAGACCCTTACTCTCTTACTACTTGTTTTGATTCAATGAGTCTTACACCACTGGACACCCCAGATAAAGAAACCAACGCTGCCTCATTTGGGTAGATTTAAAGACACAGGCAAGTCTAACTGTAGCAAATAGAAAAGGGCTGCTCTCTATCACTTGATAGGCTAATTAAGAAAGTCTGCTCATGAGCCAGATCTTCCATTTCACAGGATCAGGTCCCTGGCATCTCCCACATGGGTGTTTTCATTTTAGGTGTTCTGGCATCTGCCAAAACCCATCATAGCTGTTTGGGAGTCCCACTTGTAAAAGACGTAATATTTGGCTAGCTGTCTTTCCGTTCTTCATGTATGTGAGGATTTGCCTCGCAGGCCTTATTTTCCTGATAGATTGGCAAAGACTGTATTTAGCAAGAGGGTAAGAGTGATGATTCTGCTAGAACAATTTCATGTCTCATCACTTGACCTTTCATACTGAGTGAGGTCAAAAAGCAATAATTAAACACACTCAGTGTGTCAAATACTGGGCTAAGCAGAGAGGATACAAAGAAAGGCAAAAGTAAGACTGAAAAAAAGAAACTTCCCTCTAGAAGTTCACAGGGTTTTAACTATCTGAGGGACTTTGGACATCTCCAATCTGAGAAGTTTATTTTAGAATCAATATTAGGAAATACTTTGATTTAGTCCCCTTGAAATGTAGCATAGCACTCAAAATTAATGAAAAGCATTGGGTTTGGTACCAGAAAAATCAGGATCAAAATGCCACCTCTGCCATTTGAGTAACTTTAGCAACATCTTCTCTTGGATTAGGTTTCATATGCTACAAAATGATGGAATTGGACTAATTTATTTCTAAGATCCCTTTCTGTATGTCCTAAAATCCCAAATGGAAGAAGATAGCTACTTCTATTCCATTCCCTACTCACTAGATTTAGACATTCGTATCCTAGGCAGGATTGTGTTGGATAAGGGGCATTAAAATTGGAAGAAAAAAATTTGGATCCAAATCTTAACTCTAATTAGTGGAAAAAGAGCTGGCTTCAGAAGCAAGACGTTCTGGATTATAAATCTACTTCTGATATATATTAGCTGAGTAACCCTGGGAAAGTCTCTTAACTTCACAATGCCTAAGGCAACTCTTTAAGACTATCCCTTACACATAAGGGGCTAAACTGCATCCTTAATAGGAGTTTCCTCATCTGGAGGTTTCTCATACCAAGGAAATCACAGGTCCAGTCTGAATCCCTATGTCATCTTTGACAACTTACTTCTTACTTCTTTCTACCCCTCAGTTTACTTATCTGCAAAATGGGATGCTACATGTAGTGCCTTCTTTAAAGGATTATTATGAAGGTCAAGTGATATGAAAAAGTGCTATAAATGTCATTATTGTAATATCTCTAGGCAGTCTTCATACTTATGGAGGAATGGACCAGATAAACAGAGGGAATTATACTAAAAGACTATAACATTTTAAAATGCTAATTAACAATACTAAAAATGAAATAGATGAAACTAATAAATGAAAGGAACTGCAAACTGGCTTTCCAAACTTGCCAGCTAATGATTTAGACTCCCAATATCCTTTCATACAAATCCACAATTAAGGATTATATTAGTTGTTAAAAATGGAACTATTATTGGGTAAAAAGAGTAGTTATGACCTATAATTCAATTCAGTCAGTCAACTAACATTTGTCAAGTTCATATTATTTGCCAGACATTTACAAAGAGCTGACAGTCTAGTGGGGAGACAACATGCCAACAATTATGTACAAACAAGATATACAGGATAAATTGGAGACAATCTGAGAGAAAACGTTATGATTAGGGAGGACCATTAAAGGCTTCTTACAGAGAATGGGACTTTAGCTGAGACTTGAAGAAAGTTACTGATAGTAGGAGGTAGAAATAAAGAGGGAGAGAGTTCTTGGTATGAAGGACCACTAAGGAAAAGGCTTGGTCAGCAGATGCAGTTTCTTTTGTGAAGCAAGAAGGTCTTTGGCACTAGATTGCAAAATGAATACAATGAGGCAAGTAAGGTGCTAGAAGATTAGAAAGGTAAGAAAAGACCAGCTTATGGAGCATTTTATAAGCCAAACAAAGGGTTTTATGTTTTATTCGAAAGGCAATTGAGAACCACTAGAGCTGATTGAATAGGGAGGTGACATGATCAAACCTGTATTTAGGGATTATGAATTTGAAAGCTGAATGGATAATGAATTGGAGTGGGGAGATGCTTAGGTCAGGAAGCTCAGCAAGCAGACTATTGCAATAGATCAAGGGTGACCTTAGGAGGGTCTGTAACAGCATGACTGCAGTGTCAGAAGAAAAAGGGGGACATTTTTTTCTTCCTTCCTTCCTTCCTTCCTTCCTTCCTTCCTTCCTTCCTTCCTTCCTTCCTTCCTTCCTTCCTTTCTTTCTTTCTTTCTTTCTTTCCTTCTTTCTTCCTTTCTTTCTCTCTTTTTTCTTTCTTATAATACTTTTCCCAAAATTCCATGAAAAACAATTGTTAACATGTTTTTTAGGTTTTGAATTCAAAAATCTATCCCTCCTTTCTCTCACTCACTCCTCCTTGATCCAGGAAGCAATTTGATAGAAGTTATACATGTGTAAACATGTAAAACACATTTCCATATTACTCATTTTATGGAAGAAAATTTAAACAAAAAAGAAAAGAGGAAGGAAAAAAGAAGGAAGGAAGGAAGAGAAATAATATTCTTCGGTTTATATTCGGATGCCATCACTTCTTTCTTTGGAGGCAAACAGCATTTTTTATCATGAGTCCTTTGGGATTGTTTTGGATTGTTGTATTGCTGAAAATAGCTAAGTCATTCACAGTTTTAATATTACTGTTACTGTGCACAGTGTTCTCCTGGTTCTGCTCACTTCACTCTGCATCAGTTCGTACCAGTCTTTCCATGCTTTTCTGAAGTAATTCTGCTCATTATTTCTTATAGTGTATTAATATGCCACTGCAATCATATACCACAATTCAATCAGCCATTCCCCTAAATTTCCAGTTCTTAGCCACCACAGAAAAAGATGCTAGAAATTTTTTGTATAAATAAGTCCTTTTCAGATGAGGGAATTTTCAAAAGATATCTCAAAAGTAGAAATAATAGGATTTGACACCAGATTACACAGGACAGAGTTGGGGTTTGACCTAATAAGAAATCAAAGATGACACCTAATTGTATATGTATATGTGTATATGCATGTATATATGTGTTTATGTATATATTGATGTACATGTATGTGTATATGTGCATGTGCATGTATGCTCATGCACTTGCATATATGTATAAATGCATAGGTATGTATGTGTATATATGTCTGCATGTGTGGATATGTATGTGTGTACATGTATTTATGTGTATATCCTTATATAAGTATATACACATATGTGCATACGTACATATATACTCGTAAATAAATATATACATATATGTTATGTGTGTGTGTATGTTAAATGCCTTCTAAGTGCTAGGAGATAGAAAGAGAAAGAAGGAGCTTAATCTTACTAGAGTAAGAAAATACAAAATGAATACAAAGTGATTTGGGGGAAGAATGGGGAGAAATTTAATATCTAGGAGAATTAGAAAGGGACTCCATTATTAGGTGACATCCAAACTAAATCTTAAAGGGAGCAAGGACTTCCAAAAGGTGGAGGCATGAAGGATAAACATTTCAGATATGGGGGCTCACCTGTTGCAAAGGCATGAAAGCAAGGAACAGAAGAACATGCATGGGTAATAGCAGGTTATGGCTGCAATAAAGGGTGATAATGAAAGGCAGTGAGGAATCAGTCTAATTAAGGGTAGGTTGGAAAAAAGATTGTGAAGGGCTTTGAATGCCAAAAAAGGAGAGGTGAACATTTTATTATAAAAGCAATAAAAATATACTGAAAACAGTTTCAATTCATGAAAGGATCAGAAGTCTTCCTGAAAGAGGTTGAGGAAATAGTGGGTAGGAAGGAAGTGGAGGTGTCAAATGTAGACAACTCTTCTAAGTTTGGCAATAAAATGGAGGAGTAACTGGCATGCTATCTGGATGGATTAAATGGTTCAATGTTGGGGAAATGAAGAAGTTATGGGGAGACCCACAATCATCTTCCCAACAGCTGCAATGATTTTGTCAGTATCACGTTAACTTGTGGGCTTGACTGGGGTTGTATCAATAGATGATGAAACAGCTTCTTCACATTTCTAAATATTTCAACCTTTACGAGATGATTTATTTTAGTTCTGATTATAAAAAAAGAGACATTCCTCCACAAAGATAGGGAAACATCTCCAAATACACATGTGGAATTTGTATTTCATGGAGAATTTTCTTTCTCTTTTTAAACTCATTCATTCTTTCATTCATTTATGAAGTATTATGAAGATTTCTGCATGAAGATGCATGCTAGCAGAACTCCTGTTTTGTTTCTTTTTCTCTTTTTGGCATCCCTATCACTACCTGTACATTCTTCCATGCACTCCTAAGTCTCCTTGCCCTTCCGAAAATAAGTAAATAAAAACCCTCCATTGTGATAAAAGAGTATGTTCAATAATAGCTAATTTATATATATATACATATATACATATATACATATATATATATGTATACATACATATATATATATTCTTCATCTCTAGTCCATCACTACTTTACCATGAGGTGGGAAGGATGTTTCATCTTTCTGGAATCATGATTATCCATTCCATTTATCATACATTTTCTGTGATTAACATAAACCTTATCATTTAGAGCAGGATCCATGCCTTATATATACTTTATAGTTCCCCCAGTGATGATTTCAGTGTTCTGGGAATAGTAAGGACTTGGAAATGTTTGATGAATGAATGAATGATTTTACTGATTATTGCCCGTTCTAAAATAATATTTGTATTAAAGTGGGTGCCAAGTATCAACTGGGCAGAGTCATTCTGTAATATGATGAATCTTTCTTAATTCTTTCTCATTCATCTGAATCCATATCCTCCAAACATTAATTTCTGATTGATTCATGAGACAACTTATATGACAGTGTTTATTTCTCAATTCCTTTGATATTTTTTTTCCTTTTGGACCACTCAATTATTCATACTAAACATCAAGTAGAATAATCCAAAATATTAGATAATCTCCAAACCATTTCTAATTTGTTTTGGAACTTATTGTTTGACTTGGAGGCAAAAAGAAAGTTTCTTTTCTGAAGTGTCTCGGTGTTCCAGCTTAACATTCCCTGTTGATAGCAGGGTTGTGTTTTGTTTTGGGTTTATTTTTTTTGAGGGCAGCAGCAGTCTGAGGAACATTCTATTTGGAAAGAAAAAGATTTAGTGCCCATGCCTACTCTCCATTCAATAATGACTTTCCTTTTGATTCGTAACATAACACTCTTACTTGAAACTTTCTACAGTACTTACTATGTAATATTGTATATTTATCTATGTATGTGCCTTTTCTCTTTTTGAGGATTAGAGTCAATTTTTTTTTTATCTCTGGTAGCACCTATTATAATACTGCCCACAAGTTTTTAATAAATATAGCCGTTTGATGAATGAAAAAAACAAAAATTCTACCAAGTAGATCATATACAAACAGATTGTAGAGAACTGAGTTCATAACTGGCATGCAGAATAAGGAGTTCTATCATTTCTTTGTCAAAAAAAGGAACTACTGTACAAAATTTGGAAGGTTCGTATAAGGGGCCACGTCTATGAATAGTGACGATCGTTGAATGGAGGTTAGATAGTCACTTGTATGAGATATTGTAGAGGGGTTTTGTGTTTCAGATAGCTATTGAACTAGAGTATTCAATTCTGAGATCCCTCTCAATTCTGCATTTCTGTGATTTTAGACTAGCAGAAATTAAAAGTCAAAGAATTAACTCTCTTTACCATCAAAGTGGCAACAACAATAATTAGGGTTTTACCAACTAGTATGTCTACCTGGGCTACTGCAAATCATTTCATATTACATTTGCTCCATTCAGACCTTTGAATGTAAAGAAAAAGAAAGCTGAGCCTATTTATATAAAGGGGGATAGAGGAAAGAAGTTCCATGTGCCAACAAATTTTCAAGTCCTTTGCTGAACTTGGTGTGGGCTAGATGATGAATACTTCTCAGGGTTGATTATTAAATTCAGCCCTGGACACTCTGAAGTTTTTCCTTGTTTTATTGATTCTGTCCAGATTCTGAGGGTTATTGAGGCTGAGATTAGGTTCATTTCGCATTATAAATTTTTTTTTTCTAACAGTTCTCTGGAGGGCAAAAGAAAGTTTCTTCTGTGACATTCTTTTCACCCTCATGTACTCACTCTCCCATCTGCGCAGGCCACAAGTTTGTTATGAGTTTATTTGATGTAGCCACAAAACAACTGTAAGTCTATGTCTACAAATCTCATTAAATTGTTTTTTAAAGAATGCTTAAAATGCTTTGTTCTGGCATGAATGCAAGCTTTTTATGAAGTCGGTTGTAAAGGACTGTTTTGCTAGTACAGTCTATATCCTAAGCAGCTTTTTTAAAAAAACGAGCTCCAGCTTCTGAAGAAAAAAGAAGACATTCTGTTAAAATGACCTGTAAACATTATGGTTGACAGCTAGGTCCTAATAAATATTTGATTCTTTTGCATTTATTAGATATTCATTCTACTCAGTATAACCACAAAAGAAAAAAGAGGAACCTTCATGGAGGGGAGGTTTGTTGATGTTTTCAATAGAGAGACGTATGTCTGTTGATCAACAAGTGATTATTAAGTACTCACTATATATGAGGTGTTAGGTTAAGAAAAGGCAAAGATGGTCATTTAACCCTATGTCATAGCCCTCAACTACAGAAAACAATCCTTGAAAGGAGGTGCCAACACATCAAAGACTAAAGAATTTTACCACTAGTTCTATCTCTGGCTAGGGCCTCTGAGCTTATAAGAAAAAAAATTAATGCAAAAACTGTTCAGAGTCTTTGATACTACTTCCTAGAGTAGTGAAGGATTGTTTGTAATGGGAAACTCACTTGAGAAATGAATCATATTAGGGTGAAAGACAGGAGTGGTTGGACAACACCGGTCACCAAAATGAACCTTTAATATTACAACATTATTAAGCAGGGGCTCATCAAAGATTTAATGTTTTTTTTCTTGCTTTGTGAATATGAATATTTTATTTCTATGTTCCTGCTTTTTTTAAGAATGACTGATTTGCAAATTTGCTTTATCGTTGTTAAGTACCATTTTCTGGCAGTATTATTTATTTTATCATTGTGATATAATATTGTGGACCTGGTTTATTTCCATCCTGTGAACTTGTTGAATGTTTTTTATATGTATTAATAAAATGTTTAACTAATAATTTAATTTAATTAATAGAATCTTTAGCATTCAAAATTCTTCATAACCTAGCCTCCTCCAGCCATCCCACTCTTTATATGCCTTACTTCCCAACATGTACTCTTCAGTCCAGGGAAATTGACCTCCTGGCTATTACATGAACAAGACACTGTATCTCTCAGCTCTGGATATTCTCTCTGAAGTGCACCCCACCTCCCGACTGGAATACTCTCCTTCTTTCTCTCTACCTACTGACCTCTCCAATTTCTTTTAATTCCCAAATAAAATCCCACCTTTTACAGGAAGCCTTCTTCTCAGATCCTCTTAATTCCAGTGCCTTCCCTCCATTATATCCTATTTATCTTGTATATAGCTTGCTTTTGTATTTTTTTTTACCTCTTCCATTAGATTGTAAGCTTTTTGAGGGCAGAAACTGTCCTTTGCCCCTTTTTGTATCCCCAGAACTTATCATAGTACCTGACACACAATAAGTGCTTAATAAAATACTGACTGATTGAAAATCTATTGACCAAATGTTGCATAAATTGTTTTAAAAATGTAATAACATATATAATAGATGTCATTGATTGCCTTCTAGATGGGTGGGGGGAAGTGGTTTGAAACAGAAGAGATTTTGTAATTTAAAAATTTTTAAACAAATGTATTTTTTAAAAATTAAAAATAAAAATATTTAGTAAGTTTTTTTTTAAAATTGGAAACTCTTAGAGATCTCCCAGTTTTAGAAGTGCTGACAAAAAATTAATAAGAAGAACATTATAGGGACTTTGAAGAAAAAGGTCAAAGAACTGAATGATTGTGAGACAATTTGTAGCAAGTTAAAGGCTAGAGAGACCCTTCATTGACTGTTCTGTGAATTCTCTAATCTAGATGATTCAAAGTTTACTGGATTCATTGTAGAAGGCAATACTTGAGAAATATTCTAGATAGCACTTACCATGGAGGATTTGGTGAGGAATGTAGAGAGCATAATGAGCAAAGCGGACTTGACAGCAAGCAGTTTGAGGGAAGTAATTATGTGAGGAAAACACAGCTCTTTTACTCCTACAATAGCTTCCTTGCTCATATTCCTTCTTATCCTCTCTCCTTCTAATCTATCCTCTTCACACACACAAAAAATTCTTTTGAAACTATCTGACAGCATCACTGATTAACTCAAAAACTTTGCATGTCCAGAGTTCAAATCTAGCCTCAGACACTTACTAGCTGTATGAACCTAGGCAAATCATTTAACCTCCATCTGCCTCAGTTTCCTCATCTGTAAAATAGGTAAAATAATAGCATCAACCTCCCAGGATTGTTGTGAGGATAAAATAAATTGTAAGAATACTCTGCAAACTTTAAAGTGCCGTGTGAATTGCTAGCTATTGTCGTGGATGGACCAGAGAAAAGGAGAAGCTGTAAGTAGTGAGAATAATTAGTAGGTTATAGATATGGAGTAATAAAGGTCTGTAATAGGTTAATGATAACGTAAACAGAAAAAAGGTAGTGGATCTCAGACAATGCTACGAAGATGGAATTTATTGGAGTTGAGAACTGATTGTACAGCGTAAAAGAAAAAATGTTTCAATCTATAAAGTGGGGATAATAACAACACCTATATTACAATGTGGTATCAAGATCAAATGAGATAATATTTATAAAAAGTACTTAATGCATTGCCTGGAACATAGTAGGCACTATATAAATGGTTATTCTCATCAGTTCTTCCTAATATTCTGTTTTCAAAATATGAGTACAACATCTGACCCCCACCCCAGATTGTAATTTGGGAGTTTTAATTACAATTTACTACAATCTGAAAATAAACCTATAATTTATGCATTTGACTTTTAAAACATATTCACAATCATTTATGTGTTAGAGATAATTTATTCATACCAAATTCTGTAATATCTATGAAGGGTATATGTGCTGCTAATGTAGATTATGTATATGATTACATGAATTTGTCTAAAGGAGGCGAGAATAGATATTTCTGGAATCTCACCCAACTCTCTCCAAAGGAGACTTTGATACCTGCTTAGAGAGAAGCAGGAGAAGAAAGTCACTAAGCTGGCAGCTTAGGTCTTATGAGAGAGGAAGACTCAGACTAGAATGATATATATCTACCTCCCTAAATATTGTTATTCTAGGGAGAAGTGACTTTAGTGCAGATATTCTAAGCACTAGCCCTTAGAAAGAAAGGATTAAGACTTGTAACTGAAATCTTAAGCCTTTCCCATCAAATGCTGGCTATCCAAAAGTCCATCACAAACAAAGAAAAGCGAACTTCTTTAACCAAGCAGATAGCAAACAAAAATCAGAGAAATATGTAGATTCGAATAGACAAATAATATGTATGTTGAATGAGATTTTGAACTGGGAAAGAGATATTTCAACTCAGCCAAAAGAAAGTTCACAATATCACCAAAGAGAAAGCCCCCAAATCTTTAAAGGAAATCAGGGATACATTAAGGAAGGCTGGGGTAACTTTCCCCTCCCTGTCTGTTTTCCAAATATTTTATCTTTACACAGTTTTTTCCTAGAAGAGAGCCTGGGACCATGTGTCTTCTCTTAAAGCTAGGAGGACTCTGTCCTCTTCAGTTCTCACCCAACTTTGCATCTTACACAGTAAACATTCTCTCCACCAATGAGTACTTCTATGAAAATGCACTAGTCTTGAACCCTGAGTTATGCCAAGTGGTATTGTGAGGTTCAAATGTAATAATGGATATAAAGAAATTTACAAACTTTAAAGTACCATAAAAATTCCAGCTGCAATAATAAAAATCTGATAATGATGATAATAATAATAATAATCTCTAGGCCTTGAGTCTTATGATGACTTCATTCTGTGAGCCTTTTCCTATACCCATGAAATACAGGGATGAGCTGGTAATGTATAAAAACCAGGATCTGGGTAGGGAAGGATAGGTGATTGAATGTGTGAAAGAGGGTGCATACATATATACTCATTTTTAAGTTTAATACTCATTAAGACTTTATTAAATCTATATGATGAACCAAATTATAAATCAAGCCCTGATTTGTAGAGATTGTCCATTTCTGAGGTGTACATTTTGAAACTGGGTATTTAAGAATTTCCCTCACAGACTAGCTTCAGTATACCCTTGGTTATACCTGTTAGGCAGTTCCTCTGACTTTTTTGTCATTATTTAAGAATTCTTTTACCTCTCATAGGAAAGGATTTGTTTGGGTAGAACTTGTTCAGTCATTTTTTCAGTTATGTTTGACTCTTTGTAACCACATTTGGGGTTTTCATGGCAAAGATACTGGAGTGGTTTGTCATTTCCTTCTTCAGCTCATTTTATAGATGAAGAAACTGAGGCAAACAGGGTTGTAGCTCACCCAGGGTCACATACTGGTAAAGTGTCTGAGATCAGGTTTGAACTCAGGAAGATCAGTCTTCTTGGCTTCAGTACTGATGCTCTATCTACTGCACTACCTAGCTGCCCAATCTTCCTAGAACTTACCCTTAAACTCTCCCTTCTCCCTAACTTCTTTATTACTGCCAGGGCAGCTAGGTGATGCAGTGGGTAAAGCACCAGTGCAGGAGTCAGGAGGACCTGAGTTCAAATCTCACCTCAGACACTTGACACTCACTAGCTGTGTGACCTTGGGCAAGTCACTTAACCCTAGTCGCCTCATCCTGGGTCATCTCCAGTCATTCTGATGAATATCTGGTCACTGGATTCAGGCAGCTCTGGAGGAAAAGTGAGGTTGGTGACCTGTACAGCCCTCCCTCACTCAAAACAAAGTCAAGTACAAGTTGTTATCATTTCTCTGATGGCAATGTCTTCTTTGGCAATGAAGGATGAACACACATTACTGCCAGGAATACCTCCATCCACTACCCTCTCCTCTCCATCTGCCAGGCTTACAACCTAAGTGTCATCCTAAATTCTTCTCTCTCTCTCTCTCTCTCTCTGTCTCCTGTCTCTCTGTGTCTCTCTCTCTGTCTCTTTCTCTCTCTATCACATACACACACACACACACACACACACACACACACACACACTATCAGATAGTTGTAAAATCCTGGCATTTTCCCTTCATGGTATGTCTTTTATAATCCATCCTCCTCTTCTCTCCTCTCACATTATCACCACTCTGCCACAAATCCTTACTTGGCAAATTCACCTCATACATGGACTGTTGTCATATCCTCCTAGTGGCTCTCTCTGCCTCAAGTATCTCTCCACTCCAATTTATCCATTATTCTATCAAAATCAAAGTCATCTTCCTTGAGTACAGTCTGACATGTCATCCCCCTCCCTCATTCAATCCATTCCAATGGTTCCCTATTATATCAAGGTAAATATATTATCCTCTGATTGGCCTTTAAAGTTCCTTATAACATGGTCCCATTCTACCTTTCCAATCTTCTTATTATTGTTAAACTTACTCTTATTTAGTTATATTAACATCCTTATTATTCCTGAACAAGACATTCCATCTTTCAACACAACACATGTTTGCAGGTTGTCCCCCATTACAGGCCTTCTCTTTCTCTTCATCACGGCCTCCAGGTTTCCCTGGTATCCTTCAAATCTCACCTGAGTTCCTACCTTTTACAAGGACCCCTTCCAAGTTCTGCTTAATTTTAGTTCCTTCCCTCTGAGATTACCTTCACTTCATCCTGTACAAATCTTGATTGTACATAGTTGTCTTCATGCCATCTTCCTCATTAGATTGGGAGCTTCTTGACATCAAGGACTGTGGGGTTTTGTTTTGTTTTTTACCTTTCTTTGTATCTCTACTCATTAGCAGAGTGCCTGGTACATAAGAGGCACTTGATGAATATTTATTGGCTGAGTAAATAAATAGAATATATGACACAAAGACAGGTGTTACACATGAGAAAATCCAATGTCAGTGTGTTAAGGTCATGATTAATGGCAGTTCATCTACAAGGCTTTGCTCTCTTTGGATAAAAGGAAAATAACATGAAAAGAACACATTTAGACAGAAGTTACATACATTGTTCTGCAACTAATTCATGAGATGACCTTGAGCTAGTCACTTAACCTTTCAAAACTTCAGCTTCTCCACAGATAAAATGTGATGAACTAGTGGTCTTTTAACTTACTAATGATTTGGTTGCTATCCATAAAATGTAGATACAGAACAACAGGTACACACCATAACTGTTGTTGTCAGAAGAGAAGTAAGAACTCTTAGGGATAGCTACGTGGCACAGTGGATAGAACTCCAGTCCTGGAGTCAGGAGGACCTGAATTGAAATCTGGCTTCAGACACTTACTAGTTGTGTGATCCTGGGCAAGTCACTTAACACTAATTGCCTTCTTCCCTACCCCTGCCCCCAAAGCACTCTTTTCCATGTGAGAAGTAATCCTTTTTACATCCTTGTGGTAAGAAAGACAATTATTTTATATCGGCTGAACCAATTCCCCTTTGAAGGAGTAAGAAGAATTGACTTAGTCTGGGGGATAAGGGATGCAATTGTTATGATTTCTGGTCAGTTGAAATATAAAAGCATCAGGTTCATAAGGTGTCAGGTCTCCTTAGCGCCTTTGATGGGATTCCTACTGCCTTGATAGTCAATATAGCTCTTGTATTGGGTGCTATTTCTGTTGCAAACACAGAAAGAGAGGAAAGCTGCATCTGCCTGAAGTCATGCTATACTTTTGTTACATCTTTTGTTAATGGATGAGCAAAGTTATAATTTTTAAATAGCCTGTTGTCCATGAGTGTCTCATTGTATTCTAATTCCAAATCTGAATGACTGGACTGGCCTAAATTATAATCCTTAAAGCCCCAGAAGCGAGGGGGAAAGATTTTGTTATTAACATTGCCTACTTCAGTCTGTTCTTTTAACAGTATAATAACCGGAACAAAGTTCAAATCATTCTTGAAGCCAAAGTAAACAGCTATCTGCTCAGCAACATTCTCTTGAAGAGGCAACAAAATATTATAGAAAACTGCCCCTTCCAGGAGAGGCCTGATTTTGGTTTCTGCCACTTACTAGTTACATGTCCATAGAAAATTCTCTTAACCTCTCTGAACCTTAGTTCTTCTTTAAAACAGGAGTAATAAAAGAAGTTGGAAAGCTTATCACACAGAGTATCTGTGAGAAAAACACTAGCTCTTACTATCATTCTGTCAAGTAGAGAAATGAATATTCTCGAGAAATGAAAAATATCTGTCATCCCCAAAGAGGGATCAACTCCCTTTCAAGACAATGCAAATGTATGGTTTATCCTTTTGAACAATTCTGTACCTCCTGAGTATCTATAGTTGTGCTACTTCCAGGAGCTGGTATACATTCCTTACTGTCCTTGAATCCCTTCCAAACAAGAAGAGTAATGTTTCTCTCTATTCTCCCCAGAAGGGCTTGTTCACTTTCCAAAATGGAAAGATGAATTTGTGCCGATTCATTAAAGAAAAGACTTCTAAAAGTCTTGGCTGGATTTGGGTACCTTCCCAGACCAGGTGTTAACACACTCTCCCTTTCTCCAACTAGTAGTTATCCTTTCAAAAATAATTCATTGTTTTAAATAATGAGGTAACTCTTGTTGAGAATCACAAAGCAATTCTTGCCAGCTGGCATTTGTCAGTGTGTAATATATTACCAATGGGATTGGACTCCAGTGATGGGTTAGGATAATGCATCATCCAGATGAAACCCTCTGATGATGAATTGAAGAAGATCAGGCTGCCTGAAAAGGAAGTTGGAGCTTTTGCTTTATTAAGTGAAGAGGAAAGGGGGTTGGGGATAGATACGTGTGCATGTCTATCTGTGTGTATACATACAGATACACACACATATTCATATATACATATATGTGTATACATGATATGTATAAATATTATATATACATTTATTTTTTACATATACATAAATGTGTGTGCATGTATATATGTGTATGTGTGTATGTATATACACATAGGCTTTTAAGATGGAAAGGGAACAATATACCCTGAGGTATTTTAGTTTACAGATATGACAGTGACACTGTGACATTGTTGAGATGCAATAACTATGGTTAAGCAGTTAAGGTGATAACTTTTCTTTAAAAAAAAAAAAAGTGTGTTCCCCATTTCACTATGTTATACCCAAGGGAGCTTTGAAGTGAGTTTTTGTAATAAACCAGCTGGGCATTATTCACTGACTTCCAGCAAAGGTATCTAGAAATACAATGTCCTGGCTTGATGTTATTAAGCAAATAATGCTATTTGAATATGCAATTTCATAAAGAGAGGGTATCTGAGACAAGAGAATAAGTCCTTTCCCCTCCCCAGGAAGAACAGTTCATATAAAAGTCGTTATGTTCCTAACTTATTAGAAAAGGAGTCCAGTTGCCATGGCAATGGAGACAGTATTCATGTTTTTCCATATGGCACATAATAAAACTAGCCTTTCTTCCCTGAAGTGAATCACTTTAGCCTAAGGTGTAAAACTTCTTTTTTGAAGCTATGTAATTTGGTTTCCAAAATCTCAGATATTTACTAGGTGAAAAGGAACATGAACTCTGAGCTGGTTGTGCTTACATGGGCACCAGGATTAAAAATGGGCTCCACTCCTCCCTCACACATGTCTGGCCTAGATGCCTCTCGCATCTTTTGCCTGACCTAGGAGAACGTGCGGGTTAAAATTATACTAAGAAAATGAGCCTTATCCTTGGTTACCAAATATTTTTGTTCTGTATTTTCTTCTTATTAGTTGGTATCTACAAATATTTACTTTTTTTCTATGTTGAAGATTAAGGAGAAGGAAGAGAAAAACAGAGAGACAGAGACAGAGAGAGACAGAGAGAACAAGAAACAAAAGAGAGGCAAAACCAGAGAGAGAGAGAGAGTTCAAAAAGCAATGACTGATAGATAAGAAGAGTCACATTGGTTAGTTTACCATCTTAAGATGGAGAATAAGACAGAAAGAGACAGAGAAAAACTCATGTGTAAGTGACTGATCAGGAGCTACAGTGAAACTTCTGACTCTCTGAGACACAAAAAGTTTGGAATGATTTATGAATAAATAAATAATGGGATGAGTGAATGAATGAAATCTCTCTTCCCATGCCCTCAATTGATTGGTTAGGTAACTCAGAAAAATAATTAACTTTTAAAGGGACTTAGGGGAGAAAATAGTCATTTCTTTTTCTTTTGGTCTTGCATTCCATGTGTCTTATTCACCTTATATTGATTCATCATCTCTTTTTGGCCATTGTATTGAAGACAAAGCTTTTTATAGCAACAAGAAAATCAGATCAGGAGACAGAATTTCATGATTACTCACCCCCTGAAAGCTGCCTCAGAGATTAATGCCTACTGGCACCTGGTGGTACTGAAAAAAATGTTCAAATAATTTTATTAAAAAATGACTCCATGACAAAGCATCATGATCACAATGCATAAAAGTCATACATATACATATATAGTGTGTGTGTGTTTATCTTTCTTAAAGTTACTTATCTATGTAGCATACATATAAAAATATATTAGTATGCTAAGGTTTCTGCAAGGCTGATGCTGACCTACTCTACCTCTGCTTGGAAAGTTATCGCTTCTCCATTCAAGGACGGTCTAGCTATGCTGCCTGTGACTGAGCTCTCACCTTTAATTCAGGGTGGACCCAAAAAGTTCCAATCTTTGCCTCAAAGCACATAAACTCACCTCCTCACTTCATGCCTACACTTAAAGGACACTCTTTAGGAATTTACCGTTTACATTGCTTACAATTATGCTTTATCTGGAAGGTGCTAAAATTTATATTTAAAAAAAATGATTTGTAGGATATGAGGAGAAAATCTCATTAAACAAAATAATCACAGACTATGTTTATTCTAGAGAATGCCTTCAGAACTTTATTGTCTATGAGAGTATTGAAAGTCTAAGCAAAGACTGGGGAGTATAAGAGCAAGCACCCCAACATATACGGGAGGGTCTGCTGGCACAAGTTCTGTCACAGATGCTGTCACAGAAATCTGCTTTTCTAAAAAGAAAGCCACTTTTGAGGGGTCAACAATCACTTTAATCAAGCATGTGTATCATTCACTTAGTTCAGAGGAAAAAGTCAGCATCCTGAACTTCAGAGAAAATACAGAGAAATCAAAATCAACAGGCATGCTTCCAACCGTCTGACATAAGAATACATATATCATAGATGAAAAGACAGATCCAATTGTCTGACCATTACATACATACATAGTTACCAGAGAGGGAAGCACCAACATCTGGGTTTTCAAAGCCAGAGGGCTGCTTAGAGGTTTCCCAGAGACTCATCTGGCACACAAAGCTTCTTCCCAAAACTAAGCCTCAAAGTAAAACCACACCAGAGTCTTTATATACTTTTTAGAGCCTGAGGGCATTACAGTCCTTGAGAACCAGTGCCTCATTAGCAAAAGGATCCTTGTACAAATCTTCCCAGGACCATTAATGGGTAGGGAAGATCTTTAATCACATTATTCAATCAGAGGCACTTGATTGCACTAAAGCAAAAACAGCAAAAACCCTACTTTGCTTGTCATTATAGGGAGGGAGAAGATGCTTGCCTTTCTAATTTACTTCATAACTGCAACCTAGGGTTGGCTCTGGCCATAATACTAGCTATGATAATACACAAAAATAGTTCTGCTACTACACTGTTAATAAACTATAGATTGAATTCTTTCCATCTGAATTCCTCAAGGGCTATGAATTCTCTAAGCAGTGGAGTCCCTCTTTCTTGTTCTTCTGCTATGTACCCTTGAAAATGGTATGTGCATTTATCTTTCTAAATGTGGATTTATCTTTCTAAAAATCTCTGGAAGAGCTTAGGAAGTCATTCAGGTAGACAACTTACAGCAGTAATAATTCTGCAAATAACCACAGAACAAAATGTGATCCTTACTATCTAATTTGTAGGCCTTTTCCTTATTGAGTCATCTCTCTCTGACCAAAGGTCATAACTTTTATTCTTGTTATAAATTTAAACTCATCATATGAACAATGTGGAAGAAGCACCAAAGGAAAATCTTTGCCCCCCAAGCTTATCGTAGAAGCCAGTTGTGTCCATGCCATGGAAAAGTGGATGGAGGGTGTCATTTAAAAACTTCCTCTCAGTTTAAAAAAAAAAACAAGTATAGTTTCACAACATTAACAATCAATATGATACAAATCTTTGATCACTGAAACCACCGACAACAGCTATTTGAAATAGGCATAAAAAAGAACTTCACCCTTATTCATAACACTTATTTGATATTTAGTTATGTATTACATTGTATATTTCTCTTGAACTATTATCTTATATTTTTAATTTAACTCTACTGTTTTCCAGTCACACAGGAAAAGTCAAATAGATAAAGAATATATATTATCCAGAATTCTCTGTGCATGGATGCCCTATCAGACTCGTCAGGTTGTATGAACAGAGTACAGTACAGACAGTACAATTGGATAATAATAAGTCCAGAATGGAAAAAGAAAGCAGGCTTAATTGACTTGGGGAAGCTGCAATGCTCCTTTACTGATTCCAAGATCCTTGTGAAAGAAAATGCTCATTTTTTCGTACTAATATTCTCTCAACAATGCTATATGTCAACATGACATGTAATATAAGTCTTTGAAGAATAAAAAAAAGGAGCACCAGAGATAGAAATATGTTGGGTGTAAGCAGGCTGTAATATGTAACTGATGAGGAACTTGAAGGAAAATTTCACAGGAGTAAAAGATGTTACCTAGGAACTGTAGGATAGGAAGAAAGATAGATGTGATATACAGCAAAAATGAAAGATGACAGTGAACAACTAGAGTATTCAATTGGAACCAGGAGAAAGTGAAGAAGACCTGAAAAATGTTGGGCTGATACCTTGTAATGAATGCATTAGAATATTTGGAGTATTTCTAATTAACGAGAAAGTGAAATAAAATGTATTTTTAAAGTCTCTCTTCAAGCAAAGTATATTTCACATAAATACTTTATAAAAAGCATGCAATATTTCATTACAGTCAATATAATAAAATGGCAATACTATCTAAATTAGTTTGCTTATTCAGTGTTCTACCAATCAAATTACAAAAGGATTATCATATTTTTAACTGATTCATCTTGTTTAGTGTCTTATTTTTCTCCAATTATATGTAAAAACAATTTTAAACATTTGTTTACAGAACTTTGAGTTAAAATTTTCTCTTTTCTTCCTTTCCTACCCTCTCATTGAGAAGACATGCAATTCAATTCTGGTTATATATGTGTAGTCATGTAAAACATATCTCCATATTAGTCATGTTGTGAAAGAAAACACAGATAAAAAAACTCAAGGAAAATAAAGCAAAAAAAATATGCTTCAATCTACATTCAGAGACCATCAGTTATTTCTCTGGGGATAGATAGTATTTTTCATTATAAGTCCTTCAGAGTTGTCTTGGATCTCTGTATTTCTGAGAACAATTTATTCGCAGTTGATTGTCTTACAATATTGCTTTTACTTTGTACACAGTCCATTTCACTTTGCATCAGCTTCTGTAAGTCTTTCCAGGTTTTTCTGAGAGCATCTTGCTCATTATTTCTTTTAGTGCTTATAGTAACAGTAGAGTTAAATTAAAAATATTGCATTCCATCGTAATCAGATACTGCAACTTGTTTAGCCATTCCCCAATTCATGGGCATCCCCTCCATTTTCAATTCTTTGCACCCAAAAAAGAGCTGCTATAAATGTTTGTGTACATATAAATCCTTTTCCTTTTTTTTAAATCTCTTTTTGGATACAGACTTAGTGGTATTGCTAGGTCAAAGAGTATGCTTGATTTTATAGCCCTTTGGGCATAGTTCCAAATTGCTCTACAGAATGGTTGAATTCTTTGATAACTCCACCAACAGTGCATTGATGCCCCATTTTCCCTATGACTTTGTCATTTTCCCTACTATTTGTCATTTTCCTTTTCTGTTTTATTAGCCTAATAGGTATGAGATAGTACCTCAGAAGTGTTTTAATTTGCATTTCTTCAATCAATAGTGATTTAGAGTACTTTTTATAATATGATTATAGACAGCTTTGATTACCTCTTCTGAAAGCATCATTTTTGATCATTTATCAGTTGGGGAATGGCTCTTGTTTTTATAAATTTGACTCAGTTTTTTATACTTTGAGAAATGAAGCTTTTATTAGGAAAACTTATTTCAAAATGTTTTTCACAGTTATAATTGCTAGCTATTTTTCCTCCATCAAAGGATTATTTTAGAAAGCTAGAAAAACAATTTTAAAAATGAATCTGAAGGAACTAAAGGTTAAGAACATTTTACCTACTGTGATTATCTCTATCCCTTGTTCAGTCATGAACTTATATGGTAAATAATATTTTTCCTGCCTGCTCTGAATTGTTTATGATTTCCCCTTGTGTATCTAAGTCGTGTTCCTATTTAGAGATTATTTGGTATAAAATGTGAAATGTTGTTCTATGTGTAGTTTTTACTGGACTGATTTCCAGTTTTCCTGATAATTTTTGTGAAAAAGTAAATTCCTATGCCAATAGTTATGCTTGCATATGTTGTATACTTAACCTGTTTTAGTGATAAAATTTACTGGTACCAAACTGTTTTAAGGATTATTGTATATTATTTGAGACTGATTGTTACTAGGCTCCTTTCCTTCCCATATTTTTCATTTTTTCCCCCAGGGATTACATTCTAACCTTTGTATTCTTAGCACTTAGCACAAAACCTGTCACATAGTAGGTGCTTAGTAAATGTTTGTTGATGTGACTTAGATTTTGCCAAACATATCTGTGTATGTTCCTGATAACACTAATATCTTTTACAATTCTAAGGGGAAAAGATTATACTGGTTTTTTAAAATCTTCAGATTCCCATTGCCCAGCCAGGTGAACTGAATATAGTAGGGACTTGTTAAAAAATATAGAACTGTTTGTAGTAATCCCAGTATGATCAATAAGAGGCAAACTAACAATTATCATCAGCCTTCCACAAGGATATTAATGGGTCAACAACCACTGAACATCTCCTATGTTCCTTCCTGTTCAAGAGACTTTAGCTCTCACACACTGTGATCTGAGTTCAGTTAGGCTCCCCAGGACAGGAAAATGATACTTTGCTACAGATGTCAGCTGACGAGGAGGAACGTATCCCGAAATGTGAGCATTGACATTCATGCTTATGCCTCTGATTCATATTTATGTCTCTGAATTGTCTAGAAAACCATTTCCCAGTAACATTAATGGAACATCAATCAAACTGTAAAACAGGACCTTTCCCAGGTGCCTTTGCTTAGAATGTATTGATTGTTTCAGCTTGAAAGAGGCTAAGGAGTTCAGCCCATTCTGGGGAACTCTCAAAGAAATGCTGCTGACAGAAACATGCCTCTCTTTTTCCCTCACTGGTAAGGGCCACTGTGGGGACAAACACCTTAGCTCAGTGTTTTCCAAAACAATGCAGTCCATCAAAGATTGTAATAGTTTTCTCAGTCTCTGTTTAAGAAGTTGATGGTGTCATCAAAATAACACCGAATTTGGGCTTATGGTAGTGGTTTTCAAAACGTGCACTGGGTCCGCCTTGAAGTCTCCAAGCCCTTTTCAAGGGATCTGTGAAGTCAAAACTATGTTGACAATGATACAAAGATTTTTAATTTCTAATTTACTAAATATTGATAGATATAATCCTCAGAAACAAAAACTCTTTTGGGGTTCCCCAACAAATTCTAAGAGTGTGTCTCAGAATACTGAATCCAAAAAATTTGAAAACTACTTCCTTAAAAGTTCTAATTTCAGTTCTCAGTTGCACCATTAGCTACCCATGTGACTCTAGGAAATTTCTTTGGATCTGTTTTCTTATCAATAAAATGAGGGTATTTGACTAGATCAGGGGCTCGTAATTTTTGGGTGTGTGGCAGCCTGGTGAAGCCTGTGGCTCACTTCTCAAAATAATGTTGGTTGCCTATATTTGCAATTGAATGAAAGGCTCAATTTCAACTAATGTTTATAAAAATAAAATATAATTTTCCCCCATCCAAGTTCTGTGTCTTCCTGAAATCTTTTCTTAGACTGTAGACTTCAGGTTAAGAACTCCTGGACTAAATTAACTCATCAGCCTATTAATCTATTATCTTATGAGAAAAACATATCTTCATACAGATATATATAGTTATATTGTGTGTGGATATGTGCATATATATGTGTATGTATTATGCATGTATTCATTAGCACAAAAGCACATAGGTATGCTACAGATCATTTCTCACCTAGCTACTTCTGCATTTCATGATGTCTAGGAATTCATCATTTGGCAAGATCAATGAACCTTACCACTCTCTTTCCAGATCATTTCCTAACCCTGCTGAAAGGTTTCATCATGCTCTTGTGCTTCATCACATTCTCCCTTTCCCCTCCATCCTGTTTTTTAGCTTTTTTATAGGCTATATTCCTTCATTAGATTGCAGGCTCTTTGAGGGCCTTTCTTATGCCTTTCTTTGTTTCCTGAGCACTTAGCGTAGAGCCTGGGAGATTGTTGTTGAAGATCAGTCGTATTTGACTCTTTGTGATGCCACAGACTATACTGTCCATGGGGGTTTCTTGACAAAGATGCTGGAGTAATTTGCCATTTCCTGCTCCAGTGGATTAAGCAAACCAAGGTTAAGTGATTTGCTCAGGGTCACACAGCTAGGAAATGTTTGAGGTCAGATTTGTACTCAGGCCTTCCTGACTCTAGGCCCAGCTCTTTATCCACTGAACCACCTGTCTTCCTCCTGGCAGATGGTAGGTACTAAATAAACGTTTATTGGCTCTGACTCACTGCATTTTCACACAAATAGAGAGGAATACTACAGGGATGTGCTGGAGTCAACTGGAGTCAACTTTCTCGTCAGGGCCAACTGTTAAGTTTTCATTGTGAGCATTTTTATCTTGAAAATTGGCCAGTGCTTCAAGTTGGGACTTGCTTTATTACTTTGTTGGTTGTCAACACTTTAAAAAGTGAGGGAGAAAATTTTAATAATAGAGAATTAACTTACAAGTATGGTATGAGTGTGTGTGTTTATGTACATATATTTATGTGTGTATATATTATGTGTGTCCGCACGCATGTACACACATATAAATATAAGCACATACACTACAACTACGCAAATACAGACACATATATGTATGTATAATAAAAATCACGTATCTGTGTGTGGGTGTAAGTATATATGTTTGTCATATATGTGCACATGTATGTGCCTAGCTGTGAACTGATAAAACTTTTACAGTAGGCATATATACACATACACACACATATATGTATATTTATGTATAGATAAATATAACCTTATATGTCTAATATGTGTATATATTTGCGTGTATGTATATTTTTATGAATGATAGCTTGTTAAAGATTTATCAGTATTCAGCTGGTCATACACATATACATATATTGATAGGTGATACAGTGGGTTAAACCAGTGAACTTGAAGTCAAGAAGATCTCAGTTCAAATTCTGCCTTAGACATTTGCTAACTGTGTGATGTTTAACAAGTCACTTAAAGTCTCTCAGTCTCAGTTTTCTGATTTACAAAATGGGGATAATAATCTCACCTATCTCACAGGGTTACTATAAGAATCAAATGAGATAATATCAATCTGTACATTTATTAAGTACCTACTATGTGCCAGGCCTATGCCAAGTGCTAGGCATAGGAATTTAAATAAAATCAAGATAATCCTGACCCTCAAGGGTCTTACATTCTAAAAAGGGAAGACAACAAGCAAAAGGGAGTTGAAGGGATGGTGCCCCAGTTTGAGGGGCATGAAGGAGAGTTCCAAATAAGTCCAAAATCAGTCTAACTGGTGGGGAATGGGAAGAAAAACTCTGCTAAGTGTCCTTTTTAAGTAGATAATTGGAGCCCATGGTCTAGTCCATCAAGTCAAAGGTTCCAATCAGAGGGACAAATAGTTCTGAGGAAATGTGGGTAGTAGGCACGTTCAATTAACAGTATGAGATTTCCCTTTGACGTTTGTTCGTCCATCCTTGAAGAGGATCAATGACATCATGAGGAGGGTGATGTTTCGACTTGCAGGGAATTGGATTTGAGTGAGGCCAAGCTGTTCAAGCTCATCAGTCTCATTCTATCCTCCAGAGTCATCTGAATCCAGTGGCAAGATAGAAGTCAGGATGACTGGAGATGGTCCCAGGCACAGTGAAAGACCTTGGCCTTTTTAAGCTAGGTCTTTCCCAGATCTCAGTTTGACTGAGGCAACACCTATTCAATTACAAGCTATGGAGAAATGGAGGCAAAAGATGGCCTACTTTGCCTTTACAAAAGAAACAGTCTGGGAGGGGAAAATCCTCAGTTTCTGGTAAAACGAAAACAATCCACCATTGATGGATGCTCTAAGGAGCAAAGGCATAATGGAGAATTCCAAGAAGTGCAGGAACAGTAGACCTTATGGGCAATGGGAATACATGTTAAATGCTTGGCAAACCTTAAAGAGTTATATAAATGTCATTATCATTATCATTTTTCTAATGGAATCATATAGGAACCACCTATAACATATAGAATCTTTTACTTCTTCTAACCCTTTCATTCCTTCAAGACTCAGCTCTGTTTCTGTACTTGAGTTTTCTCATTTATCTCCTATTACTCTCTCATATACGCACCCTGCTCCAGACAGAGTGCCGCCTTTATTACTCCCCAAACACATCTTGCCCACACCTGTCTCTGTATCTTTGCACCATTTCCCATGTTTAAAATGCCAATTCCTGACCTCATTTCTTTTTTAATCTAAGAACAACTTATCTTTTAAGATCCACTTTAAAATTCATCTTTTCAGTGTAATTTTTCTTGAGTGGCCCCATAGGCAATGATTCCTCCTTTCTCTGAAGATCTGAGCATTTTAATATACAGCATCAAGTTCAAAATTGGTCAATATGTTATGTAGCCATTAATCAACTATTTTAAACTGTATCAAGAGATGTGGAAGTATGTTTCAAAATGAAAAACAAGCAATAATCCTGCTGTTCTCTGCCTTGATCAGGCAACATCTGCAGCAGTATTTTGTTCAGTTGTAGGTACCACATTTTTGGAAGTACATTTAGACGCTGGAGATTATTTAGGGGAAAGTAAACAAGATGATAAGAGGAATGGAAACTATGCTATACAAGGATTAACTGAAAAAATTAAAGATAGTCTAAAGAAAAAAAAAGTGGAGTAGAGCTTAAGATCAGTCTTTCAAGTACCTGAAGGATTTTTATATAAAAGAAATTAGGTTTATTTTGTTTGGCCATGAAGGGCACATATAGGAGCAAGGGATGAAAGTTGTGAGAAAGTAAATTTCAGCTAAAGGAAAGGACAAACTTCCTAACATTTGGAATTACCTCAAAGGGGAATGAGCTGCCTTGGGAAGGAGTGGTTTCTCCCTCATCAGATATTTCCAGGTGAAGATTGGTTGACTACTAGCCTTCCAACTTTGTAATTCTGTGATGGTGAGGGATATCAATTAACCAGAGTGGTGCTGCAGGAAATCATTCTAATTTACTAAATTTTCACTGTATTAATAATAGTTTCATATGTGGCTTCATATCTATTCATTTATAGAAATATATACTTACCTATAAATTTCTGGTTAAATTCAAAGAAACATTTCGAAACCTCATAACCATTGGAACAATTATATATAAACTGAGAAAGCAAAATTTCTAGCCAAAGGAGAGCCAGTTCTACTATTTTTTTCTTTCAAAGTCAAAAGAAAGTTATCAAAGCAGGAATATTTCCATCGTACCTTCTAAGTGTTCTTGACTGTTTGTTTTACTTCGCAGACAGAAGAGGGTAACTTGACATTTGCATTTATATACTTCAGCATGTCTCGACTCATATGCTGATTCTTTTGATTCATTTTGAAGGATCTTCAAAGGTTATTGTCACCTGTGCAAGGCCCATCTGACTGAGAGATTAGGTCCACCTACCTGAACATGGACAGATCTGAGAATGTAGGCAGTTATGTGCTTACAGATTTTAATGTTTTTCTTTGAAAAATGTTTGGAACATTTAGCAATCAAGTTGCTTGTTCTAAAAGCTTTAAACATAAAGAATCCTTCAAAAATAACCACTGTACTCAACATGACTAATGGGGAAAGGTCACTGAGGGCCCAGTTCTGGGAACTTGTATATTAATCTCTGCCTACTACCATCCCATGTGGCCTCCTTCTGGAAGTCTATAGTGATATGAAATAGAGGGAGGCTTGCTCAATTGAGAGCATATATAGGCATTCTGCAATTGTTTCCTGGATGCTTCCTGCTTAGTGAAAAAAAATGCCTTTTGATTTACTCCTGACTCAATATTGATTGTGCATACCAAAAGCTGTAAATGGTCCAATCTAGTGTTCTTCCTTAGTGGAACTCTAGTTATGGACTATTATCCCTCCAGGTGGGAGAGGTGCTTCAGTGTCACTGTCACCTAGTCATCATAAACATGGGGCAATGCTGTTTTGGTCTTTGAAGTATCTCATTTTTTCTTACTTTTAGGTGGAGTACTGGAGATGGAAGGACCTCATTAGCTTCAAAAGGCTGGAAGAGCCACCAGAATTCCAGAGTTATAGTCCATACCATATTCGCCTGATAGCAAGTCTAGTAAACAAGATCAACTCTGAGCATCAACTAGCTTGACCTAAGCAGTGGGTCAATCACAAACTCAGCTAACAGTGGACTGATCAGGCAGTGAAGGCCCTTTGTCCTACAAGCAAAAGATCAACTTGTCCATTGTCATGCCACAGCCCAAAGTAAACCCAAAGGTATAAAGTTTACTTGTAATTACCACTTTAATTATGAGCCTACTCTCCCAGGAATGAAATTAAAAAAGAGAAAATACATCCAGGATGGGACATTTTGTACTTTTGGTCTTGCTTTGCTGTTTTAGGAAACATCTCTTTGCTGAAGCTAATTGATGCTAATTGTTTAATTAAAATTGAGAAAAACAAATAATTAAGTTGATATTGGGAAAATAGTAATTGACACTGGCAAATGTTATTGCCAGTGGTGATAATCACTAGCAATTTATATTGTGGAGAATATATTGGAATATAAGCTCAAGCTGATAGTGTTAAATGAACCTCATTACTCTCAAGAGTATACCTAGAATCTGAGGGGGATATATAAGCATCCATATTCTGGGTACCTGCCCTGCTAGTACATCCAGAGTCTCACTAGTTATGTCAATTCTATAATAAAAATCTACGCCCCACTTTTTTTCTTTTATGTTCTTATATTCCTCTGAAGGGGGATAGAGGAATGCATCTACTAATGAGAAGTGGAAGAGTGCCATCTACAAGTGCAGTCACACTTCTATATTCGATTGCTGACCCCTCACCTAATCCACTGCCAGTTGTAGCAGCCTTGTCGTAGATACATAGAGTTATATATTGATGTGTCTTAAAGGGTAGGATGCTGGGTGTAAGGAACTTGATGGGCAGACACTTCTTTATGCCAGGCCACACTTCAGGTATAGAGCAGTATGAGAAAGGAAACACATATGTTAAACCCCTCTTATACACCAGTCTCTTTAAGTGCTTTATAAATATAATTTCATTATTACCCTGATTTTACAGTAAAGTAAACTGAGAAAAGCAAATGTTAAGTTACTTGCCCAGGGTGATACAACTACAAAATAACGATGATAAGGCTTCCCTAACTTCAGGCCCAGTGCA
Organism: Notamacropus eugenii; assembly: GCF_028372415.1. Classification (NCBI taxonomy): domain Eukaryota; kingdom Metazoa; phylum Chordata; class Mammalia; order Diprotodontia; family Macropodidae; genus Notamacropus; species Notamacropus eugenii. The sequence goes on from NC_092876.1 coordinate 306,059,328, forward strand.
ATCCAGTGCATCACTTAGCTGCCTCTATGGCCGTAGTCTGTTTGCATAGTATTTCAAAGATTAGGAATTCAGCAGTAGAGCACAAATAGAGGTGAATGTTTCTTGAATGAATTAATGATTGAATTAATAAAGATAAAAATCAGTACAAAAATATTTATGGCAGCTTTTTTGTAGTGGCAAAGGAATGAAATTGAGGGAATGCCCATCAGTTGAGGAATGGCTGAACAAGTTGTGTTATAGGACTGCGAAGGAATATTTTTATGTCATAAGAAATGATGAATGGGATGATTTCAGAAAAGTCTGGGAAGTCTCATATGAATTGATACAAAGTGAAGTGAACAGAACCAGGAGAACATTGTACATAGTAACAGCAATATTGAATGATGATCAGCTGGGATTATCTTAGGCCAATTTAGCTACTCTGATCAACATAATGATCCAAGACAATTCCAAAATATCCATGATGAAAGGTGTTATCCACCTCCAAAGAGATAACCGATGAACTCTGAGCAGAGATAGAAATATGCATTTTTTTAAAAAAATTTCTGTATTTATCTTGGTTTTAAGTGTGGGTATTTTGTAACATGTTTAATATAGAAATATGTTTTGCATGACTTCACATGTATAAATATCATTTCGCTTGCTTTCTCAAAGAGTGGGGAAGGAGGAAGAGGGAGAGAAAATTTAGAACTCAAAATTTTAAAAATGAATTTTAAAATATGCATTAATTGGGAAATATTTCACAAAATAAATAATTTTTAGGAAGAAAATAGTGGCTAAGAACAGCATTTTGAGTTTCTGGATCATAGCTTCAAATAGAAAGATGATCTACTCTTGACCAGTAAGACCCTAATAGGTATTAAATTTTTTATCTGTAGGCATGAGAATCTTATCAATGGGGCTTTAAATTGAAAATTATCTGCCAAACCAAATAAAAAAATGAACTACATGTCTACTGTGTGTTAAATGCTGGTGATTAATATGCAAAGACTGAAGTAATTCTTACTCTCAAGAAACTTACAGCTCATATAAGAGAGAAAGAGGGATGTCAGCAAAAAGGACCAGTAATTAATAGGAGACATTATTCCAGAAGAAGGGAAGCAATAAAACAAAATACCTCAGAGGGTAAAATTCAATACATATAGTAGAGATAACAAACAATATGAACTTAAAGCATCAACATAAATTTTACTTCATATCACGGAAATTTTTTAGTAGATGATTGATGCCTGAAAAATGACCATGAGAATGTAGAACTTAGATAGATAATTGGGAGAGAAATACTAGTGTTTATTAAGAAACTATTATCATGTGAGGAAATTAACAAATTGGTGAAGGAATATAAAAAGCTTTGGCAGAATCTAGGAAGAGACATTTTGTATGTACTATGCTACAGATGGCGCAGTCAGACAGAGGCAATGTGTTAATAGTAAAGTTCATTAAATCTGTTAAAGGTTAGTTTTCCTTGTTTATGACCAGTGGAACAACTGATGGGCTGAGCTACAATAAATAAATATAAAAATTTTATTCAGTAGAAGTAGTTGATACCATGGCAATTTTCTGATATTTTTCCTTATTTAATACAAATATACAAATACATCAGCATAAGTTCTTTAAGTTTATAGAATCCTTAATTTTAATCCCAAAGACATAAGACATGTAATCCTTCTTGGAAATAGGGAAGAAATTATTCATCAGTGTCTGTCCTAGGCTCAAAGGGCTCCCCCTTTGGATTCACTCAAAAGAAAGGAAAATTCCATGCTCTGTTCACTAAAAGAGGAAATGGAGGTACAAAAGGGAAGTTATTCCAAATTATTACAGGCTAGTCCCTCAGGCTGTTCCTCAGCTCCTCCCTACTGGAAGATAGAGATAAGTTCAATGTTATAACTTCTGGGAGCCGGTACAGTTATCCCAATTCAAATGGAAGGGTGCTTTTGAATCATGGAGGTCCTACTCTGTTAACAAGTGGCAAATTGCTTCCTTAGTCCATTTACGTGATTTGTGTTAAGGCTCAGGATTGTTCTGGTTAGTGCCAAGAAGAGAAGGAACAGTAATTGTACCATCTCTGATTTAAAAAAAATCCAAATAGCTAGAAAATAACTTTGTGACAGTAGTAATTATGATATTGCCAAAGATGACTGAGTAGACAGGCTTCTAATATAGTTAAAGGTATGGGAAACAGAATGGTAAATTTGGCATAAAAGAATATAGAGTAGTGATGGGGGACATTGACATTTGGACATCTGTTGCAGCTTTCCCTTTGCTCAAAACAGAGCAGCTGATAAATTTCTGACTTGCCTTAAAGATCACTTATTTCTTTAAAAGTTAGAGGAAGTAACCAGGGGAACTACTATTCTAAATGCAATTCTAATAGATAAGGAATAACTGGTTATTGATATGAAAATTTTAGAAACCATGGAAGGAAATGACCACTCCATTTTAGAGTTCATGTTGGGAAAATAGAGGAAAACCATATAGTCTAACATGTATCCTAGAATTTAGGAAAACTGCTACCGGAATCCAGAGAATAAATTGATGACAGACCACAGCCTAAAATTCTACAAATATAAAGAGGAATGGGACGTTCTTAAAAATTAAATTGTGATGAGGGAGAATAGACAGAAGAGAAGGATGCCCTAACTTGGGTGCTGTGGAAGCATAGGGAAATGGTAAATAAGCTTGGACTTTTTTTGAAAGTCATACATAGAAGAGAGAAATATGGATAGGAAACAGAAACTTGATACAGAAAATAATGGAAACATATAAGAAAAGTTTTAGGATCTCTAAAGTTGAGAGTGAAATGAGGTTAGTGATAAATGCTGACGACAACAATTTTAAAAAAGTTACTTTTAATTATGTTGAAAGCAAGAGTAAACTCGAAGGAAAGATAGGACCATTATTCAGGATGGAGGGGATGATGGCAGTGGTTAACAAAATAGTGCTCGTTTCTCTTTTCTCTAACAAGGACAATGGCCTTCTGCTTGAGAGAGATAGAGTAATAATGGCTAACAAGGAATTGAAACCAAAGATAAGTAGGAAAATGATAAGAGAACCTATCTGTTCATAATGAATTCTGGTCAATAGGAATGGGTGATCTACATCTCCGGAAAAACCTTATTGTTATGATTGCAGATCAATTCTGTTATTGTTAAACTCTAAGCTCTAAAGATCCATTGGTTTATTTATTATGTGTTTCCAATTAGACCACCACATTTATTAAAATGATTAAAAGCTGTCTTGTTTGTGTTTTTTTTTTTTTTTAACAGGAATCATGTATTGATTCTATGGCGATAGAGGGGAAACTATAGGAAAGTTTCCCAATTTGTAATTTTGCAAGTCATGTTTTTGTACATCTACCATCCCACATAACAACCAGAAGTAATCAACATCACAGACACACAACTCGTAGTTTACATTTGTGTAACTATTTAAAGTTTCCAAAGCTCTGAGACACATTACCTCATCTAATCTTTTGCAACAATCTTGTGGAAGCAGAAATCCTATAGATATTATTTCCATTTCCCAGATGACTATTGACCAGTAAAAACCAATTTGACTGGTATAGTCCCCAGTCCTTTAGGACACATGCATGGCAAGGCTATTGAAAATGAAAGATTCAGCATTGTCATCACTGCCACGTGCACACTCCTGATGGACTAGCAAAATTAAGGCTAATAACCGTTCCTCATTTCTCTCCCCTCATCAGACAATTTAAAACTCACATGGCTTTGATCCAAATGATATCTTCCCCTATAGATGACAAGTCAGTCTCCTTTTGAATATAGCTTGCTTTTTGTCAAAACTCTATATAAGTTTTGAGTGCTAAAGTGTTCTGAAACTTCAACCAGAGTATGAAAACTGCATAGTTCCATGACTAAAAGCCACAGCCACTGTGTGTTACCCTTGACTTGGGTCCAGGGGCAATAAATAGGGACTACACATTAAGACTGCTGCCTGTTGGCATCTGTTCTCTCCTTGTGAATAGGAATAAAGTTTTGATAATTGTCATCTTTGTGTGGTTCTGCTGGTCTTTATTTGAACCCTCCTGCACCTCAATGAAGAAACTGAGGTGAGAGAAGTCATGGCTCACCCATAATTACTCATCTGGTAACTTTCAACAGCAGAGTTAGGAGGGAATATCTCTTGTCAATACCTCACGATATAATTCCTCCTTAAGCTTTTCTAAAATAAATAAATAAATAAAAGCATACACACAGAGCACAGAATTCTCAGACTGGAGTTTTCTAGAAACTACTCCCAATAAGTGAGGAGAGCCTCCTATATATGAAATTTTATTTTCAGAAGGAAGACAAGGTACTAAGTACATACTGGGAGTAGAGGGGGACAAACAAGGATATTTGATGAGGAAGATGTTTTGGGTCTTTGAACATTATGCAAGCATTCAGACATCTTTATAAACTTCAATTTGTCAAGCACTTTAAATACACCATCTCCCTTAAATCTCACAACAACCACAGAAAGTAGGTACTATAAACATTATTATCACCATTTTAAAGAGAAGAAAAGTAACTCACTCACATTCAAACAGCTAGTTAAGTGTCAGAGACTAGATTTAATTAGTCTTTAAGATTTTAAGTCCAGTAATCAACCTAGCAGGCAAGAAGTTCAGTAAGAGTCAACAGCATGATACTGTGTGGGGGAAGAAAAGCCTAATGTGATCTTAGATTGAATTAAAGAAGTATCTTGCCCAAAATAAAACGAAGTCCTATCCCATGCACAACCTAGAGAAAATCCATTTAGCTTCCTAAGATGAGTTGTGGCAGATGATTAGGTAGCTCCTCAAGGACAACTCACTGGCCTGGTTTACAAAATGGAATACATGCTTTTAAGTAGTAACATTACAAGGTTCACTTAACTTTCCTCAAGATGTCCTGATGAATAACAATACAAAATAAATTACCAGTAGGGCAGTAGGTTTTGTCTCTCATGCTATAACCAACCATGACAATCTCTGTGCCATGATAAAATCTGTGTTCTAACAGGATTTAATAAAGAATGGCACCAGAGAACAATGTGTACACAGTATCACAAACAGAATCTTGACTGAATCTCATACATGGAGGGAGTATAATGCCTTGTTATAAGTAATTCAGAATAAATATTTGACAAGTATTTCTTCACTAATCAGTAGCTGAACATCCAGTTACTTTTTATGCCATCCTTGTGTCTAAAGCTTAAGAAGTCTCAGCTAAAGAAGGAACAAACGAGAAAAGGGACATTGAATAATGTACAACTTATCCTCAAGCATTAAGTGCAAGAAGAGAAAGATCTATTATAAAGAATTCCAGGGTCGTTCAACATGTTTTTGTATAATATTATTTTAGTAAAATGAGTAAACTACTAGAAATAACTTTCAGTGGTTGCTAAGTGGACAAAAACAAATAGAAACAAAACTGGCCTAGCAGACTTGTCCACATAATATATCAAGTAAATGGAATTCTGGACAGAGCAAAGAGATGAAGAAAGTACTATGTACTCAAGAGTGACACACCTTGGTCTAGTTGACCTAGCTCTGGGTTGAGGGTTAGGGCAGAAGCAAGGTAGGAGGTCTAGGTTATGGTTCAATGGAATAGTCCCACAGTGCCTAAAAAAACTGGTTAAAGTGACTCAAGTTTAAGAACCAGAAGAGAACTGCAAGTCTAAAGGATGCACTGGGATCTTGAAATCTTTGGCACAAACAATTTAGAGAACAGAAAAAGATTTACCATGTGTCATCAAGGCACAGAGATTGTCTAGGTTTATTCTAGCACAACAAAGACAAAATTGATCTTGGGACACTGTAAAGTTATTACCCAAAACTCTGGTATATAATATTTATGTCTTATGACTTCCAGTGGCTTATGGTAGAGCCCTCAAATGCATGAAAATCTTAGGGCTGAAAAAAAACGCAATTGAGGAAAAACCATAGTATTGTATATCCAGTGTTTGCCACATGGTAAGTGCTTGATCTAGACTTTTGCATGACTACATTCACTTCAAGGTTTGTGAAACACTTTACATTATCTCATTTGATCTTCATAACGACCATGGGAATGAAGCACTATTATCATCCCCAATTTTATATGTGGGGAAAATGAGGCTTAAAAAGTTGTGACTTGTTGAGGATTATACAATAAGAGTCTTTCAATCCAGGTAGGTCTTCCTGACTCCAAGTCTATCATTCTGTTCACTATGCCACACAAATCTTTACAATAAGGTGCTTTTTTTGTTTGCGTGTTTGTCTGTCAGCTATACCTGTAATACACCTAGTACTACATGGTATATTGTTTCCTAAATTATGGAATTATTGACATTTTCTGACATCGGAGGTCATGTAGTACAAACCTTGCTTGAAGAATAATGTCCCCAAAATGATTATTTATTCTCTTCTTAATGGTGCTAAGTCACAAAGACCCCATTCTCTTCTGAGGTATCTCATTCTACTTTGAGATATCTTATTAAGCTTTTATTGGCTTTTGTCATTTTAAGTTTATTCTCACAATGATTATAAATCTCTCAGTCAGTCAATAAACATGTCTTGAGAATCTTCTATGTGCCAGATACCATTCTAAGAGCAGGAGATGAAAAGAGCAAAAGGCAATGACTGTCCCCAGGGAGCTTACAGTCCTGATTGGGGAGACAACATGCAAGCAAATACAAAGCAAACTATATACAAGATAAATAGGAAATAATTAATAGAGGGAAGGCACTGCAACTTAGAGGGGTGGAGGAAGGCTTCTTGTAGGAAGAAGGATTGTAGCTTAGACTTACAGGGATATCAGGAGGCAAAGTGGAGCAGAGAGAGGATTCCAAGAGATGGGATGTCTTCATAAAACAGCCAGGAGGCAATGTCTCTGGATAGAGGAGTATGTGTCAGGAAATAAAGTATAAGAAGTCTGGTAAGGTAAGAGAAGGTTAGGTTATAAAGGCCTTTGAAATCAAAAAGAGAGCATTTTTCATTGGATACTGAGGCCACAGGAAACCACTGGAGTTTTGGGCAGAGAGGCTGGAGGAGAGGTGATATAATTGGATCCGCATTTTAGGAAAATCACTTTACTGGCTGAGTGGAGGTTAGATTGGAGGTTAGACAAGAGAATTAAGGCAGGCTATTGACCTAGTAACAAGCTGTTGCAACAATCCAGTTGTAAAGTTAGGAGAACTGCACCAGAGTGGTGGAAGCATCAGAAGAGAGAAGGAAACATGCACAAGAGATATAGCAAAGGTAAAATTGACAGGTCTTGGTAACAGATTAGATATGGGGATGACAGACTGTGAGAAATTCAGGTAACTCCTGAGGGACTGGGAGGACTGGTTATCCTATGTAGTAACAGGGAAGGTGCGAAAGAGGTAGGGTCAAAGGGGGGAAATGATGAGTTCTATTTTAAACATAAACATAATACAATTTCTAGTGCACATCCTGTTTGAGCTATCTGAAAAATAGTTGGAAATTCAAGACTGGAGACCAGCAGAAAATTTGTGGCAGGATAGATAGATTTGAGAATCCTCCGTATGGAGGTGGCAATTAAATCCATGGGAGCTAATGAGATCCCAAAGTGAATTAGTACAGATGGAGAAGAAAAAGGGGAGAATTGGTCTTTCTTCTCCTGCCTCCCGTGTCTTTCTTCTTCACCACATCACCAAGCCGTGTAGGATGCAGGGACATGATCCAGGGAAGGGACTTGTCTTTCGGTGATAGTAGCTCCCTGGAAAGGAGCTCTGAGTTGTGACAAGGCACCTAAGATGAAATAATTGAGGCACAAAGAGGCAAAGTGACTTACCCAGGATCACACAGCTACTTTCTGAGGCAAGAATTTGAACCTAAGTCTTCCAGATATAACAAATCCAGAATCCTATCCATTATACTGTGACGTCTCAAGAGGTGGCCCCCTAGACAATCCTGGAAGTCCCCAAGGAAGCCCAGGGAAAGAAACTCCATGGCTCTGCTCACCCACCTATTAGTCTGCATCTTTGGCTCTGGTTCCTGGGTGGCCATCAATGGACTCTGGGTAGAGTTGCCTCTGTTGGTAACAAAACTACCTGAGGGTTGGTACCTACCCTCCTACCTCACGATCATCATCCAGCTAGCCAATATTGGGCCACTCCTCATCACCCTGCTCCACCGATTCCAGCCTGGCTACCTCCCTGAGGTCCCAGTCATTTATTCTGTGCTGGCCCTGGGCACCACAGCATGCCTCCTCTTTGCTTTCCTGTGGGAAAAGACATCAGTGGTGGCTGGTGTTCCCCATAGCACAGCTTTCCTGATCCTCACCTTTTTCCTGGCCCTGGTGGACTGTACCTCCTCTGTCACTTTCCTGCCCTTCATGGCCCATCTGCCAGCCCAGTACCTCACTTCCTTCTTTGTTGGGGAAAGGCTCAGTGGTCTCTTCCCTGCTCTGGTGGCTCTGGCCCAGGGCTCAGGGCTCAACACCTGTGACCAAGTCACCAACAACTCTTTAACCACTGAACCACCTAACATCACTAAAGCATCCTTCACCCTTGGGTCTCTGAACACTACTCTGAACCCTGACCTTACCACCAGCACCCCTCAGCTGGAGACCTGCCACCTTCCAGCCAACTTCTCCCCTTTTGTCTTCTTTCTCCTGCTGACAATCATGATGGCCTGCTGCCTGCCTGCCTACTTTGGCCTGACTTGTCTCCCTAAGCAGTGGGAGCTCTCTACTGAAGACCTCCTGGTCAGCCAGGTGACTCTCAGATCCTTCCAGCTCCAGGAAGCCTCAGCCAGCAGCAACCGAGACAGCTGCCTATCAGTGGCCCTGCCTGAGGAGAAGAGGACCACTGTCTGGCTACTGGCCCAATTAGCCTTCATCTACACCCTGGTGGTCTTCACAAATGCCCTCACCAATGGAATCCTCCCTTCTGTTCAGACTTACTCCTGCATGTCCTATGGCTCTGTGGCCTACCATCTGTCTGCAGCACTTAGTGCCATGGCCAATCCCCTCGCTTGTCTCCTGGCTATGTTCCTGCCCAACAGGTCTCTCTCGTGGTTGGGAGTCATCACAATGGTAGGCACCAGTTTGGGAGCCTACAACATGGCCATGGCTGTTCTGAGTCCCTGCCCTCTGCTGCAGGGCTCCCACTGGGGAGAAGCCATCATTGTTATCTCTTGGGTGCTTTTCACCGGGACCCTGAGCTATGTGAAGGTGATGACTGGAGTGCACCTGCGTGACCTGAGTCACAGCGCCCTCATGTGGTGTGGTGCAGCAGAACAAGTGGGTTCTGCATTTGGGGCGATACTTATGTTTCCTCATGTCAACGTGTTGCACCTTTTTAAGTCAGCCGATGGAAGCATCCAGTGTCCCAGCTGATCTGTGCACCAAGACAACTGTTCTGGACTGAATTTCACTGTGCCAGGAGAGCCACAGCCATGGAGAGTCAATCACATCCTCATCCAAGCTTCCCTCAGACACTGGCACAGACATTCCCACCTCTCCTCCCACCTCTACCCCCAGTAGGATTAAAGCTTCCATAACTTGAGCCATCAGGGAAGACCCCCCACCTCCAAGAGTCACAGCCACAAATTCCACCATTAAGTAGTCAGGACCTTGGTCAGTGTTTTTAGAAACTACCATTATCGACTTTGGGGTCTGTGCTTAACCTCTAGGGGAAGATAGGCTAGCCCACAGGTCAAGTTGCCTAAAACTCTGAGAGGTTAAGGAACTTGCCCAGGGTCATAAAGCCAGTATGTGACAGCAACAAGACTTGAACCCAGGTCTTCCTGAGACTTGGTTTCTATCCACTACAGCACACTTCTTTGCTTTTGTATTTCAAATAAGTTCATGCATTCATTTCTGAGATCAATAAAATTTTTCTACTTATTCAGTGCAAAAAAAAAAAAAAGAAAGAAAAAGAGGCCTAGGACAGAACTTGGAGGGATATCTACAGTTATAGAGGATGATCTGGAGGAAGGTCAAGCAAAGGAGACAGAGAAGTGGTCAAGTAGAAGGAGAACCAGGAGAGTTCCACAAACCTAAAAAGAAGAGAATGTCAGGGAAAAGAAAGTGATCACTTGTCAAAGGCTGCAGAGAAGTCAAGGAGAATGAAGACTGATAAAAAAATCATGTGTTAAATGTGTTTTACTGAGCACTTAGAAAGAAATGAGAAAAATAAATTAAAATATTTTGCATACATCTTTTCAGATGTATCTCATGCAATAAGAACTTAGAAATTCAAAGCTGTAACAAACTTTAGAAATCAGATAGATCAGAGTGCTCATTATTCAGTGGCTTACCCAAGGTCATAAAGATGGCTCTTAGAAATTATGAGACTAGAAACCAGATGCCCCAGCTTCCAGTCCAAGGATTTTGAACAACAACCTCTTGAAGAAAGCTCTGACAGAGCCTTAAAGTGACACTTTATTCCATGTCAGCAGGTATACACAATTCATTTTGTGTACCAAATCTTTGTTACAATGTACTTGATTTTGAAAGATGGTGAAATTATTCACTGAAACAGTAAAGATGGATATTTATTTTTCAGAGATTTAAAAGCTTTCAGAATAGATAGATGTATTGTTTCAAGGGGATATTTAATGAAATGCTATATGTTTTGTAGAGTAGTTCTCTTGCTGTAGAAGCAAAGATGAATACTTATCATTTTGCATGATATTTAATAGGCAAAATTATCTTGAGAAATTATCTAAGAACCTTTCATTTACAGATGAGGAAACCATGGCCTATAGAAATTAAATGATTTGCTAAAGGTCACACAACTAGGTCTAGGATCAGAAAACACATTTTCTAACATGTATTCTAATTGTTTTTCCATTATATCAAATCTCAGCACTATTATTCAAATACAAAACATTTTATTCTTATCAAACAAGATTTTCTAAGTCACCTCTTCCTGGTGGTATCATATGTTCTTCCTCTATCACCCAACTCTTGCCACATGGCTTTTTTTAAGGGTTCTCTGTTGTTTACAAGATGAAATTCATTTTTTCCTGACATATAATACCATATAAAATTTGACCTAACTCACTTTTCTGACCTTATTACCCATTATTCTATTTTGTTAATGTTACACTACAGGTGCCTGGTCCTTTTATCATCCTCATTTCCTATGACAAGAATTCCAACCATTATCCAAATATTCTTCATTCATCAAAATCAGTCTCTGTAATCTTTTCTGACTACCCCTAGGCAGAAGTAATCTTCCTTCCTTCTAATCTCTTATAATATACTAACTATTCCTAGAAATTTAGAGTTAAAAACTACGTTAGAATTTAACTGCTGGGTTGAGCCAAGATGGCAGAGTAGAAGGATGAACCTCCTTGAGATCTTCCCCCAAAGCCCTTAAAATACCTGTAAAAACGAATCTAATCAAAATCTAGAGCAACAGAAGCCACAAAATGAAACAGGGAAACAGATTTCCTCTCCAAGACAACCTGGAAAGATGACAGGAAGGGTCTATTGCACCAAGGTTGAAACAGAGAACAGCCCAGCATGGGCTGTGCCAGCACAGAGTGAATTAGAATAGGCAGCTGAATCATGGGCAGCTGCCTTGGTTGCCAGATTTCTCAACCCACAAAAGCCAAAGATAGCTTCAAAAGTCAGTGAGAAAGCTGTCTCATCTAGGTGAGAAGGGAGTCTGGTCTGACCTCAGATCCAGACCCCAACCAAGAACAGAGGCAGCCTCTGCTATAGCAGTGGGTGCTTCTGGATCTCTCTGCCTATAGACCCTGGGGGAATCAAGCTACTGATTTGGATTTCAGTTCTGTGTGGAAGATCTGAGGTGAGGAGGAGAGCTGGTGTGGTAGAGATGGTGGCTACTATGGAGAGGGAATTCTACTTGTAATTCCAAGGCAGAAAAGAGTGCTTGTTGTTGTGGTTGATCACAGACCAGATCACAGGTCAGGAGAGGAGCAAACAGCTCTCCCTTGACTATGCCACTTTGGAGGAGCTGAAGACTTTCAGGTCCCTAGAGATATCTCAGATAGCAGCTGCACAAAACCTCTGAAGCCTGGGGTGGTGTACCCTCCATTTGACAAAGGACTCAAAACTCAAGTAATTAGCTTGGAAAATGCCCAAAAAGGGAGAAAATAAGACAATAGAAGTGATTTTCTTTGGGAAAAGGTATTTTCTTCCATGCTTTTGAATGAGGAAGATCAAAATACACAATCACAAAAAGACAAAAGCATACAACTAGAGGAAAACAGCAATATCAGAGCTCCTACATCCAAAGGCTCCAAAAAAAAGTTAAATGGTCTCAGGCTATTGGAGACCTCAAAAAGAGTTTTGAAAATTAAGCAAGATAAGAAGAGCAAAAATTGGGAAGATAAATGAGAGTGATGCAAGAAAATCATGAAAAATGAGTTAACAGTTTGCTAAAGGAGTCTCAAAAAATGCTGAAAAAAAAACACCTTTAAAAATTTGGGTTAATGGCAAAATTTGTCATTTTGGTTAATGGCAAATGAGATCCAAACAACCAAAGAGAAAAATGCCTTAAATAGCAGAACTGGCCAAATGGAAAAGGAGATTCAAAAGCTCAATAAAAAAGGTAATTTTTTTTTAAAAATTAGAATGGACCAGATGGAAGCTAGTGACTTTATGAGAAATCAAGAAATTATAGAAACAAAATGAAAAGAATGAAAATAAGAATACAATGTGAAATATTTCATTGGAAAAAAACTGACCTGGAAAATATATCCAGGAGAGATAATTTAAAAATTATTGGTGTACCTGAAAACCAGGATCAAAAAAAGAGTTAAGACATCATCTTCCTAAAATTATCAAGGAAAACTGCCCTGATATTCAAGAACCAGAGGATAAAATAAAAGTGGAAAGAATTCTCCCATAACTTCCTGAGAGATACCCAAAAGGAAAACTCTTAGGAATGTTGTAGTCAAGTTTCAAAGTTCACAGGTCAAGGAGGAAATATTACTAGCAGCCAGAAAGAAACAATCCGAGTATTGTACAAATTCAATCAGGATAACTCAGGATTTAGCAACTTCTACACTAAGGAACTGAAGGACTTGGAATATGATATTCCAGAGGTCAAAGAAGTTAGAATTAAAATCAAGAATCACCTACTCAGGAAAACTGAGTATAATACTTCACAGGAAAAAATGGAATTTCAATGAAATAGAAGACTTCCAAGCATTCTTCTTGAAAAGACCAGAGCTGAATAGAAAATTTGACTTTCAAATACAAGAATCAAGAGAAACATAAAAAGTTAAACAGGAAAGAGAAGACATAAAGAACTCATTAAAGTTTAATTGCTTACATTATTACAGTGAAAGATGCTATTTGTAACTCATGAGACTTTTTTCAGCATTAGGTTATTTAGAAGGAATATATATGTGTGTGTGTGTGTGTGTGTGTGTGTCTGTGTGTGTGTTTGCTTGTAACTTATATCTATATCTATATATAGCTATATAGATATACATAGGTATGTATGGGTATGTATGTATATGTATTATATGTGTATATGATGGCACATATGCATATGTGTAGGTATACATATGTGTGTATGTGTGTGTATATATATATATATATAGACACACACGTCTATCTATATATGTATACATATGCATATATGTAGATAGATATATGTATATACATAGGCAAATGGAACAGGGTGAGCTGAAAATGAAGGGAGAATATCTAAAACATAAAATTTATTGCTGGGTGTAGAAATACGAGAAAGGAAGAGGTAGAATATAGCAAATCATCTCACATAAAAGAGATAAGAAAGAGCTTTTACAATGGGGGCAAAGAGGGGGGGAAATGAAAAGGATTAAGTGAGCCTTACTTTCATGGAATTAAGTTGAAGGAAGGACCAACCTGCAGGAAAGCATGGGGAAAGGGGATAGTAAAGGGAAGATAACAGAAGGGACAGCAAATTGGGGAAAGGGATAATCAGAAGCAAATACTATTGTGGAAGGATAGATCAAGGGAGAGAATGGAATAAATGGAGAGCAGCACAGGACAGAAGTAAATGTGGTTAGTCTTTTCAACATAACTATTATGGAAGTATTTTGCATGGCTACACAAGTATGACCTATACTGAATTGCTTATTTGCTCAGTGAGGGTGAGCGAGAAAGGAGGACAGGAGAGAATATGGAACTCAAAGCTTTGAAAATGAATGTTAATTATTTTTGCATATGGCTGGGAAATAAGATGAACAGGCAATGGGGTATAGAAATCCATTTTGTCCTACAGGAAAATAAAGGGGAAGGGGATAGAAGCAGGGGAGTGACAGAAGGGAGGACCTTCTGGAGGAAGGGATGGATGGGGGTGCATGCTGTCCTGGGGTGGGGGTAGGGAGAGATGAGGAGAAAATTTTGAATTCAAATTCTTGTGAAATTTAATATGGAAAACTGAAAAATAAATAAATTATATTTTAAAAAAAGAAAAATAAACTTACTGTTCCAAAAATGAAAAAAAAAAAAGAATTTGTTACAATTTCTTTCTTAATATAATAACTTAACTAGGCACTCATCACTTATTATTGTGCAACATTTACTTCATAAAAATACTGTGATGTGTTTTCTTGTTAAGTAAAGCACCTTGTTATTGCTTGTTGTTGTTTCAGTCTTTATTTTTTATGGCTGTCAAGTGCATTACCAGATTACAAGCTTATCTTGTTGGTATACTCTTAACAAGATGAATGGCCTAAGATTAAGAGAAATAACCACAGAGAGACAGAGAGACAGAGACAGCGACAGAGAGACAGAGACAGAGATCAAGAAGCAATGGAGAGAAAACTAGTTTAGAAAAAGTACAAAATCAACGAGTCTCATAAGTCATCCAAGGGTGTTTAAGGATGAAAATGGAAATAGAACGAAAGCTCAAATATCATGAGAAAAGGTAAGTAAATATTTTATAAAAAGCTTTTTTAGTATATAAGTACAGTGAATCCACCCACTAGAGTGGACTCTAACTTTACAGCTCGAAAGGCACTGCCTGAGGAAGTAGACATGACACAAAAAATAGGTGGGTAGAGGCTTATGTGAGCGATAAGCCCACTGTGAAATTGTTTTCTGTAGACTTCTCCAGCACAAAAGCCTCAGAAAAAGAAATTATGTGTCAGATATAGAGTACCTAAATTTGGCTGAAACATTAATTTAGGTTAAAAACTTCATGAAATAGTATCAGATAGTTTCAGAGATGGGGAACCTGTGGCAAAGTTACAAGAAGCACAGAATCAGATGGAGGAAAAGGGCTTTCATGGACAAAGTAATTAATAATAATAACATCTTTCATCACATAGTGCTTACTATGTGCCAGGATCTCATAAGGATTGGTGCTTTCCTTAAATTCATAGTAAGAATACAATCTCTGATAGAGAATCTGCTCAGAGAATCATCAAACCCAACAAATGAAATTTTTTCTAATGATTCATGCAGGCACCAGGAAAAAATGCTGAAAGGCTTTTCTCAAGGTTATTAGAAAATGAAAAATTTGAAGGTAGGAAAAGAGCCAATGTGGGACTTTTAAAAATTTCTCTTTCTGTTTATAAGTTCAGTCTATAGCAGGGGATAAAACAGTTTGGAAAGTTAACAGTTGTCTATATTGTAGAAACTTATTGTGTTGGAAAATGATATTTGGTTTGATGGATCATAGCTTAATATACCAGAATCATGCATTCTTGGCTAACACTGAAGTCCATGTCATAAGGATTTGGAAAGAAAAAAACATCAGGCATATGCTAAGTCCTTTCTAATAATTCTCACATTTGATGATGCTGTTATCATCCCCATTTCACAGATGAGGAAAGGAGACAAACAGAATTCAAGTCATTTTCCTGGAGTCACAAGTAAGTAAGTGTCTGAGGACAAATTTGAACTCAGGTCTTCCTCAATCTAGGCCTGGCTGTCTATTCACTGTGCCATCTAACTCTCCCAAAAGAATTGAAACTAGAAATTTATCTGTAAGTCAATCCTCTCCTATTGTTCAGAAGCTACCTCTGGACAGAGACTTGAATCAGGTTCCTATTTGAAATATGAGGAGGTTGAGTACATCCAGCTTTGCTATAGTCCACCCTGCCATCTATTAAGATTTATCCCACCCCTTTGTTTAGAAATCATGATGCCCCAGCCTTCTAAATACCCTTTCTTGCACAATAAGTGTCATGGTCCTTCTTTTGCAGTTGGTTTCTCTATTTGGGTCCCCTTTCCTTGGGGTTTTAGGATTCTCTGGGAATATGTTCTTTAAGTTACTGTTGTTATCACAGCTAAGCCATTTCTTATCAACTCAGTTCCACCTCCAAACTGAGTTTCTCTTTCTGTTCAAAAGACTATGGTCCCACTTTGCCTTCATGCCAACATCCCTGATTCTGAGCTCTGTCCTGTGCCCAGATCATTAGTCGATCAGTTACAACAGATCTATCATGGATCTTGTGAACAATGAATAAATTTTCTTATATTGTTGTTGATGTGATTGTTTTTATTATTTTTACTATTATTTTATACATGATAAGCAACATGTAGTGGGTAGCAATTTTGATGCCAAGAAGACATGGAGTGTAGTTCTATTATTACTACATACTATGTGACCCTGGGCAAGACCATTCACCTCTAAGTGCATTAAGCAACTCTCTAAGACTATAAGTCACAGAGAAGGTGTCACACTGAATGAGAAATGAAATCACAAGTCCAATTTGTCTCTATTATTTGCCATAACCCCTTTAAACTTTATACTACTAAGTCATGTGTTTAGTCTCTTCCCTTAGGGGATGAACTGCTATACTTATGGATCAAGACAGGTAAGGAAATAGAGTGCAGTCAATGGAAGGGTCATGCCCTAGGAAATAACTGAAAGGAGAAGTGACAGAAAGTAATAGTGAGAATGAAAATGGAGTTAGGGATGATAACACATAGGGGAAAATGAAATTATATAAGTTACAATCATATAAAGAAAATTCAGAATTCACAAAATATGGAAGTGGCACACTTGTCAGTGATGACAAGATCAAGGATGTGAGGTAAAGAGTAGGTGATATAAACCGAATAGATTTGAGGAACTGAATACTTGGTGTATTCAAAGGAATGTTAATATAAATGTTGATGTCCCCAATATAAGATAAAAGTTGTGGGTATAGAGAAAAATTGTAAGTCAGAAACTGAAGTCATTCAGGAAGGAAAGAGAATGCCATAAGGTTCATAAATATGAAGTACATGAATATGGATGAGTGATAAATGTGGATCAAATGAATCCCAGAGGAGGAGAGGTTAAAAAAGTGATAAAGGTAGAAAATCTGGAAGTGACAATGAGTAAATCAAAAGGCATAGGTGAAAATGCAATGGAATGAATGGCCAGAAATACTATGTTATCAGGAAAGAACTAGGTCTCATTGAGTTGCATAGGATGGAAGGAATGAAAAAAGAAAAGCTTTTAAGCTTTAAATTATGAAGTAAGTATTCCAGAAGGCACAGAAGAATTACCCACCCTGTAGTATAATATTGTGGAAGTAGAGTTTAAGAGAATAATATTGAGGAAGTAAACAACTAGAAATGGAGAATGGAGTTTATATAACAAAGAGGAAAGTGTAAGTTTGCTAATTAATGAGGAATGAGTCCTGGCACCATAACATTCGTTGGACATGGGTCAGTTAAGGTAGGCAGGTGATTAGACCACTCAGTGTCCTCCTTTAAGATCCAGCCTCATGGAAAGTAGTTTGGATTTGTTCTATGAGGTCCTACAAGCCTCAAAACCTTATCACAGGTAGGGGCAAAGGGAAGTATGACCTAAAAGAGTTTGATAAGTAGGTAAAATGTGATACTGTGAGGCTGAAAAAGCTCGTAGGTGGGGAGAGGGAGGGTACTTCTGGGGTAAAAATAGAGACCAAAAGCAAAGACCAAGGATAGAGTTAGTATAGGATGTTGGAAAAGTCCCATGAGCTACAGGAGAGATGGCAGTGGTCAAGGAAAATTGGTCTATTGGCAGGCAGATGGCATGATGGCGATGGATAAAACACTGGATGGGATGTGCAATTGAAGTTTGACTGGGGCAACTAGATTTAATGGGATAAGTGGCCTACTTTAATCAAGATAGCTGTACCCTAGATCAGACGCTCCAAATATGAGTAGATTAACTTCCGAGTGACTGGCAGCAGAGGGAATATATATTGCTGACCAGGTAAGTTCTGGAGGGTATTGATTCAGAAACAGAGCAGCAGTCTTAGAATGCAAATTGTTAAAGTAACATGCAAAATATAAAACAAAATGAAAAGAAACCAAAAGAAAAGAAAGTTATAAACAAAAATTTATCCTTGATTCACTCTAAATTGCCAATTCATTTCAGGAGCTTGAGTACAATATAAGACTGGGAAGGTCCAGATTGTCTTGCCTAATCCGAACAGATCAAGGTGAAAAAATATGAGACCAAAGTGAGGAAAGACCCACCAGTATTTTCCTGTCACCATGTTGCTATAACTTTTCCTGTTCTGTTTAACTGATAGAAATCCAGCTTGTGGACAACATAGGAACCCCTCATAAATCCATATTTGGGGGAAGGGTTCTATTGGAACAGAAGAGATAAAATGACCTTAGTGCCAAAGAGACAATAAAGTCAGACACCTGAGTAAAGATGATTGGCCTATGCTAGGCAAATAGTAACATTTTTTTAATATTCAAATTGAATAAGTCTTCAAGGGCTTCAGCTAGCTTTAGTTACATAAGTGATACAAGTGAGACTTTTGACTTTGTATGCTAGCAAGGCTCCAACCAGTTGAATCACTGGCCAATAAATATGTGATATATTTATTTCAACAGAAGACCAAACTAAATTGCCGGTCAAATTTCTCCAAGTGAAAAAAAAATATTTTAGTGCCAAACTCCCCCCAACCAACTTCTTCTCTCCCAAAACCGACATAATTTAACCTAGAAAAAAAGGATTATAAAGTATGAATAACAGGAAGGTCAGCCCTTAACTTTTCTAATGGCAATCAGTGCCTAAATCACAGCAACATCTGCGTCAGCAGTAGCAGCATCAAAACCTACACGATAACAGTGAGATGTCAAGAAAAGAGTTAAGGGCTTAGAAACAGGAAAATCTGGATTCGTATTCTGCCTCCAGCGCTTACTAGATTGTGATATTGGCCAAGTCATTAATTTCTAGGTGTCTCATGCAATAACCAATGATGACTTATTTTCCAGCTCAATGTGCATCGATAGAGGGAATTCCTCCTAGCTGTATTAAATATCTGTATAGCCATAGTTTATATAGCACTATAAAGGGTTTCATTTCCAGCATTTCATTTGATCCTCACCACAATGTTGCGTACAAAGGTACACAACAGGTATATAGCACTATTATCCCCATTTTACAAATGTAGAAACTGAGGCCCAGAAAGACTAAGTGGCTTGCCTACTACTATGCAATTTAACTTCAAACTCAGAGCTCTCCTAATTCTAAAGCCTATTTAATTTCTACTACACTACACTGACTCTCCAAGCTGAGCATTCTTAGATTGGAGAAGAATTATGGGGCATTTTCAGTGAATTCTCACGGGCAATTCTCAATGAGAGTACTCAGGATTCTCAATCCTCATTCTCTAAGGAAATAAATGGTAGCTGGCACAATGGATGGAGCTCTAGGGTTGGAGTCAGGAAGATCTCAGTTCTAATCTAGACTCAGACACTTCCTACCTGTGTGACCCTTCCTGGGCAAGTCATTTAACCTCTCTGTGCTTCAGTTTTCTCAACTCTCAAATGGGAATAATTATAAAACTAAACTGCCAGAGTTGTTGTGAAAATCAAATGAGATACTATTTGCACAGTACTTAACACAGAACTTTACACATAGTAAGTGCTTGTTATTTTTTTCCCTTTCCATTTATTTCTTCCTAAGTGCTTGGCTTCATGGAACTGCATTGGATTGGTTTAAATTTAATGTAAAATTCTATCACGTGAGTAGTGGTGCCTTCTGGTAATAGTCTGAGATCCAAACAATCAGTCTTTCAATAGGTATGTCTAACTGAGACAATAATTATGTTATTTTATTTGTAATAAAAAAGAAAATAAAATACAACTGCATTTAAACTGTCAAACACAACTAGCAATACCAATACAGCTTTTGAATATAGTTCTGGAATCACAATATCAGATTTGGAAGGGACCTCAGAGGTTATCTCGCTTGGTATGTACTCAAATACACAAAGGAATCTGATTTTATCAATGAGGGCATTCTCTCCAATGATTCAAATGGCAATCCATTCATTCTTCACCATCTCATATGTCTCTTGTTTATGTCCCCCCATCAGTTAGTCACAGAGGGTAAACTTGATGTCATAGGGGCCTGCTTTTGTCATTTTCTTCTAAAATCAAGAAGTTAGTAGAGGAGCACATGGGCTATTTACCAGTTATTCTTCATTTTTACCATGTGACCAGACTGTCTTTTGGATCATATATGTCTTGGGTGAGATCATTTAATTTGCTTTTCTTCATTATTATTTTTTCATTAGGTGTTACAGCTTGCTCCCATCCATCTAGACAATCTTATCACACACAGCCTACAGAATATATGGTGATTTGTTATACAATTTTTTCTCAAAGATCTTAAATAAAGAGGAAAACATTCCCTCCAAAAACAGCCAATCCACCTTTGGATAGTTTGAATTATCAAGGAGCTTCGAAATTTCCATTTATTATTTCCTCTTTCACATACTTAAAAATAATTATCAATCTCCTTTAAGTTTTATCTTCTGCAATTCTTTTCTTTCATCCAATCTTCATATGGTATGATTTCAAGACCCTTTACCATCCTTGTTTCTCTCCTCTGGCCATGCTCCAGTTTATCACTGTCCTTCCTAAAATAGTGTTTCCTTATCTTAACACAGCATTCCAGATATTATCTGACTAGGACAGATGTTACTGAGTGTTTGTGGTGTTTTGTTTTTTTTTAAATTTTGTTTTGTTCTGTTTATTGAGGAGGGAAGGAATTGAACTAAGCTTAATTGTCAGCTTATTAAGAAAGATATACCAATTTAGATTAAAAGTCAAAGAAATGAATGATCAAGTAATATTTAATGCTTTTCTCCTTGATCTCTAATTGCTACCAATCACTTATTTCTTAATCTAATTTTGATCCAGCATTCCTTTATCCTTTAAACCCACTCCCCAGACTTATATAAAATGTTTCTTTCTAATTTGCCCTGAAGATTTATTTCACAAGTCCGCATTTGGGGTTTATCCACAATTTTTTAGATGTTGGGCCCATTGGCTCTCAAAAAACTTTTCTATCTTTTCATAGTTCCCAGTTATGAGTTCAGTTGTGAGAATTTTTTGATTGCTGTGAGCTTTCTTATTTAATCTACAATGCTTAGCACTTTTACAACCTAACATCCCAGTTTTTCCAGTACATGGGAAAAATAGCTATGGTTCAGAGAATGTATTTCTCTCTAACTCCTCACTACTAGTTTGATTCTCTCTCTAATCCAAGGCAAAATAAAGAGAAAAGAATATATCGTTATATGTCCCCTGACCTAAGACTCTCCACATTTCTTCTTCTCCAATTTTATAAGATTTATCTAAATCTGATCATGCCCCCAGCTTTACTTTTTTCCAATTCCTCCCTCCCTGTCTCTTTCTTCTTCACATTCTGTGAAGGGAACCCATGCTAGGATTCATCATTCCTTCCTGACCAATGACTTATCTAACTTTAGTAAAAATTGGTCATTTGTATTCAATTAGTAACATGATCTAATACTTACTTCTGGTTTCCCACGTAAACTTATTTCTGATATTTTAGAAATCTCAGTTGGTATAAAAAGCTGTTTTCTAAAAGGTTAGGAGGAAAAGAGGAAATAGTTTGTGAAGTTCCATACGGATACACAGAGAATTGACCACCCAAATTAAATTTTTAAAAGAAACATAGAAGAATTATGTTCAAGATGGCAGAAAGATATCCAGTGTTTTCTTTTTCATGTATATTCAATCAAAAATCTAAAAGTAGCATGAGACTGATAATGGTCAAAATATTGAAAGAGAAACTATAATAAGCATACTCATTCAGTCCAAGAGTTCACAAAAAATTATGCACAAGTCTGAGAGAGAGAGACCTTCACCAAGAAAGCCAGGATAAGAATAGATAGGCAAGATAATTCTGTCAGCACTTAAAGCCATTGATACCCCAGTGACATTTGGTGCCTGTAAAATACTTGGAATGAGAAACCTAGAGTGTGTAGAGGAAGACTGATAATATTGAGTTCAGATCAACCAATTGAGGTAGAAGTCAGAGCATAATCAAAGTCAGAACTAAATAGGACCTTTACAAGAACATGAAAGGGGGCTGAAGCTGGTCGAGCATGAAATTCTTATCAAGCAATGAGAGATAGGAGCAAACAGAAGATACCAAATACTGCTAGAAAATATTAGAATTCACTATGCCTCAAGGTATCCATCACATACAGTGAAGTGATACAAGTACATACTATGTATTCACCAAGTGGCATAGCATGCAACTGAGCAATTGGTGAGTATCTATTAAATGTGTAATATCTGCCAGGCATTGTGCTAAGTATCATTAAGTTAATTGAAATACAAGGAGAAATATGTAGCAAAAGTACAGTAGTTGGAAATTTAAATGCTTCCCTTTCACCTAGAGAAATCTTAGAAAATAGATAATTACAATAACAAGTTCTTAAATAAAATTTTAGAAAGGTCAGACATGATAGATATCCAGTGATTACTTAAGGTGAATAGTAAAAAGTAGATATGTTTTTTTCAGATGTCACTTTTGTGAGAAATGACAGTATATTAATAGGGTCTTAAAAACCTCATAAACAAATGCAGAATTAGAGAAAAAAGAATATTTTACTGATTTCAATGCAATAAAAATAATCCATCGAAGACCATTAAAGAAAGAAATCAAACTTAAATAGAGGCTAAAAAATTTAATCCTAAGGAATGGGTATAACAAAGAACAAATCATAGAAATATAGATTGTTTCATCAAGGAAAATAAGACAAAATGACATATCAGAATTATTCTTCAGTCGTGTTTCAGTGATGTCCAATTTTTGGTGATCCCATTTGGGGTATTCTTGGCAAAGATACTGGAGTGGTTTACCCTTTCCTTCTTTAGCTCATTTTATACACGAGGAATTGAAGCAAATGGGGGTAAGTGACTTATCCAGGTTCATACAGTTAGGAAATATCTGAAGCCTGATTTGAACTCAGGAAGATAAGTCTTTCTGGTTACAACCCCAGTGCTCTATCTGCCATATCACCTAGCGGAATTTTGGATTTAAGTTGAAGCAATCTTTACTAAAAACTGTATATTTCTCAACAACAGCCACAGATCAATTAATTGAACATGTAACAATTTCTCCTCCTTCTCCCCCAAAAGAAAACCAACAAATTAATAAAACAGCAAAATATGATCAAAATATGACTAACAAAATTTAAATTTAAAAACTGAATTGATAAACTTATCTGTCAAATGATTTCAAACTAAGAAAACAGAACAACTATTAGTTCACCTAAATTTTAAAAAGAAATCAGAAAACCAAATTTCCAACATCAAAAACAAAAAAGGATAATTAACAAGTGGAGAGGAACTAAAGAAAACTATTAGAAGCAATTATGTCATACTTCTTGTAATCTCTAAAGCGCTGAGCCCAGTGCTAGATACAGACTAGATAATCAGAAGGGATATAGAGAATGGCATTTAATTAATTGTTCCTCCTCCTACCATGAGAAAAGCATCATGACAAAACAGAAAAACTACTTGTATGATTTTGTATTCAATTTAACAAACAGTTGCTACCTTCAAGGAACTTTTGTTCTTAATGGACAAAAAAGCAAATAAATAGATAAGGAAAGTAATTTCTGGAGGGGCTGTAAGCACTAAAAACTGGATGAGAATCAAAATAAATCTCCTCTATAAATGGTGGTCCTTGAGCTGAATCTTTAAATGAGCTAGACATTAAGTGAGGTAGAAGTGAGAAGAGAAAGAGAGAGCATTTCTTGCATGAGAAATGGTTTGTTCAAAGGTAGAAAAATATGAGGTGGAAAAACATGCACAGAAAATAAGAAGTAAGCCAATATATCATGCATAGAGTGTATGAAGGGGAGTAATGAAAAATCAGTTTGAAAAGGTAGAGTGCTGGAAGATTGTGAATAGCTTTAAACGTCCAGCAGAGGAGTTTATATTTGATCCTAGAAATAGTAGGGAACCATTGAAGCTTGTTGAATTTTTTGAAAGTGTTACAGTCAGAACTGAGCTTAAGGCATATCACTTTAGCCACTGTGTGAAGGATGAATTGGAGAGAGATAGAGTTGGAGGCAAAGATACGAATTAGGAAGCAGGGGTGGGGAACCTATGACCATAAGGTCAAATTTGGACTTCTAGGTCCTTAAGTGTGGCCTTTTGAGTGAACCTAATTTTTTATTCATTGTAAAATTTGGATCCCATCAATGGACCACATCTAAGGACATTGAAAACTACATATGACCTTAAGACCACAGGTCCCCCACCCCTGATTATTAAGGTATTATAGTAGTAGAGGTGACAGGTGGTGAGTATCTGAATCAGTGTGGTCACTTTGTGAGTGAGTGTAGATAACAGAACAGTTAGTATCACAGGTCTTTGATGTGACTTATCTTGGGAAATGTGGAAACAATGAACATGTGTCCAAATGAATCAATACTATATCCTTTCTGACTATCCTTCCCATGCTGTGAAGTGTGTATTATTAATTATTAAATACTCCACAAGTCTCATTTTCTTCCAGTGCCTGAAACTAAACCATCAAACCAGTCTGAGTCAGGACTCACTCAGAACATTTTTGGAGTGATCAGGGTAATGGGGTGGCTAGATTTATGGATCTGGGCGTCATCTGTATAGGCAAGAAAATTGAACCTTTTGGAACACATAAGATCAAATTGAGAGGGGGTAAAAAGAGAAGAAAAGAAGGTTCACAACTGAGTTAACAGAATTTAACTCATATAGAGAGTGGGAGGTGAAATATAACAATTTCACTACTATGGGACCAAGCTTCCTCAGTTGCAAAAGGAAAATGTTGGATTAGGTCAAGGGTTCTTCAACAAGGCAATACTTCTTTATTAAGTACATATTGTATATGCCAGGCAATAAATGAAGTGCTAGGCATACAAAGAAAGGCAAAAACAGAACTTAAGTTCTAATTCTAATGGGGGAAACTACATTCAAGCAGTTAGGTACATATAAGAAACATATGAGATAAATTGGAGGCTCTTAACCTTTTTTGTGTCACGATGGTGAAGATTGTATTCATTAGATTTTCTACATAACATTTTCCAATGCATAAAATGTAATACAGAAAGTCATAATGGAAACTAATTATATTGAAATAGTTACCTATCTAAATATATTCATATATTTCATATAGGTAGATATATAAATATATCTCATACGTACAAATATATAGATGTGTTTTTCATTGTAAATTATTTCATATATACATACACATATGCAGACATGCAGATATACACAAGTGTATATGTCTGCATGTCTGCATATATGTAAATATGTAGATAGAACAATAGATTGCTAGATATTCTAGTCTATGGACTCTAGACTAAGAATCCCTAGGCTAGATGAAATCTAATATGTTTCCCAGTCCTATTTCTATGACTTCACTTACTGCCAGCTGTGGATCCATTTCACTGTTAAATATCTTCCACTGAGTGATCAAATAGTATATGAAATTCATATCTGTTATCTTTATTAAGCCAAATATTGAGGGAGGAGAAAGAAGAAAGGGAGAGGGAAGAGGAGATTTAGGGATTACCTGTGGATGTCTTTTCCTCCATATTCTGCCTTGTGATGGGAGAGCACTGATGATCTCTAAGTATTAATTGTGACCAACACTATACACTACAACCTTTAAACAGAGTTGTTGTTGTTGTTGTTGTTGTTATTGTTGTTGTTGTTGTTGTTGCTGTGTTTGTCCTTCGTTCTTGAAGAGGATGGTAATCTCAGGGAGGTAATGCCATGACATGCAAGTGAATTGGATTTAAGTGAGGGACAGCTGAACAAGGTCACCAGTTTCACTTTCTCTTCTGGTCCCATCTATGTCCAGTGGCAAGATAAAGATCAGAA